>NC_137964.1:33923310-34280810 GCF_963924665.1 Micromys minutus
GCTGCAAGGTAAATTATGTTCATATACACTAGATAGAAGGCAGGAGATAGCACCTGGGTTTGTTCATTTATTCAGTCAACTGCCCAGTTTGGGTCTCTTTCTGTCTTCTGTAGGCATCTCTGAGCATGGCCCTGGAGTTTAAGGGTGAAAAAGTTCCTAGCACCTACCCTTTCCTAGTTTTTAGCCTCTGGGACTGCCTGTGGGGACATAGCTTGATTATTACGTTGAAGTGGGAAGACCTGCCCACTGTGGGTGGCACCATTCCCTAGGCCAGGGCCCTGGAATGTATAAAAAGGAAAAGTGAGTTGAGCACAGACATTCATAGCTCTCTGATTCCTTATTGTGGATACAATGTGGCCATCTGGTGGACACTCTTGTCACAGTGGCCTCTCAGCCGTATTAGACTGTACCTTGGGACTATAAGAGGAATTAACTTTTCCCCTTCCTCCAGGTTGCTTTGGAGGGCAGGCAGGCGACACTTCCTGGGGCAGCAGTGCCCTAGGTGAGTGTTTGGAGATGTGACATGAGCTGCTCCAAGGATGCTCTTTCCCTGTGCCTCAGTTTCCTTCCCTGAAGAGTGGCAATCACAGAACCCTCACAGAACCCCGAGTCTTGGGCTTCAGTGGATATCCTAAGTGCTGTAATACATGTCTATTGTTACTTTTCCTGTTTAATGTCAACCTTCGGCTCCTACATCTGTGAAATGGGGTATTGACAGTGTCTGTTATGGGAGTTAGTAGTGAGTGTCTAACTGCCACTCACAGGCTGCGTTTGTCCCAGGACAGCTGTGAGTGCATGACACACAGTGTCAGATGGTTGGACACACCTAGTAGAGAACCCACTAAGGTGTCTGGCACAACCATAGGCTGTACCAGGCACTTCCATGTGTCCCCAGTTTTCAGGAATTTCCAGGGGGGCAGCTGCCGGTTGCTGCTGCATAAGATAACCCGAGTAACATGGCAACTCAACTTTTTCAAGATTTATTTGTAATCCTGTGTGCGTGCACATGCACACATGCATGTAGGTGCCCTTGGGGACCAGGAGGAGGCGCTGGGTGCCTGGAGCTGGAGATACAGGTGGTCCTGAACTATCTGACCGGCCATGAATTTAACCCATGTCCTCAGCAAGAGCAGCAAGCTCTCTCCAGGCCAAACTTAACACTTCTTGATGCCAGACTCTGGTGGGGTGGTCACCCACTCGTGGGCTCCTGTGGACTTTACCTTGTCGGAGGCCAGGCTGGGCTGGGGTGTGTTCATGGTCTTTTCTACTTCAGAAGTTTTCTGGAGCCATGCCTCTCAGGACGTAGCCCTCGAGTAAGCCACAAGCTTTTATACTCTTATCTGATACACAGAGCACAGGCTGAAGGAGTTCTGTGGGGCCCCAGCCAACCAACTCAGCTGTTACCTCCCTTTATAGCCTCCCCAACGCCTGATCCACATGCCCATCCCCGAAACTAAAGCCTTCTCCTGCAGACCAGCTGTCTGGCGTGTTCCTATCACTTGGGGAAAAGTTGTCCCAAGATGGAGACAGGGTGTCTCTGCCAGAGCCATCTCGCCACAGCCCCTGTGCTGATGGCTTCCAGCCATGCAGATCTGAAGCCCGTATTGACAAGGTCCCTTCGCCTGCTGCTCTTGCGGGGGCGGGGCAGGGGGAGGGCAAACCGGCAGTGTTGTGGCCCCAAGGGACTTGTTGGGTCTTAGCTGAATGGTGAACGAGTTGGCCTGCTGTTACAGTGTTTGGTAAGATGTCTGAGCACCATGTCTTGTACTGGCCTCCGCTCATCACTGCACAAACGCCAAGTGTGTGCAAGCTCTGGTCAGATACTCAATAGACTCCCAGAACCCTGAGCACCCCACACCCCCTTTTCCAGATGGGGAAACTGAGCGTTGTTCCAGCTAGCAACCGGAAGAGCTGGCTCCATCCAGCTGGGTCACAGAGTCTTGCTCAGGACAGTTAGCTTGCTCCACCCCCTACACACACACACACACACACACACACACACACACACACACACACACACACACGAGTGTAGGGACAAGTCTCAAGTCTGCAGTGTGAAAGGTTGAGGTATAAGGTGCTCCCAGCCAGACCCTATTAGCCGATCTACTGAGTGTTTGCGAATCTCGATTTGGTTCTAGCCCCCAGGAGTAGGCATCGTCTCCACCTTTGAGGCTGCAGAGAGCCACTGAGACCCGCTGACCCACCGGGAGATGAAGCTGAGGCTTGGAGAAGGGCAGCGAATGGTGGGAAGTGTGGGCACAGTTAGCCCCCTGGTTCTGGAGCTCAGGCATACAAGGCCCGGGCTTGACCGGGTGTCTGTCTCCTCTCTCCCCTTCTCCCTTCTGTCCCTGTCTCCCCTGCCAGTTCCCACTGAATACTCTCACCCTACTTGGCCCTTGCTCTGAGAAGTCGCTGCTGAGGCCCGGCTGCCTTAGAGCCAGAAAAACTAGGAATGTGCTCAGTCCCAGGCATCCATCAAACCGGGGGTCACACTCCAGTCCTACTGTTTTCTAGGAGTGTGGGTGTTCTGGAGCCTGTGGAATCCTTTCTCTGGGCCTCAGTCTCCTCCCCTGTGAAATGGGTTCATGCAGGGTCCTACATCACAGGTCCACTGGGATGCGTGGCGAACATGACTTTTGTGCTCCCAGGCTGACCTGGGCATGGGAGAGGAATTTGCTGTGGAGTAACGGGACAGAGCAGGAATAGGTCCATGACTGCATGGCTCTGAACACAGAGCGGTAGGGGAGGGGCTGCACTGTCAGCTGCTGCGGCCGCTTGACTCAGGTCTCTTTCTTAGGAGATGTGTCAGACGCTCAAATCCATGCAGGTCTCGAGTTCTCCTGTTCCTCCTCCCTAGTGTCTGCTTCTCTGGCTTGGGAACTCATTCCTATTCATTTTAATATGTATGTATATGCGTGTATGTACATGTATGTATATGATGTATGTATGTACATGTATATGGTGTATATGTATGTGCATATATGTATATGATGTATGTATGTATACGATGTATCTATGTATATATATATGATGTATCTATATGCATGTATATGTGTGTATGTATATAATGTATGTGTGTATAGGTGTATGCTTATGATGTATGTGTGTATATGCCTATGTGTATGTACATGATGTATGTATATGTATATACATATATGTATATGTGTATATATGTGTATGTATATCTGTATATATATATGTTTACATGTATATATGTGTATGTATGTGATGTATGTGTGTATATGTTTGTGTATGTACATGATGTGTGTATGAATATTATGTGTATGTGTATATGATATATATTTGTATATGTATATGTGTGTATATGTATATATGTGTGTGTGTATGTATATGATGTATATGTGCATATATATGTGTATGTATATGAAATATGTATGTATATGTGTGTATATGTGTATGTATGTATATAATGTATGTATATGTCTGTGTATTTATGTGATGTATGTATATTTGTATATGTGTGTGTGTTGTGTATGTATATGTGTATATAATGTATGTATGTATATGTGTGCATGAATGTGTGTATATGTGTATATGCATTTGCAGAGACATGTATTCCCAATATATTTACTCAGTAACTATTACAGGCCTGGCATTTCCCCAAGGGCTCGGGCTGCAGGTCTGGAGTCAGGAAAGTACCGCTTAAGGACACATGCAGTCTTGCCAGCCTCCTGCTTGTCATGGCACTTGTCATGGGCATTTGTTCACTCACAAGGTATCGTCACTTCGCTGTTACTGACAAAATACCCAAGCAAGGCAGCAGTGGCTCATGGCTGGAGCTGGAGAGTGAGGTCATGCGACATCCATAGTCAGGAAGGAGGGAAGGATGGATGCTGGTGCTCAGCTCGCCTTCTCCTCAGTATTCAGTCTTCCACGCTGGACTGTGGGGTGAAGCCTCTCATGCAGTGAGGCTCTCCATCTTAGCCCCTCACAGACACGCCCACGGGTGCCTCTCCTGGGTGAGTCTAGACCCTGCCAAGTTGACAGTTTGTACAACAGGACGGCAGGAAGGAGTCGGGTGCGAAGTCGCAGTCTGTAAGGGGCGATTTCACTCTTCCCACACCCGTGAGCCTATTTGCTGTGGACCCTCTGCTTTCTTTGTTTACACCACCCATAACTGTTCAGACAGGATACTTTCCTGGAACGCTGTCCTCGGGACCCTTCGGACACGTCTTTCTGTGACGGTGAACGTTCTGTATGCGTGTCACTTACTGCACAGCGTGGGCTCCGCACTCTACGCCCCACACCCTCCTCTTGGTTTAGGCTCTTCTCATGTTTTACTGTGATGGTGACTCCTGCTGGGAGTGGCTCTGCTTGTCTGCCTGAGATGAACGGCTGCCACTAACCCTGCCGATTCAGCTAAACCTGCAGGTTTTAAACGGGGAGACAAATGTTCTGACTTGTTTCCACATAGACTTTAGAGGTGTGGGCTAGACTGTTCTCTCAGTACAAACCTTGGGGAGTAACTTCCACCCACCGTGGTCCTGGGGCTGGTCAGTTGCTGGGCCAAGCCAGTGGGCTTTCAAATCCCAGATTCCTGGCTTCTTTTCTTTTTTTCCCCCTTCGCTTCCTTCCTTCCTTCCTTCCTTCCTTCCTTCCTTCCTTCCTTTCTTCCTTCTTCCTCTCTCTCTTTCTTTCTCTCTGTCTTTCTTTCTGTGTCTCTGTCTATGTCTCTCTCTCTCTTCTTCAGGACAGTGTTTCTCTGTGCAGCTCTGGCTGTCCTGGAGCTCCCAAGTAGACCAGGCTGGCCTTGAACTCACAAGAGATCCTCCTGCCTCTGCCTCCTGAGTGCTGGATCAAAGGTGAACATTGCCACCCAGCCTTTCCTGAGGATTTCAAAACATTGTTTTCCGGTGTATGTCCTTATCAGAACCTTCTGGAGCATGTGGGAAAGGTAGAGCATTAGGGGGGGTCTGAAAAGAGCTGTGGAGCCCCGCTACCTCCAGGCCCTGCCGCTCGCCCATCTGCAGATCTATGGCAGAGGCCGGGGTGTTGACACTTGGCTCCTACCAAGTCTGTTTTCCTTGTCTACTTTTGTTCTTAAGCTTTGAGATGGGTTTTTGCAATGAAGCTTTGACTAGCCTAGAACTCGGTACATAGCCCAGGCTAGCACTGAACTCACTGCAATCCTTCTGCCCCAGTCCCCTAAACACTGAAACTGTAGGTATGAGCCAATCCCAGCAAGCTTGTTGATGTTTTTCCAGACTTGCACCTGCCTGGGTCACCAGGGAACATGTCTTTTGCAGATTCTTCATGTCTTTGGGGGCTGAGAGGACATAGCAGTGTAGGGTGGGTGGAGGCTTGCAGCGTTATGGAGGGAGATGGAAGAGAAGGACCTTTTCTCTCCGGGAAAGCAGGGATTCAGTCATAAACAGGGAGGCTTCCAAAGAAGGAGGCTGGACTGCCGAGGCTCAGGACAGGTGAGGTCAGGATCTGTGCTGCTGTGAGGGGGGAAGAAGCTACACTTGGACTGAGAAGTCTGAGAGTCTTAGCTTCTGTGAGCCCCTGCAGCAAGCGCAGGAGCAGCTCCCGGGTGTCTAAGGAGGGGCCGCCTTCAGGGTGCAGGTTTTCTCTTAACCTTCGTCTACCTTTGACTGCCGTGGGATTTTCTCCTAATCACCAGAGGTTTTAGCTGCTCTCCACGCTAGACCTGTGCGAAGGGCCGCAGCGGCTGTACAATCTAACCCTCGATGTCACGGGAAGTTGCAATGGAGGTTATTTGTCTCCTAAGAGAGCACTTGGCCGGGGAGGCCGCCCCTCTGTGTACGTCGGAAAGGACGCTGATGGTTACAGCATGCCATCTGCACCAGAACAGAGTGTGCTCTGACCCAGTGTTGCCCAGGAGGCAGGTGCCACAGAGGCCTTTGCTTGCTGGTGTGTCTGCTCACCAGCAACACCCCCACTGAGCGTGGGCACAGCTGATGACGTTCAGTCAGCAGAAGGTTTTCCCTCCAAGTGAGCTTTGAACGTAAGGCTTTCTAGAAAGTTTAAGAGCTGCAAGTCCTCCGGGAAGTGGCTGATTGTGGGGCTTTGTAGCCACGAGAGCTCCCAGAAGATGTCGGCACTGAGTTTGGGTGGAGTTGGGGAAGGGTCAGCTCTGTGACATCTGCTCCGTCCTGAGAGAATTCTCCATTCCAGGGAGAATTCAAGAGTGCCAGGCCCTGGAACATGTCTCATGTTCCTTGGGATGCAAAAATACAAGCATTGCTGGTGTTCCCACCACCCCATAATATGTTGTCGTCCAACCCCTGTGCTGTCTCAGGCCGGGAGAGCCATCGGTCAGCCTTTTGGGCCACACTGCGTTCAGAGAGTCTGGGGGTGCACACCGAGACACTCGTGTGGCCTGAGGATGAACACCCTGTGCCTGACTGTGTGTCAAAAGAGTCAGCTGCTTAGCAGTCACCACCCTCAGGACTCTTACATGACCGGCACTGTGTCCCACATGGAGGAATGTTCTCTGGCCACCAAGGATGGAGAATGTGGAGGGACTGACCCAAAGAAAATCCCAGACCAGACTCAATCAGGATGTTTTATTTGGGTGATGGATTATTTACAGATATTTCCTATGAATGTGTGTCTGTGTATATGCGTGTGTGTGTGTGTGTGTGTGTGTGTGTGTGTGTGTGTCTGTGTGTGTGTATATTTCTGTGTGTATGGAGTGTATATGTGTGTGTGTGTGGGTGTGTGTCTGTGTGTATGTATGGGTGTGTATGTATGTATGTGTGTGTGTGAGTGTGCATGTGTGTGTCTGTGCATGTGTGTGTGGGGGTGGGTGTATAGGTGTGTGAGAGTATGGGTGTGTGTGCATGTGCATTTGTGTATATGTATGTGTGTGGGTATGTGCATGTGTGTCTGCATGTGTGTATGCATGTGTGTCTGTATGAATGTGTAAGGCGTGTGCACGCTCAGGTGTGCCTGCATAAGTGAGTGTATGTGATGCTGACAGATGCTCTACCCCTGCTCCCATTGTAACTTCTTTGCAACAGAGGCCTCAGGCCGCACAGAAAGGCTGTTCCTGATGCTGCACAGCCGAGATGGAGTGGGAGGAGGCCATGCCAGGATGACCTCCCTCCTCGTCCCCCTCCAGAGTCCTTGTGGAAAGATGGTAGCTGGAACGTCATGAGAGGCCAGGCCGGGAGGCCATCTGAGTCACTGCGATGGAGCAGCCCATCCAAGGCCACTTTTGCTTACTCTTGAGAGCTCCAGGGCAGAGTGGCTGGTTTCCATGGCGACAAGACAAGGCCTTTCTTGTGCCATCCGGATGAGTGGGGAAGTCAGGAGTGCAGGTGTCACACTGACTCATGAGTCACTACTCATGTCAGGCCCACAGTTCTGTGATGGCCTGTCCCTTTGCTCCCAGCCTGCAGTCACACCAGTGGCCCAAGGGTGTCATTTTTCCCGTTGTACAGTAGGGTTGGATTGAGCTCTATGAGGTGGCCTTGTGTCAGGCGACTTGGTGCAGGGTCAGGGTCACTGCTGTGCGGGTGCTGGGCTGGACAGGGCTGGGAGGTGGTCTGGTAAATCTGGAAAGTGGGTACAGGCCTGCCTGCTGTTTCTAAAGTATTGTGGAGGAAGGAGATAGGTTGCACTGTGTTGAATGGGGGCACTGACAGGGTCAGGTGACACCCATCAGGGTCTGTACCTGGCTCTGATAAGTTACTTTTCTTGGCACTGTATCAAGATTCTGGCTAATGGATGGGATTCTGGTTAACTGAGGGGATTCTGGTTAATGGAGGGGTTCTGGTTAATGGAGGGGTTCTGGTTAATGGAGGGAATTCCAGTTAATGGAGGGGAGGTTTTCTCTGCCCACCGCTCCAGAGAACACGGTCCACTGTGGTGGGAAGGCCTAGCCATTGGGGGCTGCTTGGTTCTTGGTGTTAGAAGTTTGTTCACATGAAGGATCTGGAAGGAGGAAGTGGGACAGATTCACTCTAAGCCTCCAGCAGCCCACACTGCTCCGGAAGCTTTATGCCCCAAAGATTTCATAACCTCCCAAATGGAGACTAAGTGTTAACACAGAGGCGCCACAGGGGACAGTCATACTGAACCAAGGCACAGCCCGTCAGGAGTGCTCACCTGAGTCTAGAAATTTCTGATTCCTGTTGTGTCTCCTTTGCCCTGACATGGGAGGCTCCCTGAGAGGCAGCAGGGACCCGGGTGCTGTGGGGCATGTGACAGTGCCTGACTCCCTCCTTATGTCCTTGCAGAACCAGCTGAAGCAGTGTTTCTCCAGGCGAGCCCCGGAGGCCAAGGACACTGACACCCTCGTGCGGGAAGCTGACAGCCAGTATGGGACCTGGGCAGCCGAGCACCAGAATGGGGACAGGTAGGACACAGCTGGGTGAAGGTGCCAGGCCCCTGGTGACAGATGGAACGGAAGGCTGCCTTGGTTAGGGTTTCTGTTGCTGTGATTAACATGGTGACCTAAAGCAATTTGGGAGGAAAGGGTTTGCATCTCCACACACAGTCCATTACTAAAGGAACTGGAGGCAGGAGCTGACACAGAGGCCAGGGAGGGGTGCTGCTTACTGGCTTCCTTCCCCTGGCTTGCTCAGCCTGCTTTCTTATAGAACCCAGGGATGGCCCCGCCCACAGTGGGATGACTCCGCCCACAGAGGGCGGGGCCCTCCCCCATCAGTCACTAAGTAAGATCACTAATGTCTCACAGCCTTGTGTACAGTCTCCTCTTACAGGGGCGTTTTCTCAGTTGAGGCTCCCTCCTCTCAGATGCCTGTAGCTTGTGTCAGGTTGACATAGAACTGTTCAGCAGAGTCTCCATGGCTGACTCAGAAATTTTCGTATTGTAAGGAATTATATATAACAGGAAGAGGACATTGTTGTACAAAGGGCGTAAGAAAACCACAAAAAAAAAAAAAAAAAAAGAAGATGGAAATCAAGTACAAAATATCGGCAACATCCTGGACACAGCTAAGAACATCACAGACAGGCAGACCCACAGGACGGACATATAGACGGACTTAGTAAACTCAAACACTACTGTGAACAGGTGACAGATCAGCGGTGCAGGCCACGGTCTTGGGTACCTGGTGGTAGCAGAACATTCTGAGGTTCGTCAAAGCCGAGGTCCCCAGCACCTCCGAGGTCAGGTCCCCAGCACCCCCGAGGTCGGCTGCACAGTGCTGTGAGTGTGTGTCACTCCTGGTAAGCTCTGTGTCCGGTGTGTTTTTCAACTATGCACACACACTGAAGCGGACAGACGGCAGTCTCGGGTCCATGCCAATCCCAGGAAACAAATACACACAACGAAAAACAGTAACAGCCAACATCAGAGTGTAAAACCAAAGAGCTACTCTTGGCCCCAGGGTCACAATTGCATTTCTGTGTCTGCTGTCAGGTGTGTGTGTGTGTGTGTGTGTGTGTGTGTGTGTGTACACGTGTGCCTGGTGATTCATGGTCCACATACTATTCTATAAGCAACATAAGCATGTGTGTGGCTCAACCCTCCTCTGCCTGGCTGGGAAGGAACTCTTGGGGCAGCTGTTGGGAGCTGCAGAGAGGAGGTGGCAGAGAGCCCACCCCTTCCTCATGGGGACGCAGGTTGGGTGAATGAACATCCCCATGGCCTCTTGCTCCTCCACAGAAAAGGCTTGTGTTTGGCGTCTGCTGCAGGCTCTGGTCTGACTAGCCCTGTGGTCTGTGGGCATCATGCCAGGGGGGGGAAACTGAGGCTTAGAGGCAGGAACCTGAGTAAAGAACACTATGCCAGTGGCTGAGTGAGCTGGGCATGTACCCGGGTCCCCCATCTCTCCCACCGCCCGAGGCTCTGATTGCACCGGGATTCACTGCTGGTTCCGAGCTACCCCTGAGTTAAAGCTGGATAAAACTGGTGAAACCAAGTCTTACTTCTTTTAACTCCCTGTCTCCTAACCTGTGACTCATGCGTGTAGTGAGCTTCCTCGGGTGTTTGTAAGCATCCCTGAGGTAGTTCCCCACTGTCTGGTTATCTGTGCCTGTCTCCAAAAGGACCCCGAGTCCCTGCAGGACCCCATTCCTCCAGCTTCTGCCTAAGATCAGAGACCTTGAGCTTCCAATGGTGGGTGCCCCCTGCTGTCCTCTAGAGGAACTGCAGCCTTCCAGGACCAGGCTCTCTTGCCTTGGACAGTGGTGCCCCCTGCTGCCTGGAGGGTGGTACTTCCCTCAGCCTAGGGGTTTGTCCTCTTCCTGGTTAACATCCTCATACTCCAACCATGGAAGCCTCTTGGAGCTGGAAAACAGACTGGCACTGGAGGATTGAGGGTTCTTCCCCAGCTGTGTCAGATGAGCCGTCCTGTGCAACATTGTCTCTGCTCTGTTCTTTCTGTCTGAGCAGAGGGTGTGGCTACAATGTTTCATCTGTAGTGCTCCTGATGACCTGGGTTGTGCCCAAAAACCCCTCAAGGTGCCATATTCTACATAGTGCCTGGAAGGGTAGGTACTCATGTCTCCAATGAGTGTGAGGAGGGAGGGACTGAGTGTGAGAGGGAGGAGGGACTGACTGTGTGAGGGAGGAGGGCCTGAGTGTGTGAAGTAGGAGGGAGTGTGTGTGAGAAGGAGGGAGGGACTGAGTGTGAGAGGGAGGAGGGACTGAGTGTGAGAGGGAGGAGGGACTGAGTGTGAGAGGGAGGAGGGACTGAGTGTGAGAGGGAGGAGGGACCGAGTATGTGAAGTAGGGAAGGACTGAGTATGTGAGGGAGGAGGGATTGACTGTGTGAGGGAGGAGGGAGGGAATGAGTGTGTGAGGGAAGAGGGCCTGAGTGCAATGGAGGAGGGAATAAGTGTGAGAAGGAGGGAGGGACTGAGTGTGAGAGGGAGGAGGGAATGAGTGTGAGAGGGAGGAGGGACCGGGTATGTGAAGTAGGGAAGGACTGAGTGCATGAAGGAGGAGGGATTGAGTGTGAGAGGGAGGAGGGACTGAGTGTGAGAGGGAGGAGGGACTGAGTATGTGAAGTAGGGAAGAACTGAGTGTGTGAAGGAGGAGGGACTGAGTGTGAGAGGGAGGAGGGACCGAGTATGTGAAGTAGGGAAGGACTGAGTGTGAGAGGGAGGAGGGACTGGGTGTGAGAGGGAGGAGGGACCGAGTATGTGAAATAAGGAAGGACTGAGTGAGAGGGAGGAGGGACTGAGTATGAGAGGGAGGAGGAACTGAGTGTGAGAGGGAGGAGGGAATGAGTGTGAGAGGGAGGAGGAACTGAGTGTGAGTGGGAGGAGGGACTGAGTGTGAGTGGGAGGAGGGACCGAGTATGTGAAGTAGGGAAGGACTGAGTGTGTGAAGGAGGGAGGGACTGAAAGAGGGAGGAGGGATTGAGACTGAGCGAATGGGTTACTGAGCTAGCAAGTGACTGAGTGAGTGACTAAGAAAGTAACTGAGTGAGCAAGTGAATGGCCGAAGGGAGAGGCACTGAGTGGATGGCTGACTGACAGCTGACTGGCTGAATGAATGACTGAATGAATGAATGTCTGGTTGACTGAGTTACTCACTGGCTGGCTGGTTGTGTGAGCAAAGCAGCTGTTGGTCTAAATCAGGAGGCCTGAGGCCAAGTCTTCTGCTGGTTCTTAGGGACCCTCCGACCTGCCTCGCCCTCCCCTGGTGGAAACACAGCGTGGGCTGCCCGCATGGGACCCCGCCTCATGTCAGATGCTGTGCAGGTCATTGAAGGAGTGTGCAGAGCGGGGGAAGGGGGTTTGTCTTTGGAAAGGCCCCAGGATTAGTGTTAGAGGTGGACTGATGAGTCCCGGCCGGTGTCACATGGCAGGGCCTGAGGCCTGAGGCCCCTGATGCTCTTCTTCAGAGCCTTGAAATTCACCACATACCGCCCACAGCCTGTGTTGACTCTGATTCATATTCTCTGTCTCTGTTCCTAGGATCTCTGTCTTTCTGTCTCTCTGTCCGTCTCTCTCTCTCTTTTTCTAGGGTCTCTGTCTCTCTCTGTTTCTGGGGACAGGTGGTTGCTGTATAGCCCAGATTGGCCTCCATCCCCGACCCCCTGCTTCTGTCTCCTGTTGGAGATTCCAGCTGTGCTGCCACTGCTCCAGGTTGGGTCTTGGCTCCCTTTTGCAGCCTGCACCCAGCAGCTCCTGTGTTGGGTGTGTGTGCAGTCTCTGGAGTCTGAGGAGCATCCGTGTTCTGCCCCCGAGCAGTGTCTCGTGGGACAACAGACCCCTAGCTTACTGTCACCAGGAAGCCCCGCTGAACTCTTGAGTCTGACTCTGAACCACATGCTCATGTGCTTGGGGGTTCGGTGTTCTGGGACCCTCGGGGACCTCTGTCACTTTCTGCCTTTCCTTGCAGTTTTGGCCCCGAGTCTCCATCTCCCGACAGCAGCGCCGTGTCTGCGGGGAAGCAGCCTCCAGGCAGCCAGTTGTCCTCGTACACGGAGTCCACATCGGTGGATCAGCATGACAGCTCCAGGGACCGGCGCAGCTCCAGCGTGGACCGCTCCAGTTCCGAGCTGGAGTCCACAGATGGCCCTGAGGGTCCGCCTCCGTCAGACATCTGTCCTGCAGAGGGAGAGGACGATTTCTCCTTCATCCATGTAAGCCTCCAGCCAGTGGGGGCGGCTGGGATGGAAACAGTCATTTACCAAAAGGAAGCTGTGGACCATGTGGGACCCCGCCCCCAGGACAGGCTCCAGAAACCCTAATCTCCATGGAGGATTCAGGAGAAGGGACCATCACTAGAGCCTCCAAGTGAGGACAAGGGACCATTGGTGGCGCCTCCAAGGGGAGGATAGGGATCACGGATAGAACCTCCAAGGGACCCTCACTCCTGATAGCCAAGCCCCTGTCCTTACTCTTGGGTCACTGACTCTCCAGATGCCCTTGAATGGCTCCTAATGGGCCTCCAAGGAGACTCGCAGCCTACACGTGGCAAGGTCTTTCCTGTGGAGCCTCTAGATAAAGAGACAAGATCAGCCTCTGAGGACCCTGTGCCACATAAGCGGGTGTGGCGTGGTGCGGCGCGCCCACCTCTCCAGGGTTTTATAAGGATTTCAGCAGATGATCCGTTATTCACTCAACAACCGCGCACTGAGCTCTCACGGCCGCCGAGCCTTGGGCTCATGTGCTCATGAGAGATGGGTCACGACTTCCTACTGTGCGCCCTTGTAAGCAGCAGAGGCATTGTCAACAGCCCCAGGCTCCATTCCCAGTCCATACTGAGAACCAAGGGGTGACATCCACTGCCCACCGTTTGGATTAGCAGGTTGACGTGGCCCCGAGTCTGCCCATAGGCTGGTGGCCCTAAGCATGGGGTAAACTGAGGTGTGTGGGATGCCATGACTTAGGTGTCCGGTAGAGACCGTTTGGAGTTGTCCCAGGATGGCCCAGTGGACATGGGTGGATTGATGGTGAGCTGTAGGTGATCCCCACCTCCTGCCTGCACCCTGGATTATCATGGGGGCCACAGTAAATATCTCAGGGACTCCATGAACATCAGACAGACAGCAAACAGGCACACATTGAGCCCCCCGTCTACATGTGCTCCCGTAGCTGTGTGACATCACAGGCTGTATCCCGTTTGCCCACTTGCATTCTAGGGCACTGCCTGAATGGCTCCCGTGGGGAAGTCGAGGCTCATGACACCGAGGGTGCCATTTAAGCTTGACACCTGGGGCCGTGCGCCCTGAGAACACTGTGTATGAACAAGCCTACACACAGTCCGCAGACAGTGCGGTCCACTTACGGTATCTTTCCTTCCTGCCTCCTCCTCGCCACCCCCAAAGCAAACCTCGGTCCTTGACTCCAGCGCCCTCAAGACCCGGGTGCAGCTGAGTAAGCGAAGCCGTCGCCGGGCACCCATCTCTCACTCTCTCCGGCGCAGTCAGTTCAGCGAGTCTGAGAGCCGGTCCCCTCTGGAAGAGGAATCACACAGCACGTGGATGTTCAAGGACTCCACAGGTATGCCGGTGCATCTGACCCGAGTTCTCTGAGCAAGAAGGCTGCACGCTAATCCCTGGGAAGAGCAGCCAGGCAGCATATTTGGGACACCGTCACCCAGGAAGCTGTCATTTTCATCCTGTAGAAACGTCCCATAGTGGGGTCTTCAGTGTGTTCTGAGTCGGTGTGTGGTGGGTGCTGCCTGTCTGTCACCCCCGCAGTTTGGGACAGAATCGAGATCTTCTTGATGCAAAGCCAGCCTGGCTACAAAGTGAGTCCCAGACCAGTGACTATACAATGTGACTTCAGAGCTACTTACTTACTTTATATGAGTACACTGTCTTCAGACACACCAGAAGTGCTCCTACCACTGAGCCATCTCTCCAGCCCATGACTCTCTTAAAAACAAACAAAAAACCCAACAACAACAACAAAACCAAAAGGCCAGGTATGATGTCACATACTTTGAATCCTAGAGCTAAGTAGCAGAGGCTGGCTAATCTCTGAGTTTGGGCCAGCCTGGTCTACATTAGCCTCTGGTCAGAGGTGGGCTTGGTCTTTGCTTCTCACTGTCCATCCATGCTAGCAAGTGGGGGTTAAATGTGTGACGGGGGCCGGGAGGAGGTGTAAAGTGCTTGTTTCACAGTTACCAGGACCTGAGTTCAAATCCCCGACACCCATGTACTCCTGAGACAAACCACTCTTCTAGCGAAACTGGTGATCTCCCGGTCCAGTGAGAGAATAAAGCCTGAGGCTGGAGACATGGCCCAGAGGTTAGGAGCACTAACTCACTGGCTGCTCTTCCAGAGGTCCCGAGTTCAATTCCCAGCAACCACACGGTGGTTCACAACTATCTGTGATGGGATCCGGTGCCCTCTTCTGGTGTGTGAGTGTCCATATGGGCAGAACTCTGTATACATAATAAATAAATCTTTAAAGTAAATAAATAAGCTTGGGAGATGGAGATACTCAGCATCATGGCATGTGCATACACACGGGCGCACACCCGTGAACACACACACACACACACACACACACACACACACATACACTGACTCCGTAATTCACTAGTGAGTGAGTGTTGGACCAGAACCATGCCAACCCACCCGGAGCAAATGCAGCTCACCACAGTGGCCGTGTACCCAGATTCCCTCTCAGGGACCTGTGGCTTCCATAACCCTGAGCCAGGAGGTATGAAAGGCTGGGGCTGACCTTTCTGAGCATGCCCTGTGTCCAGCTTAGCCGGGGGCTCCAGAGGACATGCTGTGCTCCACTGATGACAAGTTCTTAGAGAGGCATTACACCCTTACTCAGCAACTTATCACCAGGAAGCCCCTGGCACAGCCCCTGACTTAGGGGAATGTTTAAAAGAGACTCTGGAGCACTCCACATCGCCCCCTGTTGGTGGGATGTGTCACTGCTCCCAGTTCTACCTCTGGAGCGGCAGGAGCAGGAGGGTCTGCCGATGGCCAGCAGGTGGCAGAGTTGGAAGAAGTGAGTGAGAAGGACGCAGTCTCTGGGGCTCACGCCCAAATGCTCAAGCCCAAAGTGGGCTAGGAGTGTCTGTGTCCTCGTGCTTGGATGTGGGAGGGGCCCCCAGTGACTTCGAGTGCTTCTCTTAATAGAAGAGAAGTCGCCCAGGAGGGATGAATCCGATGAAGAGCCGCCCAGGCTGGAGAGGACCCCTGTCAGCCACCCGCAGAGGATGCCCGTGTTCCCAGGCATGGACCCAGCTGTGCTGAAGGTACCAGGGCTTCCCGAGAGCAGTCTGCACGCCTCTGCTGCTCCCTGTCCACTCCAAGCAATGCCTTTTCTTCCTCTCGCTCCGTCCGTCATTCAGCCTCCCTCCCGTCCTGCTTATCACATTCAACCAGCCCCCCCACTCCCCATTCTGACTGCTCATCTGTTTAACACCCTCCGCCTCCATCTGTCACCTGAACGCTGGAATGGCAGGCATGTGACGTTATGTCTAGTTTCTCCCAGGGGGATCCTGCTCACTGTCACCCCTGCCATGTGCCTGTTGACCCCATAGTGTTGCGGGCTCTGCGTCACGGTGCAGATGCAGGTGTGAGTTTGCCGGGGCCTATGCTCCCATGAGGCTATTGGTTTTTCACCTCTCAGTCCCATACTTCCGGCCTGGACCACCCCAGTGCCCTGTGAGGTGTTGCTATGGCAGCATTGCTAAAACAGGCTCGTCCCCAGACAGGAGACAGTGACACTCGACCTTCTTCTCTCCCCAGGCTCAGCTGCCCAAGAGGCCAGAAGCGGACAGTCCGGGAGAGTCTCTCAGCTGGACGCCCCAGCCCAAGTCCCCTAGGTCGCCCTTCCAGCCTGGGGTGCTGGGCAGTCGGGTGCTGCCTTCGAGCACAGAGAAAGAGGAGAGGTAAGGATGGGGATGAGGACGCTTCCTGCCCAACGTTAGGATGCTGCTGCGTGCGTGGTGCAGGCTGCGTGCGTGCTGCGTGCGTGCTGCGTGCAGGTTTTTATTATGGGAATTGGTGCTTTCCTAGAGCGGCAGCCCACGGGGGTTGGGGGGCGGGATGGCAGAATCCAGAAGTCTCTCTTCTCCCAGCTGACCCAGAACTCCAGGCTCTGTTTCCAGGAACCCCTGCCAGGCACAGCCCTCTGCATATGGGTGGAAACTGAGGTCTCCTGCTTCCTCTTAAGTTTCCGAAGCCCTTTGACAGAGTCAGGAGCCTAACTGGTTGGCTGCCCTTCAGGGAGAAGGCAGCTGCCCCACCCTGACCAGGCAGATTCTATGCAGCCTAGCCTCAGCTCTCAGGCCAGGGCTGACGGTGGTCCTGTTGTGAGGTGCTGTGAGACCTGGAAAGGTCATATGACCGTTTTGTGCCTCACTTTCCTCGATTGTAAAATGGGTTTGGTGACCCCATGACCTCAGTCGGGCTCACACCAGCTGTGTGGTTTCAGGTCAGAGGAGCACTCGCCCCAGTGGTTAAAGGAGCTGAAATCCAAGAAGAGGCAGAGCCTGTATGAGAATCAAGCTTGACCAGGTAGGACAGGCTGTGTTGGGCCACAGAGGACCTGGGGGCTCAGGAGTGAGGAGGTTACACAAAGGGACCAGGGGTGAAAGAGTCTGGCCAAGGAAGGGTATTGGGTAACCAGGGCTCTGAGCCCATGATCCTGACCTTTCTGCCACTCAAGACCTCTGGAAAGTGGGGTTGTCATATGTCCAGCCTAGCCAGAGATATTTCAAAGTTTTGCATAGGGAAATCTCAAGTGTATAAACCATGCAATTATAAGGGGACTGAACTCATGTCTCCAGGCTTACACAGCAAGCCTCTTTACCCACTGGGCGATGCTGGCAGCCCTTTAAGTTACCTGCATGGCTTCCGACCCCCAGGATGGTCTACCTGCTTTCTTGTCAGTCATGCTGTTGTCTGGGCGATGTTGACACATCTGCACATGCTCAGTAGAGGCTCATCCTGTACTTTGTGCAGCTCATCACAGTGGGATGGGCTGAAGGTGGTGCAGGTTGGTGGCACATATGGGTAGGTGGGGCCGCGTTTATTCAGGTTGCTGTGAGCCCTGCTCTCTTCGGGTCAGCAATGCCCCTGCGGCTGTGGAGTCCTTGGGCTGCCTGAGAACATGAAAGAGATTGATTGATCCTGGGCTTAAGGGTGTGGGGTGTATGCTGTAAAAGCTGTCCTGAGTGTGGTCAGGAGAGAACCACCTCCTGAATCACACACACACACACACACACAGAATCACCTCCTGAATCTCACACACACACATGCACACACCTACATAGAACCACCTCCTGAATCTCAAACACACACACACATGCACACACACAAACACAGAACCACCTCCTGAATCACACACACACGCACACACACACACACTCACACACACACACACACACAGCAAGGCCCAGCCCGAGTGGACATACTGTTTGGACTCGTTGGTCTTTCTTTTTCGGCCCTGGGGCTTGGAACCTGGGGCTAGACCAGTGCCCTGCAGATGCCTCATGGGGCTCCTTGTCTGGACATGTCTGTCACACTCTGGAGGATTGGGGCCTTCTGTTTATTCTGTATTGCCTGTCGGGACTGGCATGGAGTTCAGCATGTGGCCACAGGGGGGCAGTGTTCTGGTTCCCACATGCTCCGAGCTTAGCAGCTCCTCAGACAGTGTTTGCTTTATGAAGCCCTCCCTGGTGTTTTGAAATCTGACATCAGCCTCACTAGCAACCCACTGGAGGGGAGTTGAGCCCCGGGGGTGAAGCTCACTGCTCCTGGTCGGAATGCCTGCCTCACTGCTCAGCTTGCCCCAGTGAGTCCCCATCTCCCCCAAAATCCTTCCTGGGGAGAGGTTGAACCCCTGATAGCGTGAGAACCATTGCTAACCAAGGGCTGTCATTTCTCTGCAGGCAGGATGTCACTACACCCGTAAACTCAAGCCTTAACCACCAGATGTCTGAACCTGAGGCCAAGCCACCCACTCCTCCCCGACCACGCCCACGTGCCTGGGCCTCTCCACCCTGAAGACACTGTGCCGAGCCTCATCTGGGTCCCCACAGGAAGACCCTGTCCCAGGACAGAAAGATCTTTCAGCTCTCCTCAAAGAAGTGTCCAGGCCTGTGGCTCGGCCTTCGGTGTGGCAATTGACCTTTCCGCTCGCTGCATACACCTCACCAGGCCCCCTGGGCTGGAAATCGGCTCTTGGGCTCCTCCCCGGCAGCCCTTCTGGAAGGCAAGGGAGCTCTTGGGTGGTAACAAGCATTGTACTGGTGTTTCCTGGGTTGGGTTTGATTTTTATTCCCTTTTTGACAAGCTCCTTTTTCCCCACTAAAAGCCTATATTCTGATTTACAAGCACAGCTCCCCCCCCCCCCCATTCTGTTTGTACCCTTATCCTTCCTGTGAGGCCCTGTGCACAGTTGGCCTGGGTCTTACCATTTCTGTTTGCTTTAGAGGGGGATAAAGCAATAATGCAACCATTTCCCCGCCCCTGAACCTTGACACGTGCTTACGACTCAGCATCGACAGCAGGAAGGGGCAGGCAGTGTCTGCCTCAGGTTACCTGCTCGCTGCCCAAGCCTACGAAAGCTGTGACTTTCACCCTTGTCCACGTCTGGGTTGCTCTGATCTCTGTGGGGGTGACCTTTGCCCCCAGTCTCAAGCGTTATAAACCTTGGTTGGAATTGTCCGTGCCCTGGCCACTCAGGTACCAGACCTGCTCTGACCGAACACCTAAATCCCAACTGGAGCAAAGACACAAATGAGTCAGCCCGGAAAAGACGCGGCCCTGACACCGCCTCCCATGACCTACCTGGCCAAGTGATTGTCAAGGTCCGAGTGGATGTTGCTCTAACTGAAAGGCCGCTGTAGTGGGAGCCCCGGGCCAGTTGCTGGGCCACGACATCTATGATGGCCGATGTCCTCCCCGTGCTACCTACATGCTCCCTCCAAGGAGTCTCAGCTTCCGTACGTCTGCCTTGTTCCCTTAAGCCTTCAAGATCCACATCAGAAGCCCCGGCCCCAGTGGTCACCCGTCAGACACACCAGGCCAGCTGCCCAGGGCATGTCAGCAGCTTCTGGAGACCCTTTCCCAACCTTGCCTTGGTGACATGCTTGCCCCTTCCAAGGTGGTCCGTGGCTGTGGAGGGCCCAGTGTGTGGATGGATACCTGCCTGGCAGTTGTGCCCACCACTGCCCCGATGTTCTCAGAGGCAAAAGTTGCTCTCTGTAAATCCATTTCTTGCAAATGGTGTCAAGACCTGCCTTCCCCCTCATGGCTGCCCTTCTGTCTCTTGCCTCTCCCCCCTCATTTGTCCTCCCTGCCCTGCTTCTCTTTGGAAGGGTGTGGGGTGAATGGATGACCGTGCTTGGTGTCTTGGGTTAGGACAGTCACCTGTGCCTGTGGGCTGAGACCGAAGGCCCCACTCACACCCCTCCCTGAACAAGCGGTCAGCCGGAATGCACCTCTGAAATCACTTGGGGTTCAGTCTCCCCTGTAGACACTCCCATGGTCCCTGTTTTCTGTTCTGTTTTGTTTTTAGGATCCATTTTGTATTCTGTGGCAATTTTGACCCAGTAGTTTGCCAGGAATTCTTTCAAACACACCATAAGGTCTGAGAGCATGGCTCAGCGGGCGGAGTGTCTAACACACAGGAGGTCCTGGGTTTGGTCCTCGGGACCACAGAGATCAGGTGTGGTTCCCACCTGTGATTCTAGTACGTGGCAGACAGGAGGCCAGGAAGTCTAAGGACACCCTTGGCTGTATGAGAAACCTGGGCCATAAAACATACCGGGACAGAACAACGCAAAGCAGCTTTCTGCTCGTGTCTTGATTCTAACTTGTCTCCTTTCTTCTGGGGAGTAGGAGCTTAGTGTAAATAAAGACCGTGGCAGCAGGAAGTACCCCCCTCTTAAGTATCGGAAGGGAAGGCACGGCAGAGTCAACATGAGCTTCCCGTCGTTCCCTAACCCCTCACACCTGACGAGAGATCAGCTTGATTCCTCAGGAAGACCCACATTTGGATCCTGGCTCTGGTCAGGGCAAGCTTCTACATCCCCCCTATCCCCCAGCCCCGGAGCCCAAGATCTGACAGTCTCACTGGGTCGGGAAACCTCATTTAGTCCTTTTTAAAACCGGGTAAGGTACTGGGGCCAAGTAGTGGGCTGTATGCCTCTCTAGGACCCTCCTTGAAAGGAACCTGATATGCCTTAATCACGTGTACACTTCAGGCACCTGTCCCTCCTCCCCCAACCTCCCTCCTGGTGACTGGATGTTTGCAGAGCCCCACATAAGCTCCGTCTCCCCTTCGCTCATCAGCACTCTGACATCTGGGCCTTGGGTCCGCCCTCCCACCCAATAGATGGGCATTCTCCTGCGTCCTCCCTGGCCTCGAAGACGGAGGCCCTTGCCAGCGGACGTCCTCAGCTTCAGCAGAGAAACTGGTGGTCCCTGGGAGCGGGAGCCTAGTGTAAAAATCATCTCACCTCCCCAGGTTGGATGTAGGGACAGACGGGATCAGAGGGGTTTGTAGAGCAAGCAAGGGGTGCTGTCAGGTGCCCATTTGTCTTCCACAACACGACCACCTCCAGGAAGAAGCTGCCAGAGCAGAGAGTTGGAAACAGACCCACGTCCTCAACTTAGCTGCTGAGCAGGGGTTGGAAAGACACTGGTGCGATTCCCAGAGGAAGCTCAGCCAGTCCTGGCGCGTGTGTGTCCGGAGGCAGTGGGGATGAGGCCTGCTCTGTCAATCCTGGCTTTACGGCCGTTCTCCTGGTGCCCACAGATCACACCCTGGATCCAGGCTTGATTGAAAAGTGGAAAGCCACCCCCACCTCTTGTTGATATAAACCCCCGGCAAATCATTTGGGCAAGAGAGATGTCGTGCCAGCCAAATGTGCCTTTGCCCCACCACCCGTCCATAGGAAACAGATCTCCACATCCCCAGGTCCCGGACACCGCTGAGGATTAACTGGATCCACTCGGCATCTCTGAGTTTGCCTTGGCCTCGAGCCCCTCGGTGAGAGGGGACTTCCATTGACATTTTGGGAAGGTCACGTTCCAGAAGCCTGAAGCCATGGAGAAGGCAAGCTGACATGGCTTCCGTCCCTGTCCCTGTCCTGTGACCTCCCCACACCCTAGAGCATCCTTTTGTCTCTGGCTCCCACAGTGAAGGACACCTCACAACCTGCATCCTTTACCGCCCAAGAGTCTCCAGCTATTTATGTCACCTGTGCCGTGACAATCCCTGGCCGCGTCGAGCCAGCTAAAACTCTGTTATCCTCTAGAGGACAGTCTGCTTTTTACATGTCGTCCCGTACCGCCTTACAGATTCCGACATACGGGGCTCGCAGAGGTTGCATATTGACCCACAAATGACGTTTGTACCAAATTGTTTCTTTTACTTCGTTCCAGAATGATCATGACCCTCAGCAGGCATTGGATGCTGAGGTGGGAGAGTAGGACTGCGCGTGTGTGTCTATTTTCTTAACCGTTCCTCTGGGTCCCGCCCGGGATGTTTGCGTCGCGGTGGGGGAAGGCCCCGCGAGGTGCGCATCCTGTCTGCAGCATTCTGACAGCCGCCTTACCAATCCGCAAGCTGCAGGACTTCCGGGTGAAGGCAGACAGTGTGGGCACCGTAGCCAGTCCCAAGGAAGAGTCTGGCTGCATGACTGAGAATCCTAAGAAAACCTATATTTTTACTGTCAAAACAAATGGGCTTCCTGGACTTCCCGGTGACTGGATGTCCCTTGTGCTTTTATATTTTGTCACTGTAAGAGGTTTTCTGGCACAGACAAGTCAGGAGTTCAGCTGACTGCACTGAATGGGGTGAACTCTGCATGTGCAAAGGGGGCATACCCAGACTCTAAAAGTAGTAAATAAAACGTTCCTGTCAGTCGTGACTCTGAGGCTGTGTGTCCACAAGAAAGCAGTGGGGTCTCCTTGGTCCTTGGTTATTACAGGAGGGAGGAGCTGCTAGGGTTATTGATGAATAGAGACCGGGTGCTAATCAACAGCCTGTGCAATGATAGTCAATAACCTATCCATGATGAGAGCACTCTCCTACCCAGGGATATTAATCAACCCAGTGATGCCTCATTGATAACCTATCTAGGGATGGTATTGATTGACAACCTAGAGCTTCAATAACAGCTTACCCCAGGATGTTTAGTCAACAACCTAGGTAGGGATGTTAATAAATAACTTATCTGTTTCAGTTTTTTCCCCCTGTTGCTGTGATGCGCCCCATACCCAAAAGCAGCTTAAGGGAAGAAAGGGCTGGGTCTTAGAGTTTTACTGCTGTGAACAGAACATGACCAAGGCAACTCTTAACAACATTTAACTGGGACTGGCTCACAGGTTCAGAGGTTCAGTCCATCATCATCAAGGTGGGAGCGTGGCAGCATCCAGGCAGGCATGGTGCAGGAGGAGCTGAGAGTTCTACATCTTCCTCTGAAGGCTGCTAGCAGAAGACTGACTTCCAGGCAGCTAGGGTGAGAGGGTTTTAAGTCCACACCCACAGTGACACACCTACTTCAAGAAGGCCACACCTCCAAATAGTGCCACTCCCTGGGCCAAGCACATACAGACCATCACAGTTTGTTTGGCTAACATTTCCACTGTCCTTTGATGGAGGGACGTCAAGGTAAGAACTGAAGCAGGAATCAAAGCTGAATCCATAGGAGACACTGCTTACCGATTTGACTGGTTTGTTTACAGGCTCAGGCTTAGCTAGTTGGGAATTGGTGCTGCCCACAGTGAGCCAGACCCTCCTACATCAATTTATACTCAGGACAACTCCCTATGGAGATGCCCGTCGGCCATCCTAGCCTGGACAACCTTTCAGAAGAGACTGGGTTCTCAGGAGTCTGTTGTCTCAAGCTGATTAGTTAAGGCTAATTAGAGCACTACCCAGGGGTGCTAATCAACAGCCTATCTAGGGATGTCAATAGAATGCTCAGGATTTTCAAGAGTGGTGGAATGGATGGACGGATACTCAAAGGTCATTTATTAGGTTGACTTTCACAATGTGACACAGGCAACCTGACATTAGGTGTCTTCACACCGGAGAAGTTGAGGATGAACCACTTCTCAGCTGTGGAACTGGCCTCCTCAATGGTCCTTGTCCGGAGCTGAAGGCCTGGAGGGTCACTGGAAAGCCACTGGTCTGCAGTCCGCGTTAGAATGTCGAAGAAGTTAGGTTCCGATGGTAGCCGGGAACGGTGGCTGCCATGGCCAAGAGCAGCAAGCAGGCAAGCGCAAAGGCTTGTTCCTTAGATGCCCCAGCACACTGACATGGAGCAATTTGGAGAGGAAGGGTTTTATTTGACTTATAACCCCAGGGTCAGTCCATCAGTGGGGACGTCAGAACTTCAGCTGCCCAAGCCACAGTCAAGAGCAGAGAGACAGAGACACAGAGAGACACAGAGAGATGGGGGCCCGGGGGGAGGCAGCTTTGCTCAGTTCAATCTCTCAACCCTCAGCATCTTAAGGCACCCTACCACTCACATTTAGTACAGGTCTTAGAGTTTTACTGCTGTGAACAGACACCAGGATTAAGGCAACTCTTATAAAGTAAAACATTTAACTGGGGTTATGGTTTCAGAGGTTTAGTCCATTATCATGGCAGGAAGTACGGCAGTGTGCAGGCAGACATGGTGCTGAAGGAGCCAAGAGTTCTACGTCCTGATCTGCGGGCAGCCACACTGGGCAGAGATTGAGCACAGGACCTCAAGATGACCTACACAGTGACACACTTCCTCTGACAAGGCCACACCTACTCTAACAGGGTCACACCTACTCCAACAGGGTCACACCCACTCCATCATTGCTCCACCTCCTCCAACAAGGCCACACCCACTCCATCATTGCTCCACCCACTCCAACAATGCCACACCCACCCCAACATTGACACATATCCTAATAGTGCCATTCCTTGGGACAAGCATATTCAAACCACCACAGTGTGGGTCTTCCCACATCAATTAATTTAATTAAGACAGTTCCCACAGATGTGCCCATGGGCAACCCAGAGTAGATGATCCTTCCTTGAGATCCTAGGTTTTGCTGTGATTAAATTTGATCACTGCAATGCATTTCCTCAATCTAACCTTGCTAAGAGCATGTGGCTCTGAACAGCAGTTGTACTGATGTTTGGAACTGTGGGTCAGGGAATGGCTGAAGGAAATGCCGAGATAACAGAGTGCTCAGGGTGATCCAGTGTGGAGAGGCTACCATTGCTGTCCCCAGCACCACCCAGCCAGGGACAACTGCCTCCCAGATGCCTGTGGCAGGAAGTGGCAATTGGTGTGGACTATCAGTGGTAGGCAGGGTCCTGGGGGGTGCAGAATTAAGGGACAGCCATGTGATGTGTGCTGTACTCACGTGACCTTGCTTAGAGACAGCTCGGGCTGGCCTCAACCCTGCAACAGAGCCAAGGCTCCTCTTGAATTCCCGATCCTCCTGCCTCAGCTTCAAGAGTGTTGGGGCTGCAGACAGTGTCCCCACCATGGTGATAATCTGCAGCTGGTTGATTTGTGTGGTGGGACACGGGCCTCCCAGCATACCGCCTCTGAACTACAGGAGAAAGAAACC
Source organism: Micromys minutus (assembly GCF_963924665.1). NCBI lineage: Eukaryota > Metazoa > Chordata > Mammalia > Rodentia > Muridae > Micromys > Micromys minutus. The sequence goes on from NC_137964.1 coordinate 33,948,276, forward strand.
CTGCATTGTCCTGGAACGTCCCCCACAGTCCCATATGTGGAGCACCTGCTTCCCGGACAGATGGAAGTGCAGTTTTTGGAAACTGAGGCTCTTAGGAGCTGGTCTGACTGGAAGGAGTGGTCCGGGTCTAGTCCTCCAGAGTGTTCTGTCTCTGCCCCTTTCCTGTGACTGTCACCTGCTTTGTATCTTGCCTCACAGCCAAGAACTTTGTCCACTACACACCTTGTGCCGTCACACTTTCTCCAACTACGTGGAGACCAGCAACCCTGGCCCGAGCCGTCTGAAATTGCCAAGCCAAAACAGACTGCCCGCCCCTGTTTGGACATTCTGGTCACATTGACTCGGCGATAACCAGTGCATTAGTTCATGGGCCTGGGGCAATGGCTGTACAAGCAGAAGGAGCAGAGTTCAAATCTCCAGCACCTCACGAGAAGCCAGTGGTGAGCTGGGTGGTGGTGACACGTTGCTTTTAATCCCAGCACCCGGGAGGCAGAGGCGGGCGGATCTCTGAGTTCAAGGCCAGCCTGGTCTACAGAGCATGTTCTAGGACATCCAGGGCTATGCGGAGAAACTCTGTCTCAGTGGTTGGGGATGGAAACAGGAGAATTGCTGGGGTTGGCTGTGAGGGACCCTGTCTCAAGGGAACGCGGCAGAGCATGGTAAACCGGGGCACAGTCTCACTCAACCACACACACAATACATACACTCAACTTGTAGCTATGACTGTGAAGGTTCAGTGACTCGCCTCAGTCATGGAATTGCTTCAAGATCCGGAGCCTGTCTGGGGATGCTGAGAACTCTAGTAGGAAAATGGTATCTAGACACCAAAGAATGAGAATTGGGGTCACTGGGGGATTTTCGCTCCATCCCGTTTAGTCTGGCAGGCCTCCCACAAAACCAGCAAAGGCCATGGGCCCCCAGGAAGTCATCAGAGTTGCACCGGAGGTGACTGGCCTTAGGGGCCTCCCCGGGCTTACCATTAGGGTGAAATGGCCCGGACAGAATCGGGTAGACAGGGCGCTATCTCAGCAGACCGTAATGTGCTGGGCCATCAGAACATGCCCATAAATAGGCCAGCCTTGGAGGCACGCCAGTCTGGGGACAGCTGGCCCTGGAGGCAGGTTTGTACTGGACTGGGTGAGGCAGGGGAAGTGCGCCCTGTGGAAGAAGGAGCAACCTTGGGTCTCCCTGGGGTGCTTGGCCAGTGCTCCGCTCTTTTGAGGGTAGGGGCTGACCTGCAGGATCCAAGCCTGCCAACTAGGCCCAGCCACAGATGGAGCTGGTGAACTGTATTGTCTGTGGGTCTGAGCGCGAAGCTGGGTCCCAACTAAGGGGTGGGCAGCTCTGAGAAAGGGAAGGAACCCATTAGGAATACGGGGGCATCCCCATGAGGTGAGCAAACCCTGTGTCCTGCTGATGCTGGTTGGGTACACAGCCGACGCTGTTGAGCACACATGGCCTCACACCAGTGTGCCAGCCAGGTCAGGCAAGGGAGCTGAGGGTTGGGGACAGGTGTGTGCTGGATGTCTGTGTGTGTGTGTGTATGCCCACACACCCATGCTGATGAGCAGAGGTCTGCAGAGCCCAGGTCTTATGTCTCTGCCCCTTGAGGGTCCACTATGTGAGAGCCTGGAACCCAGTAAGCACTTGATACGTTTGTAGAGTGAGCGGGAAGCTTCATGGCCTGGAATGGCTTCCAAAGACCTGGCCCTTTTCATGGCTGCTTGGCCCACGTGTCTCTCCAGCCTGTGGTGGTCTTCTGCTCACCCTGGCTGGCTGTGGTGTCCAGTCCTGGGCACCGAGGCTGCAGAGAGCCCACAGAGATGCCCAGCCCTGTGCAGAGAGCATTTGTGTGTGTGTGTGTGTGTGTGTGTTGTGTGTGTGTGTGTGTTGGTAGGGAGGAGTTTAAGTCCTTTCTTCCCTGTGTTCTCAGTAAACTGGTCTTGCCTGACTGGGCCCCTGGGATTCCCCAGTCCCACCGACCACCCAGATGCACGGCCCAAAGCAGGTGTCCAGGAGGTGTTTGTTGACTGACTATAGATTTTGGTCCTCACTGCTGTTTGGTTCTCATCCCACAAGTCCCTGATCCTGCTGGCTGCATCTGGTGACCTGGTTCTCCTCCAGTTTGAGGTAGAAGTGTCCCCGGAGAGATGGCGGAGCAGCACGGGGCACCTGAGCAGGCTGCAGCTGGCAAGAGCCATGGAGGCCTTGGGAGCAGCTACAAGGTACCTGGGTCTTGATGGGACCTAGAGCCCAGGGCTGAGGGCTACAATTAACTCGGTGTGCTGCCCCAGCACCAGGCTTCGGGGGCTGTGGCTTCAGGCTGTGTGACCTTGCTTGAGTTGCTTGTTGTCTCTGGGTAGCGACAGCTTCATCTTTAAAAACCGGAAGCGATACCAGTTGTCCTCTGCCCCGGAATTGTCACGTGATAAAGCAGGTGGCAGGACCATGGCTGGCAGATGGGGGAGGGTGGATTGTGACATCGCTCGCTCTGTCCAGTCCAAGCCATGCTGAGGCCTTGGAGGGAACATCTGACGTGGATGGCGTGAAGGAATATTCTGAGGAAATTTTCTGAGGCTGCCTGCCCCTGGTGGTTTTCAGCAGGACCTGTGACATTTTGCAATTGCTCACTGCGGCCACCAGGGGGCAGTGCAGGCCCGTGTGGTTCACCTCGGCGAGGGGCAGGGGTGAGGTGGGAAGGGGGGTCCTCCCTGCTGTTCCGCGGAAGGGCGTGGACTTTGGAGGCTCTCACCTCCGCTCTTCCAGGTGACGGTGTACGAGTTAGAGAACTTTCAGGGCAAGCGATGCGAGCTCTCGGCTGAGTGTCCCAACCTCACGGACAGCCTGCTGGAGAAGGTGGGCTCCATCCAAGTGGAGTCTGGACCGTGAGTACCTGGACTGCGACCACCGCCCCAGCCTCCTGCAACCTGAGGCCCAATCCAGCCCCAGATCTGCCCCAGGCCCTTGCCTTCCTTTGCCTCAGTTTCCCCATCCATAAAATGGCAGGAACAGGGTGGAGGCCAGCTGGCACTCAGCTCAGAGGCAGAGCATAAAGTTATGGAAATAGGAGCTGGAGGGATGGTCCAACAGCTGAGATCACTTACTGTTCTTGCGGAGGACCTGGGTTCGATTCTCAGCACCCACGTGGCAGCTCACAACTGTCTGTATCGGGGCTGGAGAGATGGCTCAGTGGTTAGAGCACTGACTGCTCTTCCAGAGGTCCTGAGTTCAATCCCAGCAATCACATGGTGGCTCACAACCATCTGTAATGGGATCTGATGCCCTCTTCTGGTGTGTCTGAGGACAGCTACAGTGTACTCAAATAAAATAAAATAAAACAAAAACAAAAAGCCCAACTGTCTGTATCTCCAGCTCCCGAGGGTCCCACACCCTCTTTTGATCTCTGCAGGCACATAAAGCGCACAGACATATATGCAAGCAAAACACATAGATAAAAGGCTTTTAAAAATTACAAACATCTTATAAACAGAAACAGGACATACTGGTAGATAACTAGTAGGAAGTGTGACACTGTAGCTGTCTTCAGACACACCAGAAGAGGACATCAGATCCTGTTAGAGATGGTTGTGAGCCACCATGTGGTTGGTGGGAATTGAACTCAGGACCTCTGAGAGAACCGTCAGTGCTCTAACCACTACCCATCTCTCCAGCCCCAAGTTTTTATTTCCTTTTATTCTTACGTATGTGAGAGGTTTGGTTGCATGTTTGCCTCTGCACTAAGTGCATGCAGTACCCTTAGTGACCAAAAGAGGTCACTAGATCCACTAGAACTGGAATTCAGACGGTCATGACGTGTATGCTGGGACTTGAACCCCTGGTCCTTTGTAATAACAGCCAATGCTCTTCACTGAGCTAGCATTCTAGTCCCTCATCCATGATCTATTGTGGGGACTGTCCCAAACGTTCTGCCAAACTTGGGTTTGGGACATGGATTTTCAGCATGTCCTTCATAGACTCCTGGACCAGCACCAAATGAGCCTCCCTAACAGCAGGCATAGGGGTCTGTACTGGGTTAGGGATAGGGAAGGTGTGAGGTCCCTGCTTAGCCACACCAGAGGTGACCTCGTTCCTTCCACCCTCAGGTGGCTGGCGTTCGAGCGCAGGGCTTTCCGTGGGGAGCAGTTTGTCCTGGAGAAGGGGGACTACCCTCGCTGGGATGCCTGGTCCAGCAGCCGGCGTAGTGATATTCTCCTGTCCCTCCGGCCTTTGCACATTGTAAGTCAGGGCTATTGCTATCTGTATTTGTGTGTGTGTGTGTGTGTGTGTGTGTGTGTGTGTGTGTGTGTGCTTGCCACTGTGATTCTGTTTGGATAGATCTCAGATTCTGACCTCAACAGTTGTGTGGAGCAAGAAGAATCTGACTCTGGAGTGGGCACTGGGGAAATACACCAGAATTCTTGTCCTGAAAAATCAGACATGACCCTTGTCCCCTTTGTAGTAGTAACCCAATTAACCAGAGAAGCCTCATAGTTCTGGCTCAGATCAGTACTGTTCGAAGAAACACAGAAAACCACTCGTGACAGTCCCCACTCTTCCCTGGCAGGTCCTGGATCCCTGTCCCATCTTCCCCATCAACACAGAAACCACCAACCCCTCCTTCCAAAGTCTGAACAGAGTGTTGCCTAGACAACAGGGGAAGGAAACCCAGCAAGATGAAGCCATAGTAAACTTAGACGAGGGGCTGGTGCATAAGTCTTTGCAGTCCCCTCTGAGCCTCAGTTTCCCTTTCTGATGGTGATGACTGATGAAGTCTGTCCATCCCCTCTCCCTTTCTGTATTGCTCAGTGATGGAGTGTCCCTCGAATCCCAATATCTTGCTGAGAGTTGGAGTGACTCGATTTTTGCTGTTCTGTGTGTGGGGGCCTCACTTATCCCTGACCTTTACCCCCAGGATGGCCCAGACCACAAGCTGCACCTGTTCGAGAACCCAGCCTTCAGTGGGCGCAAGATGGAGATCGTAGATGATGATGTGCCCAGCCTGTGGGCCCATGGTTTCCAGGACCGTGTGGCCAGCATCCGAGTCATCAACGGGACGTAAGAAGATCCCACTGTGCCCCCACTCTGTCCACTGTCCCTTCAGCACCAGCTCCACACACAAGTGACTCAGTTCACCTTCTGAACCCATCCTCACTCCAGGCCTGCATGGTGGAGGGTGTGGTAGCCCAGCCCATGATTCTAGCACCTGGGAGGCTAGGCAGGAGGAAAGGTTGAAAGAGGCCTGGGCTCTAGAGTCAGGCTGTGCCTCAAAAGTCTCAGAGCTGCAGCAAGAGCGTGCTGGTGCGTTCCTTTAAGATGAGCACTTGGGAGGCAGAGGCAGGTGGATTTCTGTGAGTCCAAGTTCAGCTTGGTCTACAGAGCAAGTTCCAGGACAGCCAGAGTTGCATAGAGAAACTCTGCATCTCTCTGTGAATGTGTCTCTGCTCCTCTCTCTCTTTCCTATTCTCTTTGTCCCCTCCTATCTCCCCTCCTATGTTCTCTTTGCCCCACCCCCACCCCGAATGCTCCAGCACCGGCCTCTTGCTCCATTAAGGTTTCTAGGCAGCCTAGATTCCTAGACAGTTTTGTTTTATCTCAGTCGAGTGAATTAGCTCCAATTGCTATTCACCTAAGACTCTCCACCCAAGTGTCTATGGCTTTACCAACACCACAGGCCCAGAGCTGCTTCTCCGGGTGACAGTGACCTCACAGTTCTGCTCTTATCTGGGTCTGGTGTGAGCCTGGCTGTGATCGGGCGTCCCGTTTCGGCTAATGATATCTCAGGGCGACCTTGCCTTTTTGCTCCCCTGTGGGTTTGAACCCAGGATTGAGCCAGGAAGGATGGCACTGAGAAGGCACTCAGCGATCTTTCCTTAAGCATCAGGGATGTCAGGGACAGGGGTTCTGTGGTCAGTTGGAGCTGTGTAGCCCTTCAGGCATATTGGTCTGACATAAAATGTGCACACTGGAGGAAGGTGTGTCTCTGGGAGTCCCTGGGGTCATGTGTGACCCCACTCCCATCCCAAGGAGACAGAAGATCAGGTAAAGAAGGACATTCTAGTCAGAAGGGATCTGCTCAGACTCAGCCAGACAGAGGGATGGGGAGGCAAGGAGGACCTGGGGCAGGTGAGATGAGCAAGGCAAATGCAGGCTTTAAAGAGCTTTAAGGGGCTCTGGAGGAACACGCCTCACCTTACTCTGCTATTCTTGACAGGTGGGTGGGCTACGAGTTCCCGGGCTACCGCGGGCGTCAGTACGCGTTCGAGCGGGGCGAGTTCCGCCACTGGAATGAGTGGGACGCCAACCAGCCGCAACTGCAGTCGGTGCGTCGCATCCGCGACCAGAAGTGGCACAAGCGTGGCTGCTTCCTGAGCAGCTGAGGACTCGGGTCCCAGCGGTGTCCCCTCCTGAACCTGCTCAATAAAGCCCATCAGCCACGCTGCTCTGTCTGCGTCACTTCCTGTAGGGAATGGGCACAGGGGCCAAGACCTGCAAGGAGGGTGTGTCTGTGCCCCAATCCAGTCCTGTCAGCTGAGGCCACAACCCTCTGCCACAAGCTGACTTCTGCCACCAGTGCCCACATTTGAATAGCTACTCATCTGTTCATCTGCCCATCGTCCATATGACCATCCACCCAACCATCCCACCCTTTATGTATGTTTGTATGTATGTATGTATGTATGTATTTATGTTTATCTATCTATCCATCCATCTACCCACTTACCTTTCCATCTATTTATTCTCCCATCTGTCTACCTATGGCCTTATCCATTCATTTGTCTGTCCGTCCTTTTTCCTCTCCATCTGCTCACCTGCTCACCTATCTGTCATCCACTGTCCCCCTCCTTCTTTTCTTCTATATTTTCTTCTTTCTGTCAACTTATAAATCCTTGCTATCAACTATCTGTCTTTTCATCTACCCACCCACCACCCACCCACCATCCATCCATCCATCCACCCATCCATCCACCCACCCACCATCCATCCACCCACCCACCATCCATCCATCCATCCATCCACCCACCATCCATCCATCATCCATCATGCATGCATGCACTCATCCTCCATCCACCTCTTAGCTATCCATCCTTTTACCACCCATCAGTCCATTTGTCCATCCACCCATCCTTCCTTTCTCCCACTCTTCCCTGTGTCATTCGTTTCCCTGTATTCTCCTATCAGTCAGTTATTGTCATTAATGTATGTGGCAAGTGCCATGTTCTGTTGGAGGTCGAGGGAAGCAAACCAACAGAGCACAGGCTGCCATAGCCGAAGCTTCTCTCATTTGCAGAGAAACAGTGGTGCAGAGAGGGGGCAGGCACAGCTTTCAAGGGGTGGACCAGGGCTCCTGGACTGTTCCAAAGTCCCTGTCCTCACACAGGAGCTGCTGCTGTGCTCACTCTCAATGTACTCCTGAGGCAGCCATGCCTGGCTTCGGCTGGAGTCTCAGCTCTCTGCATTTGGGAAGCTGGGGATTCCTAAGGAGGAGCTCATCAATAAACTTCACTAGAGCTGGCACGTGTACAGCCCAGGGTCTCCACTCCTGGGGTAGAACCTTCTCATTACTTTGGCAAATTCTAGCACCTGAGCATTTTTTCTCATGGTGTTTAAACACATGCTTCTGCCTAGGGTAGGAATAGACCAACATACGTTCCCTAAATAATAATGTTCTAGCCAAATGCTATGCCCACTGAAAACAGAAATCTAGGTCTGCTCCAGCTTTGTCAAAGGCAAACTATTGCAACATTGTACCACACCAGCCTTTATAACTACAATTAAAGAAAAGTGTTTCCCTTTCTCTTCACCCAGCCCTATCTTTGTCAAAGCTCTTAGCTATTGCAATATTGTATCATACCATTCTTTACAATGTAGTTAAGAGCATTGTCTTAGTTTCTATTCCTGCACAAAACATCCTGACCAAGAAGGAAGTTGGGGAGGAAAGAGTTTATTCAGCTTACACTTCCACACTGCTGTTTATCACCAAAGGAAGTCAGGACTGGAACTTATGCAGGTCAGGAAGCAGGAGCTGATGCAGAGGCCATGGAGGGATGTTACTTACTGGCTTGCTGTCCGTGGCTTGCTCAGCCTGCTTTCTTATAGAACCCAGGTCTACCAGCCCAGGGATGGCTCCACCTACAATGGGCTGGGCCAGGGATGGCTCCACCCACAATGAGCTGCACCCTCCCCCCTTGATCACTAGTTGAGAAAATGCCTTACAACTGGATCTCATGGAGGCATTTTCTCAAGGGAGGCTTTTTTCTCTGTGATAACTCCAGCCTGTGTCAAGCTGACACAAAACCATCCAGTACAGGCATCTTTATCTATTTATTGTAAAAAATTGCATGCAGGTGGGTTATAGTTGAGTTTATCAAAAAAAAAAAAAAAAAAAAAAAAAAAAAGAAAAAGAAAAAGAAAGAAAGAAACAAACAAAAAAACCAAAAACAAACCAAGGGGTGTTTCAAATAGCAGTTACAGGTAACTGTCCCTTGGATAGATTTAAAAATTCCTCCCAGTTGGATGATCTAAGAGACATTTTGACTTTCTGATGCTTTGCATCTAAGGACTTCACTGCATTTGTCCAAAACAAACAAACAAACAAACAAACAAATAAAGACACCAAGGCCTGCTGTCCTCTTGGCCCCGATGGTGAGACCTTCCTTCTGTGCAATGACAGGAGCCCTTGTTTTTTCCTTGTACCATTGTCCTGGTCGGGAGGAGCTTGGCTACACATGTGTGCTCAGGGCAGAAACTCTCCTGTCCTACTGTGCCACCACCTGAAGATTACACAGTAGGACAGGAGCCTTTAAAGGGTTCACTTGGAACTGACATGTGATATAGTTATTTGACTAGAAGGGGTCACGTGGCCCTAACTTGCCCATGAATAGTAGGACATCCCAGTGACAACCTGCTCTCAAATGTATTCTATGTTTTGCCTGTGATATCCCTAAGTCCCCAGTAAAGAGTCTAACCTGGAGCTCTAGGCCTGACGCCTCCTTAGAGTAGAGCCTTCTCTGTCTTTAAGTCAGTCAGCACATATTTTCTGAGGACCTACTATGAGCTGAGCTTTAAGCATGCCCAGAAGATGCAGAGGTAGCTAGCTATAGCTTGACTCACACTGAACCCATTTTCCACACAAGTCACAGCACAGCCGAGGACTTTGGGAGCTTGTGGACCTGTCATCTGGGAGTTGGGATGTGAGTTTACTTGCACTGAGTCCTCAGGAGGCACTGTGAGATGAACGGATGATCAGCTGAGTATAAAGGTTCAGGCTGGCGGGTCCCAGCACACAGTCCTCTAAGTGACATAATATAGCCAAACACACATGTCTCAGAAAACAGTGTTTGGCCCACGTGTAGTAACAATGAATGTCCTCAGGGCTGAGGCCACTGAGCACTTTCTGTGAAGGCTTCCAGGTTGGCTCCTCGAGGTCTGACAAGACTCTGTCGGAGCCATGAATTAGGTATCTAGCCCTGCCCTTTCCTGGTTTGAAGAAAAACACCTTGATTGCAGGGGAGGTAAGAGGAGGAGCTGTGGAGCCAGAGATGCTTTCTACCCATGATCCCTTTTGTGTGTGATGAGCAAGGGCAGGTCTACAGGTACCTAAAATTGTCAAATGTATCCTGATGAGTCATAAAATCCCACGCATGCAAGTTTGAGGTTTATTATAAAGAAAAGCACATTTGCATACTAGTGGGGTGATGTGTTTGTTTCTATGTGGGTGTTCCAGTTTGCTTTTGTGCTGCTGTGATGAGACCCTCTAACTTAGGGAAGGAAGCATTTATTTCGTCTTATACTTTCAGCCTCTGTTGAGTAAGTCAGGGCAGGAGCTCAAAGCAGAACTCATCTGGGGAGGAAGGATGCTGGATCGTTCTCAGCTGCCATTCTGATACAGTCAGGTGGTGCCTGGAGACTGCGCCACCGCAGTGGGCTGTGTCCTCCCACATTAGCAGTTAAGACAATGTCCCACAGACATGCTAACCTGACAAAGGCGACTCTTTAATCGAAGCTCTCTCTTCTCAGGTAACTTTAGATCAGAGATTCTCAACCTTCCTAGAGCTGTGAGCCTTTAATACAGTCAGTCCCTCCTGCTGTGGTGACACTCCCCCCCCCGCCATAAAATTATTTGTGCTGTTACTTTGTAACTGTGATCTTACTACTATCATCAATCGTAATGTAAAGATTTTCGGGGACAGAGGCTGCCAAGGGGTTCTTGGCCTGCAGGTTGAGAACCATTGCTCTAGATTGTGTGGAGCTGACAGTAAGAAGTCACCAGGACAATGGCAACCCATCACTAGCCACAGTAACAAGGAAACATGGTCCCCTTCTCCAGCAGCCATCAAACCCAATAGCTCTTCAGTGAATGTTAGTGTTTATACCCTCCGGATTGTGAGATGATGCCTGGCTTGACCTTGTAACCGCAGCTCCTCTGAGTTCATGCAGTCAGTGGCCATGACATATCCACAGGGCACTTTACAGGTCTTTCCCCCATCCTCAGACTCTTGCATTCTCCTCATCCTGGTGTTCCTGAACCTTTAATGGGGGTAGAAAGAGATGTTCCATTTAGGGTGGAGCTCTCTGTGAGCTAGGTCACTTTTCTTGTACGTTGACTGGTTACAAGTCTCTACATCGACATACACTCACTGCAGGGGGACGCTTTCTTGACTGACGTTTCGAACTCAGGTCTACAGGTATACATATAAATATCCAGGCAGTATGGTCACACCCATCTAGCCAAACAATGGCACTAAGTTTCCTCTAAGGCCTATGACCCTCTTAGCCATGTTTACATTACCAGGCATGAACTTCCTCCCACAGAACCGACCTTAAATTCAGTCGGAGAGCGGTTGGTCACCACACAACAATCACACCCCGACTGTACATGGTACCTCTGTACTGCATTGATTGTACCGTAGTCCTACCCAACAAGCATACCACTGGTCGCTTTCCTTGCAGAGGCCACACATGGTGTTTGAGACACACCACCAGGGATGGAGTTTCCCTTTGAGTTCTGACTTGATTTTTTTATTGCAACCAAAATGAGTATGTTTTTAAAGAGTCCTATGTAGCACAGGATGACCTCAGGCTACTATGTAGCTGAGGATGACCTTGACTTTCTGATCCTCTTGCCTCTACCTTCCATTTCTGGGGTTCCTGGTGTGCATTCCTGTTGTGTGGTGCTACAGGATCCAGCTCAGGGCTTAATGCCTTCGAGACAAGTACACTCCACTGAGCCCTCGTCACCATCCTCATGTATGTTTTGAGGGACTGTCATGTTGAGTCCCATGATGGCTACACCTCTTTACATGCCAAGATTCTGCAGCTTACTTTCATTACTTTGTAATGCTGGGTCTGTGCCAGACTCTAGGTTTTGAAAACGGCACAGAAAGCAAGCTGGTCAAGGCACCACTGCTCTCATGATGATCTACATGTGGGACAAGTGAGAAACAGCATGGGCAGAGGTCTAAGGAACGTGAGAGAGAGTGTGTGTGTGTATACTATGTGGTATGTATGTGGTGTGTGTATACTGTGTGGTATGTATGTAGTGTGTGTATATGTACATATATGTATGTGGTGTGTACATGTATGTATATGGTGTGTATGTGTATGTGTTTGTGTACTGTGGTGTGTGTATCTGGACATGTCTGTATGTGGCTTATGTACATGTACATGTATGTGTGTGTACTATCTGTGTGTGTGGACTGCGCATGTGTACATGTATGTTTGTGGTGTGTACATGCATGTATGTGGTGTGTACATGCATGTATGTGTGTGTACTATCTGATGTGCATGTGTACATGTATGTGTTTGTGTTCTATATGGTGAGTGTATCTGTATATGTATGTATGTATGTGATTAAGTACCTGCGCATGTATATATGTGTTTGTGCTATGTAGTATATATGTGCACATGCATGAGTGTTTGTGTACTATGTGGTGTGTATGTGTACATGTGGGTTATATGTGTGTGTGTATACATGTATGTATGTGATTTATGTAGATGTACAAGCATGTGTGTTTGTGTACTATGTGGTGTATATGTGTACATGTGTGTACTATGTGGTTTGTGAATCTGCAGCTGTCGAGAAGATGGAAAATGGCTGAAAGAGGGAGTCTGCTATCTTGGCTTCATCACCGTCTGTTCTCTATGGCTTGACCTTGGTTTCAAGGTCAACACAGAGCCTGGACGGCAAGAAGACATGAACTCTAGAGGGACATGCATCAATGCAGTGATGGGCCGGCAGGAGAGTTCTGAGAGACGTCTCTTACACTGAGTCCCAGGTTCCTAGGCATGCCCCACTTAAGAACAGTAGGTGCGGGCAGCCAGCCTCTTAGCCCACCTGCTCCTGCAGGACCAGGTCCTGCTCACCTTGGCCACACTCAACCTCCTCTACACTGGAAAAGTTCATCTAGTTTCTTTGAATGAAATTCGTTGTTCCAGATCTTTCTTCCACAACAACTCCTCTTCTCTGAGTGTGACTGCATGACTGACGGCAACTCCAGAGCAGAGCTGGCTCCCAGCGGATGGGTGGGCGGTTGGACAAATGTGTAGACAGACAGGTGGGTGGGCAAACGGATAGGCAGAAGAATGGACAGATAGACGGGGTGAACAACCAGAGGGTAAGTAGATGGATGGATGGATATGTAGGTGTGTTAGTGAACTGGGGTTTGTTAGGTATATAGTCAGATGGCTGGCCCAGTGATGAACATGGTCTTAGTCACAGGGTTTCCATTGATGTAACGAAACACCATGATCAAAAATTAAGTTGGGATGAAAGGGTTCATTTTTTTTTGGCTCACATTTCCACAGCACTGTTCTTCCTGGAAGGAAGTCAGGACAGGAACTCAAAGCAGAAACCTGGAGGCAGGAGCTGATGCAGAGGCCATGGGGGGATGTCACTTACTGGCTCGCTTCCCATGGCTTGCTCAGCCTGCTTTCTTATAGAACCCAGGACCACCAGCCCAGGGATGGCCCCGCCCACAATGACCTGAGTTTTTCCCCACCAATCACTAATTGGGAAAATGCTCTACATTTGGGTCTTATGATGGCATTTTTTTTTTCCAGTTGAAGTTCCCTTCTTTCATATAACTCTGGCTTGTGTAAAGTTGACATAAAACCAACCATGACAGTGGATGGATGGATGGGTGGGGGGGGGGTAGGTGGATTGGCATGGGGGTATGTGGTTGGGTGGATGAAAGAATGTTATCCTCTTCCTAAAGCCCTCCTTCTGCTTGCTTTTCCCCAGGGACATAGAGGAGGCCTCTGCCTGCTGTGCCCCAGGCCTGGTGACTGCACCCGTGAACCTGGCATGGCCCCGTCCTGGCATCGGGACGGCTGATACATGCAAAGTGGGCATCCCCTTGCCCAGCCGCCTGACACACTGGCGCAGCCGAATCTGAAAGCTAATGACATTATTGTGTGGAGACACAATGTCTGTGGGCATTTGCTGACCCGGGCTTTGGTGTAGGCTTAGCCCGCATTCTCACCCTGCTTTCCGCAGGGACGCAGCAGTCACCCATCTTGGCACCAGCTCCCCCGGGGAAGGTATAAATACCACCTCCCCCCAGCCTGGCTTCACGGCACTCGCGGGGGCTGGCAATCTGGTAAGAAGGCTTCTGCTGCTTGCTCTGCCCTTTGCTCTTCTTTCATCCTTGTTGGGAAGTGTGGAGCACTTGGCCTCAGTTTTCCCTTCTGTTAAGTGGGGAGAGGGGGTCATCAAAGTCCCCCTACCATGGGTTAGGAGTCTATTTAGTAGACTGGCCCAGCGTACAGTCAGTGCCTGGGCATGGATGCTCATTAATATATCAACCAGCTTCTCAGCACCTGTCTGTTTCTATAAATACTGGAGACCAGAAAAGAAGATGCATTTGGCTTGTGAACCAGAGGTGGCCCCACCTTGACCATGTCTAGGTTACTGAGCCAGTTGTTTCATGTCTAGTGATTGCAGCTCCCTTGGGCCAGCCTTGGGAGAAACTTGTGGGCTAACCTCAGCTGTTTATGTTCCTGAGTGTTGTAATCTCATTGTCACTAAATCCCCTGGAAAGTCCTAACAGCCACCCCGGCTGTCCCTTCCTGGGTGCAGAGCGTGCCTTCCGGGGCCCTGTCAGCCGTACAGTTGTATGCAGTCCTGGTTCAGAGAGGGTGAGGCACCTCTATTACTCTCCTGGTGTACTCAGTGGTAAACTGAGGCACAAGGAGTGGGTGGGACTTAGGAGTGGTTCTTTAGCTTCCGGATGGCAGAGCAAGCACTTGGGCTAGACCAACCGAGTCCAACACCTAAAGGTAGAAATTTTGGCGAGCTGGAAGTGGTTGCAGGGTAGCCTTTCAACATGACTCTAAAGCGCAGAGTCTGGGGTGGGGGGAGAATCCATGAGCGAGATTCTTCTGCTCAGAGCTGGGCTGGAATTCATAGTGACAGTGAGGCCAGAGGCCAGAGGGCTGCTTCCAGAACAATCTGAAACTGGGCAAGAGAGAAGAGGACCGAGGGCTGGACCAGGGTTGGCCCAGAAGTCCTCAGACAGCTTGAAGCTAAGGACCAGCGAGGTCCTCACGCAGCCTTTCTTTCAGGTCACCTCGACACCAGAGAGTCCACCATGGCCTCAGACCACCAGACACAGGCGGGCAAGCCCCAGCCCCTTAACCCTAAGGTGGGTATCCTGCTGGGGGGGGTGGCAGGTGACCTCTATATGCTTCTCCTGGTGCCCTTGCTCCACCCTGTTCCTCCCGGAACTTCAGTCTCCTCCTGCTGCATTCCTGGGGCTCATTCCCCATGCCCACCCCTATTTTGAAGTCCAGCATCAGCTTCAGACTTTACAGTTCAAGTTCCCTGCTTATCTGCTGCCCCACACAAGCCTGTGGGACTCCCCGAGACTGGGGCACAGACTGGGTGCAAATCGGAGAGGATTCTAGCCCCACTCTCTGCTGTGTGACCCCAGATGATGGCTTGACATCTCTGAACATCAGCCTTACACTATGGGGAGTTACACACAGAACAGTTGTGCAGTCTCAGAAACCAGGCTTAGCCTCCACCTGGAGAGGCACGGGTTGTCGTTGTCCCCACCCCGAGCAGCTCAGGCTGTCTGCTTTGCTTTCAGACTCCCACACTTCTGAGGGGGTGGAACTTATCCCAACCTCAGAGGCTGGCCACAACCAGTCTGGCCTAGCTCCTCCTCCTCGTTCCATCCCCATGGCTTCAGTTTCTTTATGTGATGTCAGCAAGCAGGTGAACTGTAGCCTCGTGGAGTGAAAGGCATCAAACATTAAGTAGGTTAGGGGGAGCCTTAGGGCTGAGGCACACAGGAAGTGGTGTGTCAGCTTAGTGCTTAGTGAGAATCCCCACCGTCCAGGAGGTGACTGGGGTCAACGGAGGGAGCAACCATGTGGAAGTAGGGGGAGGGAATAGCGAGGATCCAGAGCAGTGGAAACAGCATGTGCAAAGGTCCTGAGGTTGGCAGCGAATTGGGTGAGTGTGAAGAAAAATGGGTGGTTGTCTGCAGAACACAGCTCTTCGGTACTGTGATGTCACATGCACACATGCTGTGATGTCATAAGTATACTGTGCCACCACATACATATGCAGTGATGTCATACACATTTTATGATGTCGCAGATGTACGGCGATGTCACATATACTATGAATCACACACATAATTAAAGTCTTTCAATAGTCACAATGGAATCTGTAAAAAGAAGGGAATGGGTGATTAATCTTCATATTCTCTGTTGTTAAATAGTCCACCAAGTCTGCCTGTCTTCAAATCCACGCATCCTATGAAGACCCCACATTAGAGCCAACTGCACACCCAGGGACAAGCATCCAGTGGTTTCTGTACTAGGCAGTACAAGGTTAATGAGTTGCTCAACAGGAAAGAATATTGACTCTAATGACAATAATAATAATAATAATAGTTATTATATCAATTTAATTATAATTAATAATTATTATTATTGTTATTATCATTAGTATTTAGAGGGACCCAGGGCTTCTCAAATTAATGGAGAACCTGACCCTTCCCCACTGGCCACTCCTGGGGAAGCTCTTACATCCCAGGCCAGGTAATGGTCACTTGCAAAGTCTACATCTTCTCAGTGCCTCTGCAAGCCGCTACCTTTTCCTGGTTTACCCAGTAGGGAGCTGAAAAGCCCAATTCCTCCCAGGGCTACACAGAGCAGTGCAGATGGAGCCCATGTCTTTCTCTGCTGTGGCCAGAGCGGTCAGTGACCATGAAGGCTGACCTGGGCCCACGGAATCTGACCGAGTCCTCCTGGCCACTCTCTTTGCTCCCTTGATCTCTCTAATCCCCGGCCTGGGAACCAGAAGTGCTTTCTCTAGCCAGTGCTGACCTTGCAGACCCCGCGGCAACCCCTCACCCCGCCCACTTCTTCAACAAGGACCGGCTCCTCCCATCTCCCAGGGACACAGATGTGAGGCTGGGAAGGCTCCCTGTTCTCAGTGCAGTTGTGAACACTGACTCTGTCCATGTTTAGTTCATGGCCAAATGGCCTTGAGTGGGTCCTTTCATTAGCAGAGTCTCTGCCGGTCCCCTGCCAAGGGCTGATGGGAGGGCAGGGATGAGGCGAGGAGAGGGTTTCTATTGAGATCAGACTCATGGATTCCAGGAGTCCTGAAGGCCTTCATGGGTAGAGGCTTGAGGGCCCATGGATGTGTGGGTTCACAGGAGACACACGGATGGTTTGTGTGTTGTCTGTTGGAGGGGACTCTTGTACCTCTCGATTTGGCACCTCCTGGGAGCTGAGTGGCATCTGGAATATGGGGTGCTGCACCCCAGAACCAGAGACTACCTTTTATCAAACCCTCGGGTCTGGTGTGCACGCTCGGTCTGAATACTGTCCACTTGTCTTTGCTACATTGCACAAGTCCAGGCCACTGCCCAGTTCTGACCTGTAGCCGGTGCCCTAATTAATGTACTTACAGGGAGCCACGGCATTGCTTAGGGGCATAGAAGCTGCTGGCCACGTGGGGTGGCTCTAAGTTCATCTCCAGCACTGGCCACCGTACCTGCCATCGTACCAACAGGGAAACTGAGGCTGGAGGTCTCAGGCCCTTACTCACCCTTTATGCCTCTTCTGACTCAGGCAGAGAGAGGCCTGCAGTCCAGAGGGTCTGTGAGCCTGCTCACCTCCTGTTCAACAATTCCCGTTCTCAGATCATCATCTTCGAACAGGAGAACTTTCAGGGCCATTCCCACGAGCTCAGCGGGCCCTGCCCCAACCTGAAGGAGACCGGAATGGAGAAGGCGGGCTCCGTCCTGGTGCAGGCTGGACCGTGAGTATCTGGGTGGTCTCACCTAGCCTAGGGCTGTCAGAGCCTGGCAGTCAGGGTGCCAAATAGGGCCATCTGACTGTCCTGTGCTCCTCGGTTGTGCAGCAATGGGGGCAAGATTTGGGGTCTGGTAGCCTAGAGGGCGTTTGTGCTTAGAAGGCAGAGAGCTGGGTTCAAATCCCACTTAGGCAACTTCCAGGCTCTGTGGTGTCTGGCCATAGACTTCCTTCTGTGATTCTAGGTTTCTCTTTTCGTCCCCTTGGTCATCAGACCTCAGGCCTGGTGTCTGCTCAAGAGAGCAGGGCTGCATTTATGGGGTTACCTGTCCTGTCACCATGCAGGGGGGTAGATGAGGGCAGTTGTGGCTCTTGTCGGCACTTCTCAGTAAATGTGAGTTTGGGGTGCCAGTGGCTCCAGGGAGTCAGTAGGCCAGTATGTCTGGTGGTTCAGGAATCCCACACCAGGCAGGTTTGGGGGGAGTTTGCTGAGGGCGACCCTTGTGTCTGAGCAGATGCCATCTTTAGCATGCGCAGGGAACCAGGCTGTGCCTCAGGAGAGCTTCGGTCTTAAGCCTTCGGACAGAACTCCTGGTCTCATTCGCCTTTACCATTTGGTGGGAGAATTTCTGAAACACAATCTTAATATTGAAAATAAGTTTTTGTGTGTTTGATCAGGTGTGTGTGTGTGTGTGTGTGTGTGTGTGCATGTGTGTGTATGTTGAGGGGGGGTTACTGAGGGTGGAACCCATGGCCTTGCCTATGTAAAGCAAACCCCCATCACTGAGCTAAATCTCATGCCCTTTAAAACTGTTTTTTTAAAAAAAATATTTATTTACTCACTTAATGTCTATGATCACTGTCACTGTCTTCAGACACACCAGAAGAGGGCATCAGATCCCATTACAGATGGTTGTGAGCCACCATGTGGGAATTGAACTCAGGACCTCTGGAAGAGCATCCAATGGTGCTTTTAACCACTGAGCCATCTCTCCTCATAACTGTTTTATAAACTATTTTATATACATTAACACTTTATCAGAATGTCATTTTGTAAGCTAACTTTAAAATTTCCCTTTTCCTTTGTGTGTGTGTGTGTGTGCGCGCGCGCGCGCGTGCGTGCATGCGCTGTCCCATTACTTAGACCAGATAGGTTTTGAACTTAGGAATTCCTCAGTGCAGGTATTCCAGGAGAAAAATTAATTCTTGCTCCTTGCTGAAAGTATGCGTTCAGTATTAGGAAGGAATCACTTAGCAAAGATTCATCCACCTGCCCCCAATTTTAACCTTGGCTTAGATGGGGCCAGTGCAGCTGGGTTGAGTCACCACGGCCCCACTGCAGGACGTCTGCAGAGGAGCTCACTAGCCCTTCCTTGTGTCTTGCAGCTGGGTGGGCTACGAGCAGGCTAATTGCAAGGGTGAGCAGTTTGTGTTTGAAAAGGGTGAGTATCCACGATGGGACTCCTGGACCAGCAGCCGGAGGACAGACTCCCTGAGTTCTCTGAGGCCCATCAAAGTGGTAAGCCCCTGTGCATCTTTCCGCTTTCTCCTGTATCATGGAGCCGGAGCAGCAGGGCCCAGGACATTAACAACACACATTACGCTGTTATGATTGACAAAGGACCACCGTTGTGGCATTTGGCCTCCTTGAGCCTCTGTTTGCTAATCTGGAGAATGGACTTGAGTTCTTGCTGGCAGAGATACCCTCCTTCCTAGCCCAACTCCAGGGGATCCATTCCTAGGACAACTGCATTGTCTTGTGGGCCATGTCCCTTAGTGGCAGGCTCAGTTAGCAATCCTGAATATTAAAGAAATTCGAGGGCTAGGAGGGAGGGGAAAATGCATTAGCCTTTGGTCAAAACTCAGCCAGTATGAGCTTCTGGTCTGTCTCTGACCCTTACTTATTCTTACTAGCACGTTAACTGTTGAATAGGGAAAAGACTCAGCAAGTGCTCAGTTTTGTGCCTAAACCTTCCAAAGCCAGACTTGCACCTCCCGGAGTTCTTTGAAGACTGGGCCTCCCCCAGACACGGGCTCTTGTGCTGACTCTGTTCTTCTCAGCTGTGTGATTTTGGGCGAGTGACTTGGCCTCTCTGAGCCTCAGTTCTGTCCTGTGTCACATGGTATATGAACTGCTGAGTGGATGGAATAATAAACTAAGAAAAACTTCACTGGGGCAGTAGGTTACTAGGGCAGAAGGTCTGGAGATGTTGGGAGGCCCTGCAGCTTGCATGCTTGCCTGTGTGCAGGCAGATACTGAGTCATGGCTGCTATTTATGAAGTAGGAAGTGGAGGTCGAGGGAGGGAACCTGGAGTCTCAGAATCAAATGCCTCCTGAGCACAGGATCTGAGGTTGTCTGTCCCATGACAATTGCTCTGTAGGCATCCAGTCACCAGCCAGGGCCCGTGTCCAACCTGGAGGCGGACATATTGGCAGAGGTGGGTGGAGGGTGGGACAGAATGGGAGGGGGATTCCATGGCTTCACCCATCCCCCTCTGTCCACAGGACAGCCAAGAGCACAAGATCATCTTATACGAGAACCCCAACTTCACCGGAAAGAAGATGGAGATTGTAGATGATGATGTGCCCAGCTTCCACGCCCACGGATACCAGGAAAAGGTGTCTTCTGTGCGCGTGCAGAGCGGCACGTGAGTGTGACCCCAGACCTCAGCGCGGGGCGGGGGATGTCCTGTTCTGTCCTGAGCTCATTGAGCAGGGGGGCTCGCTTTGTCTTCCACCCATCCTCAGACCGTCTGGTGGGAATCTCCAGCCTGTAGGCTGTGGGAAGTTCTGTCCTGGGCTGTGTCCTCGTCCTGTCCCCCGGTGTCACCTAAATGGACAGAGGCATCAGGTGCCACAAAAAGAATGTTTTTAGCTCATGGGGAGGAGGCAGAGCTTCAGCCGCTGCAGACTCCTGAGCCTGCAAACAGATTCAAGGAGGAATTCCTCTTTGACGTGAGCTTGGCCTCCAGCCTGTAGCACTGTGAACCAGAGTGCACGTGAAGTCCTAGGTGGATCCTCAGGCAATGTGTGCTGGGGTGCTGCATTCAGCTGGTATTCTGTACCCACAGTTCTGCTGCTGAGCTTTAATCAGCTGCGAGGAACGTTCTGGGAACATACAAATGCATGCACACACACTCACACACATGTGCACATGCACACACAGATACACAAACATGTACACACAAGTGCACACACAAGTACACAAACATGTACACACACACACACACACACACACACACACACACACACACACACACACGGGAGCAGCACAGCGAATGACTGTCTCCATAGCAGGGTGATGGCAATACATCAAGGATAAGGACTCACCCAGAGGACTTTGAAGTTAAGAGTGCTGTTGCATAAGCATGAACACTTGAGTTCGAATCCCCAACACCCAAGTAAAAGGCCTGGTGTGGCTGCACATGTGTACACATCTGTCAGGTCAGGTGTGGCTGCACATGTGTACACATCTGTCAGGCCAGGTGTGACTGCACATGTGTACACACCTGTCAGGCCAGGTGTGACTGCACATGTATATCTGTCAGGTCAGGTGTGACTGCACATGTACACACATGTCAGGCCAGGTGTGACTGCACATGTGTACACACCTGTCAGGCCAGGTGTGACTGCACATGTACACACCTGTCAGGCCAGGTGTGGCTGCACACACACACCTGCCACCAAGGTGATGTGGAATGTAGGGACAGGAGGATGGCTGTGGCTTGCTGGATACTAGTTTAGCTCCAGATTAAGTGAGAGACCCTGTACTGAGGGAATGAAGAGGACAGTGACTGAGTGTGACGGCCAGTGTCCTTGTGTGGCTGCTGAGAGCACACAGATGTGTTCCCCTTACATGTGTGAACTCACCACACACACCTGTCTGTCAAGGTTGGACACATACCTCAGATCATGCTCACAGACACGGAGGAACAGTACACACTACACACTCCTGTGGGTTGACTCGTGTGTGTGTGTGTGTGTGTGTGTGTGTGTGTGTGTGTTAGAAAAGGCAGTTTATTAAGAAACAGCAGAGCACCCTGAAACTGGGAGTGGGCTAGGGGTATGGGGGTGTGGGGTGTGGCCTGGTCATTCCTGGGTTATCACACAGTCCCGTGCATTCAGCCCTCTCTGTGTGGGCTGCTCCAGGCAGCCCATGCTCTAAGGGTCCCCAGCCCACTGCCCACCTTCCCTCCATGTGTCCTGCCCTCTGGTCACCGCCGTTTCTGAATCCTGTGGTCCCAGAAGCCTTTGAGGGAACAGAGGGCAGTGATCAGTCTTTTGGGAATAGGGTTCCCTAACCAGTGTCAGCTTGTAGTCAGCCCTACTGGCTGTTTGCACCACAGGAATTAGGGGATGCTTCACACCATTGTGTTGGGCTCCAGCAGAGCTGGCTTGAGCACGTGCCCTGGCTTCCTAGGGTCTGTCAAATCTCATCGGTATAAAACTCTCTGTACAGCCAAGCATCTGCCCTTGGCTGTTTTTTGTCCACCCATCTCTGCCAAGTGCCTCACACTGGGTCAGGTGCTCCATATTTGAAGGCAGATGGGGCCTAGCTCTTTGTGTAGTCAGCCCTCCAGAGGGACAATTGTCACCCAATTGTTTAGGGCTCCACACAAACCTGAGGGGCTTCCCTCAGACTCTTGAGCTGAGATCTGAAGGCAGAGTTGGAATTGCATGACAGAAAAACTGTGTGGAGAGAGGGGACCTTTGAGGACCTCCTGTTCTCTGTGGTGGAATTTGGCCATGTGCCACAGCAGAGCACAGGACTACAGGGCAGGGGTGGAGGTGTCAGAGTGTGTTGGTCAGGACCCTCTGCCTGGGCTGGAGAAGCTTGTCATTTCATCAAGACGTTGAGAGTCACTGACACCCTGCCTGGTCAAGGCTCTGAATGTGGGTGCTGGGACACCCCAACTCGCTTCTTTTGCCTCACCATGTCTCTCCGCCACCTCTGCCTGCAGGTGGGTTGGGTACCAGTACCCCGGCTACCGTGGGCTGCAGTACCTGCTGGAGAAAGGGGATTACAAGGACAACAGCGACTTCGGGGCCCCCCACCCCCAGGTGCAGTCTGTGCGCCGCATCCGTGACATGCAGTGGCACCAGCGAGGTGCCTTCCACCCCTCCAGCTAGAGCCCTGACTCTCCCTTCCCCAGGGTCCAGGCCCACCACCCCGGGGGCCTCCTGACACCCAGAGTGAATAAAGTGTGGCTTGCAACTTGTTTGCTGTATGTCTTTTATCCATGGTGTGCCTGGGGCGCATGTGTGTGCTTGTGTGTGTGTGTGTGTGTGTGTGTGTGAGAGAGAGAGAGAGAGAGAGAGAGAGAGAGAGAGAGAGAGAGAGAGAGAAGAAGAAGAAGAAGAAGAAGGAGGAGGAGGAGGAGGAGGAGGAGGAGGCAAGGGGAGGGAAAGAAGAGGGGAAGAGGGAGGGGAGGAAGAGAGGGAGAGGGAAGGAGGGGGAGAGAAGGTAAAGAAGAAAAAGGGGAAGAGGAAGATGAGGGGAGAGAGATGGAGGAGAGGGGTGGGGAGGAGGAGGAGAGAGGGAGATAATAAGACTCCGTTGAATCTTATAGCTCTGCCACTCCATAGCTGTGTGACCAAGAGCACACCAGTAACCCCCCTGAGCAGTTGTCTATTTGATTAACCTTCTAAGTAGCCAGTATGGCTGGTCTGGACCTCGCACAGCATGCGCAGGACATCTTGGAGTGACAGGTGCCTTCTGCTGCCCCCACAGCTCTGTCATCATCCAAGAGTGGGCAGCTGATTTTTGGTTTGCTCTGTATCTATCCTGCAGTGTCCACAACATCTTGGTACACGTGTGCCCAGGTTTCCTGCTCCCTGCTCTGTCCTGGGGTTGGTTTGGTCTCATGTGGCTAGGCTACAAGATCACAACCCAGGAGGGAGGCTGCAAAGGCCTCATTCATAGGACTTACCCCAGGCAACCTCTCAGAATCATGCTGTTCTCATGAGGGGTAAGCAGCAGGGATGGAAGCTTCGGGCATGTGCAGGTGTTTCCTGGATTCTTCCCTTCTGTAGCTTACGAAGTGAGGTGAATGCTGGGGCTTAACTCTCCTCACCTCCCTTCTGATAGCGCCGAATAAATATCATTTAACAATTTAACATACTCAAGCCTCAAGCTTCCCCTGACCCATGGTTTGCACAGCCCTTAAGAGCGTCTCCCTAACCCCAGGACACAAACCTGGCTGGTCTCCAACACCCCTGGGTGTTTCAAAGCTTTGCTCTCAGCATGATGCTCTTGCTTTTTCTGAAAGTGATTTCTTGTGTTGAATATGGTAAGACCCAGCTTTTCCCTTTTTAATTTATTTTCACTCTGGGCAGCTGCTGGCCTGCAGTGCACCGAAGAACTCCACACAGGGTCTGCTTGTGGCTTGCCTGCTCTGCCCTGTTGTTATCAAACTTCTACTTTGTAGGCAGGGGTGACAACCTCCAAGGACAACCTCGAAGGACAGCTTGGACACTCTTGTCCATCTAAAGGTTCTTTAGAAGCCCCATCCCTGCCCCAAACACGGAAAAACAGGAAACCAACAAAGTGTATCAGTTTGTGCCCTGTTGCTGTAACAAAATACCAGAAGCTGGCTACGTAAAAAGCAAGAAGTCAGTTCCACAGGCTGGCAGCCATCTCTGGACAAAGGAGTCACTTTTGGAAAGACGACAGGGCAGAGCACTGAGGAGAACGGATTGTGCAGAAGGGGCTGAGCTGACTGTGGCAGAGATGTTGCTCACCCCCCCCCACCCCCAAGACCAGATTCATGACTTTAGCACCCTGCTCTAGATCTTGCTCTTTTATGTTAAAAATGTTTTTAGATTTATTTCATGTTATGTGTATGAGCATTTTTTCTGTATACACACATATGTATCTCATGCATACTTGGTACTGGATCCAAGAGGCCACTGGAACCCCCCAAACTGGGATTACAGATGGTTGGGGACCACCTTGTGGATGCTGAGAATCAAACCCAGGTCCTCTGCAAAAGCATCTGGTGCTTTAGCCGCTGTGTGCATCTCTCTGGCTCCACAGCCCCAAATCACCTCTCTGCACTTGTGTGTATGGGGATGTGTGTGTCCACACTGTGTGTGTGGAGGAGTGTTACTTACAGCAGCTGAGCTGTGGGAGGCCCCCTAGACCCACCCACAAGGGGATAAATACAATGTTACAATACAATACAATACAATACAATGTTAATAGCTTCTGTTTCTTGCTAATTCTTCAACAGCCTCTACCAAGGGTCCACTTTTTTCCTAGGACTAAACAAGATTGGGAGTTGAACCGAGGTGATTATTATTGATTGAGCCGCCTCATTCATGACTTGCAAACCAGCCCTCAGGAGCTCAGAACAAGGAGGGTGGGTGAGGGGGGATATCCTTTGGATGTTGTTGGACCAGATATAATGAAATGGTCCTAGAGTTGGGCCCCCTAATCCAACATGAAGTGTCCTTATGAGAAGGGGAAACAGACACAAACACACACACATCCTGTGTGACTGTTGGTCTCGCTGTCAGCTTTGCAGGGTTGGAATCCTCTGTGGGACGTGCTCTGTGTGAGTCTGCGAGGAGCTGGCCAGGAAGAGTGACTGAGGGTAATGGCCGTCCCGGAGAAGCAGCACCTTCCAACTTGTATATAAAAAGATCTACTGTTGGGAGACGGGTGGGTCCACCTGCCTCTGCTCCAGCCCGAGACAGCGTACCTGCTGCTGTTGCTTGTCCTGTGTGGATACCAGTCTCCAGTGTCTTCAGCCTTGTTGTGTAGACTGGACATCAGTCCCTCCACGGGAACCTCCCGCAGAGCTATCCTGGGACTTCCTGGCATCTGGCTTCATTGACTGAACGGCCCCTGGGTTCTCTATATCCGCTTTGGGAGGGTCCATTGTTGGATGACCTAGCCTGTCTGAGCCAAGGCACAAATCTTTTTTAGTATGTATTTTACTACATCGCCCTGACACACCACACCAAGGTTTATCACCCGAGGAAGCCGGAAGAACGCTGAGGACAGCAGACTGTTGGAACAGACGTCCTGCAGCCAGTGGGAGGAACTGACAGTGACAGCCTGACCTGTCAAGGCTTCAATCAAACAGAAACACTCACCTAGTTCTCTGTCCCAGGCACCCCCTTGCCACTGCCCCCCCAAATCACAGGGTGGTGGCTAGAGAAAAGAGCCACCCCTAGGCCAGTTGGGGGCATCCTAAGTGGCAAAGTTTAAAGAGGTGGGGAGATGTGGAATTTTCCAGGGGGCGATTAATGGAGGGGCAAGCGAGAGGCATGGTAAGCCGGCACCCCTACCCACCGTGCACACATGAGGAGCTCTAGAAGCTTGGCTGAGTGGGTCCTGAGAGATTAGGAGTGTAAGTGGTAACAGCTTTCACAATGTTTTCTTTCTTTTTTGTTTGAAGATCCAGAACTTTGGGAGCACACAATGGGTCAGCTACTCTCAGATGGGTTGTCAAGCCTGGCTTCCCGCAGAAAAGTACTCACATGGCTGAAGATGCTGCTGGCTGCGCATCAGCAGCCATTGTCCTCTTGGGCACACCCAGGTGGATGGTCCTTGGTGTGTTGGCATCCTCACTTCATGGAGATTGGCTTTCAGGAGCAGGTGTCCCAGGAGGAAGGCTCAGCCGAGTGACGAGTGACATCTTTGTGAGTGGCTTCTTGGTCTCCTGAGGCATCCCAGGTCAGGTGGGGTTGCCTAGGCTCGGGAGGAAGGGGTAAAGGTCTCACCAGCCCATGAGGCCATCTGAGACTCTGTGAACATCGGGCGTGGCTTCCATGGACAGGGCAGGGACCTGGTGTGTGAAATCCAGCAGGACATAGGCTCTCTTGGGCCTGGAGTCAAGGACTTGGTGGCTGGTCTTAGTCCCTGCCCCCTCCCCTCTTTGTCAGTGTAAGGTGTGATCTGTCCACCACCTTCCCTTCCCTTCTTTCATCCCCTACTTGTCCTGGAACCCCACATACCACCTCTCGGGTCTCCAAGGACTTGTCCGCCCCTCTTCCCAGCCTTCTGGGAGTCATTTCCCACAC
Source organism: Micromys minutus (assembly GCF_963924665.1). NCBI lineage: Eukaryota > Metazoa > Chordata > Mammalia > Rodentia > Muridae > Micromys > Micromys minutus. The sequence goes on from NC_137964.1 coordinate 33,974,581, forward strand.
CGGCCACAGGGTGTCAGCAAAGCGCCATCCTCAGCGCTCCATCAGTCACCGAGGTGGGCGGGGCCTTGCGTCTTCCTGGCTGCTGATTTGAGGGGAGGCTGAGCTCTCAGGGTCCCCACGCAGGAACGCATGCGGGACACGCACGGACTCTGGAATTCAAGGTGCCTGCAGGGAAAGATCGACGTTTCGCCTCATGCTTGCAATTCCTGGAACAAAAAGTTAGAACACAGACCGCCGTGGAGAGAAAAGCTCCTCCCCCTCCTCTGCGACTGCGTTCGCACAAAGCGGGCTTCCCCGCTGGACTGTGAGCTTCACCTGGACAGATCTCAGGTTAGCTCACCCCAGGGTCCCCAGTGTGTCACACAGTCCCTCATACAGAGCAGTGTGTGAGAGAAATCATAACTGGGTAAAGGTGTGAAGACATCCCCACCTTACCTCCTGGGTGGGGACCCCCAGACTTCAGATGCAAATGTTCTCGGTAGGGAGAACCATCGGGGTTCACAGTGGGGTGTGCCTTCACTTGCATCCTGGGGAACTCACTCTGCCTTGGCTGGATGGGGACCTGCTTCTCGGTTTCTCTCCTTACCACCTTCCCACTTGAACATGGGCTCATGGCCGATGGCTTTTACTTGAAGCGAGTTCCTCTGAGCAGCGGGGCCTTTGCCACCCCAGCAGGCTCCCAGCAGACACCGGCGACGCCATCAGCGCCTGGCTTGTTTGCTTCCCCATAGCTGTGGATGCCTTGCACCAGACACAGGAGCCACAGTCGGAGCTGGAAGACGCCCCGTTTTCCCAGCTGCCTGTGGGTACCGTGCAGCCTCCCCCTCCCCGTGTGCATCGCAGCCTCTCTGGTGTAGGGCCTGGGTACTGGGTGGGGGGATGGATGGTGGGATGAAAGCTTTCTGAGGCTTCTTGTAGAGATGCTGGTGGCCTGGTACGCTGGCCCCGGATTATTACTATTATTATTGTTTAAAAACCATGTAATGATTTCATTATTTTATCTGTACTATTGTTTAGCCTCAGGCATGCTTGTGAAAGCTTTGTATGCCTGGTGCCCTCAGAGGCCTGAAGAGGGCATCAGTTCCCTTGGAACTAGAGTTAGAGGGTTGTAAGCTACCATGTGGGTACTGGGAATGGAAGTCAGGTACTCTACAAGAGCAGCTGGTGCCCTTAACCTCTGAACCATCTTTCCAAACCTACACAGGTGGAGCTTTTTATTTTATTTATTTTATTTTTTTATTTTTTGCTAATTCCTTGGACCATGTTTTTCTCCTTTTTGGGGTGATGTCTCTGAAAAGGCAGACGCTAATTCTGCATTTAGTGTCCTCAGAGCCTGTTTCACAGGCTGAGATTTCCAGTCAGTGGATGAATGAATGAATGAACGAATGAATGAATTAGTATCAGTCATACGAAGGCAGGAGGCTATGGAGGACACAGACTGCCAGGTTATTGGGATTAGATGGTGTTCCAGTGCTCCCCACTGACCAGCTGCTGAGCTGCTGCTAGTCTCTTCCAGAACACAGACTCTGACATGTGTTATGGTACTTAACAAGGCCGTGTGTGTGTGTGTGTGTGTGTGTGTGTGTGTGCACGAGGTCTGCTCAGCTCCACTGAGGGCTTTGTGTAAAGTCATAGTCTCCAGCTTAGGCACAGTTGCTGAGGCAAGAGAGTGAGGCTATCTCATTGTCAGTGCCCTTCACACTGGTCATAGGTGTGGCGATAGGCCAGGGCATCCCTCACTCCAGGATCTCTCTGTGTGTTGTGGGACTGTCCCCACAACATCAGGGTGACAAGCAGGAATATCTCCAAACTTGACCCTAAGCAGGTGGCCCTGGTGAGGGCTGTTGGCGTTAGGGGCAGTTAGGCTGGGTGGATAAATGCTCAACCATGACACTAGGTGGGGTTCAGGCAGACTTGCAGAGAAAGAGGGAACAGTTCAGGTCGTGTTAAGGGAAGCACACACTCGTCTCTACCTCCTATAAGGTTCGCTCTCAAGTGTCAGGGTCAAGAGTCAAGTCTATCCATGCTAAAATGGGGAAACTGAGTCCTGGAGCCTCAGTCCCTTGGTCTGATCCTCTGTCCTCCCTCAGTTCAAGACAAACATTTAGTGTGTACGTACAAGTTTGATGTACACCCACACAACCACTGTTACAAGTAGATGGGGGCTTCCAGGTAGAGAAGAAGTTTGGGGGCAGCTGATCGATTGAGAGAAGCCATGGGTTCCTTCCACAGCACCATCAGCCCAGTCAGGTGGCATGAATCTGGAGTCCAAGCACTTGGGTCTTAGAGGCAGACGGGTCAGAAGTTCAAGATCATTTTTGGCTGCGTAGGAAGCTCAAGGCTTGAACTGCATGAGAACCTGTCTTCAAAAGGTAAATAAAAAGGAGAGAGTAAAAAGAGAAAAAGAAAAGGCGCTCTGAAGTGTCCTTTTGCATACCATCTACATGTGGATGCTCATATGAACACCCATTCACATATGACTGCTCACATGCATACACCATTTACATGTCACTGTATACACACACACACACACACACGCACACACACACACACACACACACTCACACACAGCCATCCACATGTGGCTGCTCTCACATGCACACCCATCCACACATGGCTGCGTCTCTCTCTCTCTCTCTCTCTGTCTCTCTCTCTCTCTCTCTGTCTCTCTCTCTCTTTCCCCCCCTCCCTCCCTCCCTCCCCCCCCACACATAACATCTACTTGTAGCTGTGCACACACAACTGTGGCTGCTCTCTCTCTCATACACACACACACACACTCACACACACACTATCCACAGGTGGCTGCACACACATACCATCTACTTGTGGCTGCTCTCACACACACACTCACACACTATCCACATGTGGTTGCTCTCACACATATATACCCACATCCTCCCACACACCCCTCTACACCATCCATACATGGTTACTTGCACAGGTACCTTTTATACGTGGCTGGTCACATGCACACATCATCCACATGTGACTTCACACACACACACACACACACACTATCCACATGTGGTTGCTCTCACACATATATACCCACATCCTCCCACACACCCCTCTACACCATCCATACATGGTTACTTGCACAGGTACCTTTTATACGTGGCTGGTCACATGCACACATCATCCACATGTGACTTCACACACACACACACACACACACATACACACGACTGCTCACACAGAGATGTGCTCCTGCACCTGCCCTAACCCCTAACTTCCTTCCAAGTATTCATGGAATCATTTGGACTCTGCCCACAGACTTTTGGGTGTATACGAGGGACTGTGAAGAGTGGTCTATGGAGCAGGCATTGTTGTCAGCCAGGGAACATTTGTGAGGTACCACTGACAGCCTATTTGGCCTCTCAGCTGTTTCCTAGGCATTGGTTGTTTGTAATGAAAAGAACTGGAGTTCAGTCTTGATTTATACAGGAAGTTGTTAGAAAACAACAAACAAGAAAACCAACACACACACAGGGCTCCTGGAAGTGCCAGAGGGACAGAGACATCCACCTTGTCCAGGGGATGCACCAGGAAGCCCTGGGCAAATTCAGAGTGAGGTGTCCTCTGGTGTCACGGCCTTCCTGGCCTTGCATGTGGCTGATATGGAATGCTGAGGCTGGCCCTCACTGTAAAGAATATGAACAATCATCACCATGTGTCTGGGGATGCTAGGGTGCAGGGCAAGACCTCTGAGGGCTTGTGTAGAAGACCAGAGAGCTTCCTATGTGAGCATGCGCTGTGGACCGTCCCTTCCCTGTGCTGATGAATCAGAGTGCATTCTGCTTTCTGTTTCAGACATTTGTGTAACAGAGTTCCCACAGATACTGTGTTCTGTAACCTGGTTTTCTCGTCCAGAAAAGTGTGTGTGTGTGTGTGTGTGTGTGTGTGTGTGTGAGAGAGAGAGAGAGAGAGAGAGAGAGAGAGAGAGAGAGAGAGAGAGAGACTGACACACAAAACCAGGCTCAGATGTGAGGTACAGGGAACTATATGATGCTTTACTTCACACAGCTTTCTTTTGTTTGTTTGCTATCTTGGCAGTGCTAGGGACTGGATCTAGAGTTTTCAGATGCCAAGCCAGTGCTCACCATTGATTTATATCTCTAGTCTTCTTTCTATGGCTCCTCCGCACCTTCCAACTTTTCCAAAATCTCATTCTCAGACAGGGCTTCAGAAAGTTGTGCGGGCTGGCCTTGAACTTACAGTGTTGTGGGTGGCTCGGAGGAAGGAAACAGGCTTAGAGGGGCTGGGACACTTGTGAACTCTCAGAGTGTTGACTGGGTGGACTCTGCTGGTGGACTCGGTGTCACAGCCCTCGGAGACCTGCCAGTTTCATCCCATAGTCCCCACCGTGCCCTGGCCTGAACCCCATTCTTGGCCCCCCACGGTGTTTTTGCAGGGAATGGAAAACATAAAACTGGACCACATGACCTCTCAGAAACTGCCACCAAGCGCTGGTATCTTAGCAACCACAGGATCAAAACAATCTTGGAATAAAAGATGGGAAAGGAGGGCGAGGATGCAACTCCCTGGACTTCATCACCTGACCCACTGAGGGAGTTAGGGCACCTGATTCTGTGGTTTGCATCCTGTTTGAGGAAATTCCTACTCCAAAGTTGTTTACTGCCACAGACTGTGCCCAGAGTAGAGAAGCACATTTCAAACACACACACAGACACAAATTGTCCAGTGTCTCTTGAAGCATGGGTTCTAGGGACCACAAAGCAAGGAGGTACCTCAATTCTCTGGAGGCCAGGAGCACCTCCAGTGGGGAACATCTCAGTGGGGAGCACTCCAAGTGGGGAATTTAACAATCGGGAGTACCTGCAGCCAGGGAGCACCTAAGGTTGGAGGTGCCTGAGGTGAGGGCATCTCAGTGGGGAGCACTCTAAGTAGGAATTTTACAAAGGGGAGCACCTTCAGGTGGTGGGGAGTACCTGTGGTAGGAGCATCTGGGAATAGTAAATACCTGGGGCGGGGACCACCTAGGGCAGAGAGCACCTGGATAGGGGCATCTAGAAAGGTCTGGATAGTCTCTGAACTACATTCACTTCATCCCAGGAGCATCTGAGACTCAGCCTGGTGGTTCTGTGGCCCCTATTGATGAAGCCCTAGAGGGCTGAGCTGTGGAAGATCATCCACTGGATGGTCTCAAGACTTTAAGCAATGTGTTGTTGTAAGATGTCCAAGCATATATGAAGAAGGTTGGAGCCACAAAACCTCTCCTGAGGGAGAAGCCCAGCCTCTCAGCTCCAGTGGAGGACAGATATCAGCAGAGTACGTGGACCTCCGGTATCTGAGACCCCATACCCTCTGAGTCAACGACAGTTGGATCAAAACCACCTAGGAAGCGTCACATCTGCACCACTGGATATTGTGGTGGCTTGAATAAAATGACCCCAAATCCTGGCCATTTGAAGACCTGGTTCGCAGTTAGCACTGTTTCTAGAGCTTTGGGGGAAGTACATCATGGGTGTTAGGCTTTAAAGGAAGTAAATTACTGGATGGGTGGGCTTTGGAGGAAGTACATCACAGGGGTGGGCTTTGTAGAAAAGTAGCTCACTAGAAGGGGTGGGCTTTGTGGGGGAAGTACGTCACTGGGGGTGGGCTTTGAGAGTTTCAAAGACCCTGTTCTACTTCTCCTTGGCTCTCCCTGTTTGCTGGTTGCAGTTCAGCATGCAAGCTCTTGGCTTCCTGCTCTGGCTGCTTGATGCCAGGCTTCCCTGCTAGGACGGTCTCATCCTTCACCAATCATAAGCCCAGAGAAATCTTTTGTTTCTAAGTTGCCATGGTCATGGCATCATACCATGGCAACAGGAAAGTAATGAATGTATGGTTTTACTCTGAAGTTGTTCGCTGGATCAGGTGGATAATTTCTATGGGAACACTGTATCTGTTCCTGGGCCAGTCAGCAACATTGTGTCCAAAGGGCTTGGTAGCCTCCCTTTATCTTCTCCAGGATCCTAAAACCAGCCTGAGACACCAAGGGACAATCCTGGTGGTGACATGACTTCGGGCGAAGGCCATCTTTTACACTTTTACCTGGCACTGTTGGGGAGTGGTTGTAGTGGTGGTAACATGTCAATAGAATCATCTCATATGCGAGCCATTTGGATCCCCACTTACACCTAAGGTAAAAGAGCACAGAGATGTCTAGCCGTCTTCTAAAGTCACCCAGCCATGACTGGAGAACCAACTCTGAGCCTAGTGTGGCTGCTGGAGGGCTATTGCCACCAGCCACTGTGCGGCCCAGGGAGTCCGAGGACTGGAGCAGAGAGACAGGGCCAGCAGCGGAGGGATGCTCACAGGCTGCGTTGGAGGAGGGCTCTGGGTTCAGTTCTGGAGACAGACGACTTGTCGGGGAATATGGAATACGGTCACTTTCAGCGCCTGTCAGGACACAAACCTGGGGAGCTACAGAAGGCACTGGGGTCAGAGCCTCCCCTCTCCTTCTTCCTCTCTCTCTCTTCTCTCCCTCTTCCCATTCCCCCACCCCACTTAGACAAGTCTTATCATATGGCCAGTCCACACTCCTCCTGCATGTACACGCTCACTCAGTCCACTCTAGGCTTGGTTTTAAACATGAAACACTTATTGGGGAGCTGACATGGTTGTTACAAGTTAACAGATGAGGCCACAGAGGCCCAGAGACATGTAGCAATTTTCTAAACTTCCATAGCTGTGGAGTGGTGGACATTACTTCAGGCTGTGTTGTTTACTGAGACTGTGCACTGGGTCCCTGAAGAGTAACTACAGTAATGCTATAAATCTATATTCCAGTATTACAGGGTAATTCATGCTTGTGTTCCTGTATCTCCTAGTAGTGGGTAGGACCAGGCTGGCTTCTGCTGAGTAGCTACCTTCTGCTCCATATCTTGGGTCTTCTCAGAGCCAATGGGCTATCCTGAGCATATTCTTTGGATGGCAGTGGTAGATGAGCAGGTGAGTAGGAATATGTCAGATCTCTTTAGGGTTAGGCTCAGGACTGGCAAATGGTTACTTCTGTGTCCTCTTGGCCTGAGAAAGTCACAGAACCACATTTAGTGTGGAAGTGTAGTTGGTGGTAATAGATTGTCCTGAAGCTGTTTGTATTTTAATGTTAATTCCACTTCCCCAAGAAGGGCTGGCTAGTCATGTGACTCCAATTGAACCTTCCCATTTTAATTAGTAAAATAAAGGAAAGCCAGTGACTGGGCAGGGCGAGGGAGTAGGAGGTCAGAGGACTGACGGGGTTAGAGATCATGGCAACATGGGGCCTCCCAAGGACCAGCTGGACCCAGGTGGGATTTATTGATGTTAAAAAACTATGAACATTAAGGATTTTACAGGTCTAATTTCTCATATAGAAGGGCAGTTTGTAACATCGTCTATTTGATGCAATCTTGTTGTGTAGAGGATTTGTGAATTGAGTATTGAATATATAAACCTGTATGAAAAGCTATTGGACTGTAGAGTTGTATTTATATGGGATTTTGGGGTAGAGAAACACTCCGGGACAGAGGTGGAAAACAGGCAGTAGAAAACCGCCAGGGAAGGGAATTGTGCAAACAAGTTGGGCTGTGGTGGTGGCTCAGACATTTACTGCTACAGCCGGTCCGCCATCCCTTGTACCATGTAGAATGGAGATGGTCCTAGAAGAGAAAATCTTGGAGCCGAGTTGCATTCTGTCATTGATGTTCCTTTCTAGAGATGAGGTATGTTCTTGGCTGTAACCTGAACTTGCTGACTCTTGCCATGCAGAGAGCATGGCAGGAAACGGCGGGGACTTGTAGGGACAGGACACTTTGTAAACAGCTTTCTATCACTGTAACAAAACACCAGAGGCAAAGAAATTATAGAGAAGAGAAGAAAGGTTTGGTTTTGACTCCACAAAACTGTTTAAGCTTTTCACTCTGAGCCTGTTGTGCAAAGTACTTGGATGCTGGGAGCCAGGAAGAGAGAGCGAGAGAGCGAGAGAGAGAGAGAGAGAGAGAGAGAGAGAGAGAGAGAGAGAGAGAGAGAGAGAGAGAATATGTTTCCTAAGACACCATAGTCTGGAACCCAAGCCTTCAATACAGGGTCTTTTAGAATCCTTGTATCCAAACTGTAACAGACATGAGACACACTGAGGCTTCCCCCTTGCTCAGTCTCCACAGAGAACTGGCTTCCACATGGACAGAACTCTTAAGCACCCAGTGGAGAGGCCACACAGTGAGGACCCGAAACCTCCAGCTGCGGCTGTGTATGATCCACTCTGAAGGTGGGGAGCTCCTGACTGCCCTCATGGGAGACTGCAGGTCAGAACCCCAGGCCAGAGCCACTCCTGGACCTCTATGGACTGTTCTTAGCTCTGATCTGCAGGCATCTCACGCGCAGCAGCAGACAAGGAGTCCTGTTCCTTCATCGCCATTCGGGACACGTGCTGGCAAGGGTGGGGTGGGGGGAGCTGTTCTGTCTTCTCCTCAGGCTGCCAACAGTGTCCCTGCAATTTCCCAAGATTGGGGGACCAAAAATATTCATGGTAAACTGCAGTTGTTAGAAGACACCTGCTCCTCAGAAGCCCAATGTGGGTAGATCTCAAAAGGAAAGAAAAGGCTCAGCAGACAGGGACAGCTGCATGGGGACCAAGCCAGCACTGAGGCAGGCTCAGCTTGTTGCTGGGGTCCATCCATGGGGAGTGAAGAATCTGAACACAGATGGATGGGGAGAGTTAGAAGGAGCTGTTGTTGCAGGGTGCCAAGGCTCTGCTGGGACCCCTGAGATACTAATTTTCGGTGTACCCTGATGGGCATCTTCCTCATCGACCGGCCTGGATAGAATCACCTAGAAGGCACAGCTGTGAGGACCGAGTCTATGAAGGTGTTTCCAGAGAGGTTTAGACTTCATCTGAATGTGGGTGGTGCCTGAGTGGACTGGGGACTTGGACTGAAGAAAAGGGGGAGTCGGGCCGAGAGGACCAGTCTTTGTCTCGTCTCTGTCTGTCTCCTGACTGCAGATGCACCGTGAAAGCCACTTCATACCCCAGCATTCCCACCATGTCAGGCTGTGCCTCACAGCAAGACAGTTCTCTCTGAAGCCGAGATTGTTAGAGTTCTGTGCAGCAAAAGGAACAGCAGGCTCTGGAGACTCGGCAGTGGGGTCTGAGGCTCAGGATGCTGAGACTCATGCTTTTCTACAGAGTTAGAAATGGCGTGGTATTCACAGGCCACAGAAGACCTCACCGAGGGTCTTAGCATGATGCTTGTTAGCTGCTCGCACTTGGATCTGAAATGTTCCTCCAGAGACCCCCATGTTGATGTCAGGGCATGACCGCCCCCCTCACACCTTGTCTCTCAGTCCTGGAGAGACCCTTTAGGTCTGGGCAAATGGTTCCAAGCCATTTGCTATGGAATTTGATAAGGTTTAAAACACAGGAACCTTTCTTGAGGCCAGGCACAGCCACCAGTTTCATCTTGGTATTAACCGCCAAGCACAGTCTCTTTCTCCTTGTGTGCTCTGAAATAAATTCTAATCTCCCAACTCTAGTGGGTATCCTGGACTACACAGGTCAAGGGCTCTGCTCGGGGAGCAAAACATGCTGGGAGCCTTCACCCTTTGTTCTTGATCTATACTGTCCTGAACTTGGTGGCTCATGTTTTGACAGCAACATCTCTTCCTTGGTGTCCCCACCACCAGTGACACATCACCAATCCTAACCGTGTTTTGGATTCCACGTGGACGCTAAGAAAGGGTGGAGTAATGCATAGGAAAAAAATATGAGAGGAAGGGCGGGAGAGCGCTCACACCAGTTTGGACCTAGTCACCCCTCGTCAAAGTAGCGAAGAGATTCAAGCAGAAGAAAGAGATAGAAGGATATTTTATCGACACGTGGATATAGCCATGCCGGAAGCAAGATGACATTTCTCCATCTTGCTTACAATCGTTTGCCCAGAAGCCACAATCTCTGGCTGTTCTCATCTCAACTTCGCTTAAAACCTGCCACAAAGGATGGCAAGGACGCACATTCGGGCCCCAGGGCTTGGGTCAGTCTGGCTGGCATCGAGGTGCCAGCTGGCCGAGCTGTCCTTTCTCACAGTGTAGCTGGGAAATCTGCTCCGTCGCCCCTAAGCTTGGACTTCGGATCGCGAGCCCTGTATCCAGAGTCCCCGCGCTTCAGTTTCATCCTCTGTGATATGGAGACCCCAAGGGTCTCACTCCACACCAGCACAAGAGAGGGCTCGGTGAGGACGCAATATTGACTGTGAGGCCCAGTGCCCGGCGCAGAGGAGCCGTCAGTTGGAGCAGCCTGCCTGCCCATCCCTGGAGTGTCCTGCCTGCCCTCTCCCTAGCCTGACCCACTTTCACCCACACTTGGCCATAGGCCCAGGCCCTGGCCTATTTTAGATACACCTCCTTTTTCTCAGAGGAAAAAGAGCCTTGCACAGGACAGCTTCAAACAGGCGGGCACTGTGGGGGATAAGTTGGGACAGGAGCTTGGGCAGGCACTGTGTGGAGCTGTGACTGGTTTCTCTGTAGCTTGTCTTCTCTCCCCACCTATCCCCGAGGGAGAGGCCTGACCATGCTTCAAAGCATGATGGGAGGGAAGCCATCTTTGCCCTGTAGCCAAGGGATGCAGGGATCAGCTTGCCGCTGATGGTTAGGGTCGGCTGTCTGATAACTGTGCAGTTCCTCACAGTCGCTGTGTGAGAGGAAGCGGCTGGGATGCTCCAGTGGAGACTGTGACAAGGAGAGAGAGCAAACAGGCGCCAAGGAAGTGGAGACCAGCAAGGAAAGGAAGAGAAAAGCCAAAAACCACCCTAGGACTAGGCTGCTACCCTGGAAGTGCCGATATCAAGAGCTGGGCTGGTTGTCTGGGAAGGCTGCACTTGGTACCCAAGAACTCTGTATACAGAGTGTGGCCAGGAGTGTGGCTTTCAGATGCGGCTTGATCTAGGGGCGCAGATGATGTCCTTATGATCCCGTTTCTCTCTTTCTAAGGGTTTAAGGACATTGCAAGGGCGCTTGGCCCTCAGAGGCTGGAGCATTGCTTTAGTCTTTGGATGTCCACACCCTGGGATGTTTGTAAGAGGTCCCCATGCACACACAAACTTCCATTAGGGTCATCTTTTTACAAAGAAACAGCCCTCGATCCGCAAGGGATGCTCTCACCCACTGACCCCTCTCACTCATGCCTTTCAAATTTCTAGGAAGCATACTCCACACCAGGATGAAGAGTGGAATATCTGTGCTCACCTGGCGCAATTAGCATAGCCTTCAGCCCGCCCACTCGCTGGCTTAGGTGTGGGGTAACCCAGGGTGCCAGGCTTCCTTCCTTCATGTCTGGCCCCTCAACCCCCACCGCCACTGCCGCCACCACCACCGCCACCATCACCAGCCACGGGGATGTGGGCTCCTTACAGGGAGGTGGTGACTCCAAGCTGCACATAGGAAATGAAATAGGGGTGGGGATAAAATCAGTGGAGTCCCTGCACCTGAAGATCCGCCCTCTGGTATTTCAAACACAGTACCGCTAATTACATCCTCTTCCTTCAAGTTCTCTGCCACCTGCAATTGACCAGTTCTATCTGCATTTGGGGTTTCAAGGGCATTTTGTACCAAGGGGATTGCTGGTTGACCAAGTAGGACTTCTACTACAGGCTGCAGGGTCCAGCCTCAGAAGGCATGGGACTCTCCTGGTCCAGGGGCAGGTTCCGCTGTCTGGCTAGTTTATCCCCCATATTTGTTTTTATTGTGAGGCGCTGGGAACTGAAGCCAGAGCCTTGTGGCTGTGAGGCAAATGCCATCCCTGGAGCTATACTTCCACCGCGGTCACTTTAATTGTGTCCTCCATTTCCCCCAAAGATTTTGGAGTCCCGTCACCCCAGCCGGAGTGGAAAGAACCAACTTCTGAACTTAGTGGCTTAGCTGACAAAGATAAATGACGCTGGGTTCCAGCTGAGCCTGCTGGACTCACTCCCTTTTACGGGAATGGACAGCGTGTGGCCTCACTGTGCCTAAGAGCTACCCAAGTCACCCAGACACTGCAAGAACTTGGCCTCGCCAAGCTAGTAGCAGATGCTTCTGTGGAAACTAAGGGTGGGGGGGGTCGGGTAGGGGGTGCTTTGGCCAAGTCAACCCACTGTGGGAGCTGCAGGGCCTGGCCCTATCACAGCAAATCAGTCCCCCACTATCCAGCTGGCTCCTAGCCCTTGGAGCAGTGGGGGGCCTTGGTGCTCTGAAGTAATTAATTATGCAATCTGGCAGGAAGACTGGCAAGATTTAGAGCAGAGTCAGCGACAGATGGCCCTGGGAGGAAACCAGATCCTCTGGGAGACAGGATCCTGTTGGAGGGAGATGGGTCTTTATGTGTGCTTATGTGTGTGCTGGTGTGTATGTGTGTACCCATGTGCACATGCACGTATGTATGCATGTGTGCCTGTGTATTTGTATATCCTATGCCGGGGGTGGGGTAAAGGCTGTGTGTCTGTGTGAGTGTGTGTGCCCTTGTGTGTGCCTGTGTATGCACATATCTTGCATGTGAGTCTGTGTGTGTGCTGGGGGGGTGTTGTGTGGTTGTGTGCTTGTGTGTTGGGTGGAGAGGCTAAGTACCTGTGTATGTCAGCGTGTGCCCGTGTGCGCATGTGTATGTGTATGCCTGTGTGTGGGAGTCTGTGTGCCTGCTTGGGAGGGTGGGCAGGCTGTGTGCCTATGTGTGAACAGCTGTGGCCCCTCAGTAGTTCCTTCTCACCCTGGGGAATTCTGAATGTCCCATTTCTCAGAGCCTCCCAGCGTGTCTGAGCTGGAGAAGGTGTCAGTTGGGAAAGACAGGGAACTGATAAAACTCTAGACAGGGCGGTCTTGGCACGATGCCTGTGTGAGCTCAGAGCAACTGAGCACTGCTGTAGGAGTTTCTGGATCAGAGGAAGGACCACCCACCCCCAGGTGCCACCATATCCCTGATGTGCTACCAACATCTCAGCACAGTCCTCCTCAACCCTGTCACTCCTCCCAGTCTCCAAAGTCCCTGATGCCTACCCCTAACCAAAGTTGCACCAAGACTTTCTAGAATATTCACCTAGATACCACCAGCCCCCCTCCTCACACCTTCCAGTTGCTTCCTAAAGTTTTCAGGATTTAGGCGAGTTTGTGTGAAGCACATCCAGGACCCCTTACAACCCTGGCCTCAGCCTCACCACCTCCTTCCTTCAGTTGCCCGTAGCACCAAAACAAGAGGGTGTAAACTGGCTTTGACCTGGGGGTGTCACAGTGTATCGACCTGGGGGTGTTACAGTGTATCCTTGACCTGGGGGTGTTACAGTGTATCCTTGACCTGGGGGTGTTACAGTGTATCCTTGACCTGGGGTTGTTACAGTGTATCCTTGACCTGGGGGTGTTACAGAGTATCCTTGACCTGGGGGGTGTTACAGTGTATCCTTGACCTGGGTGTGTTACAGTGTATCCTTGACCTGGGGTAGTTACAGTGTATCCTTGACCTGGGGGTGTCACAGTGTATCCTTGACCTGGGGTTGTTACAGTGTATCCTTGACCTGGGGTTGTTACAGTGTATCCTTGACCTGAATGTGTCACAGTGTATCCTTGACCTGGGTGTGTTACAGTGTATCCTTGACCTGGGGGTGTTACAGTGTATCCTTGACCTGGGGTAGTTACAGTGTATCCTTGACCTGGGGGTGTCACAGTGTATCCTTGACCTGGGGGTGTTACAGTGTGCCTTGACCTGGGTGTGTTACAGTGTATCCTTGATCTGGGGGTGTTGTTACAGTGTATCGCTCCGAGCACCGAGTTGCTGCGCTACAGCAGCGTTCTTTTCCAGGGTGCTCATCTGACTGATGTCCATTGACATTTCCAGGAGGCAAAAGGAGGTGTCTGGGTCAAGTCAGATTCTTATTTCATGAAAACCACGTGGCTCTTCAGCCAGCTGAGCTCTTGTGTCTGTCACTGTGATGTGTGGAGTCTGAAAAGGAAACTGCTTGCTGAGGCTAACGTGCTTTATGCTCTGATCCGCCGGATGCTGTGCTGGTTTAGTTTTATGTAATTTTGACACAAGCTAGAGTCATCTGAAAGGGATGAGCCTCAGTTGAGAGAGACAATGCCTCCGTAAGATCCAACTGTACGGCATTTTCTTAATTAGCAATTGTGGGTGGGTGGGCCTACTATGGGCAGAGCAATCCCTGGGCTGGTAGTCCTGGGTTCTGTAAGAAAGCAGGCTGAGCAAGCCATAAGGAGCAAGCCAGTAAGCAGCACCCCTCTGTGGCCTCTGCATCAGCTCCTACCTCCAGGTTCCTGCCCTATGTGAGTTCCTGTCCTGATTTCCTTTGATGATAAACAGAGATGTGGAAGTGTGAATAAAACAAACCCTTTCCTCCCCAAGTTGCTTTTGGTCATGGTGTCTCATCACAGCCATGTGAACCCCAACAAGAAAGATGTACTTTTTGGAAGGATGAACGATCTGTGTCTTTCTGGAATGTGGGTCCATCTGTGTCATTCTTAGAAGTGGTCAGGCCACCCTGAGTCTCTGCTGGGAGCCATCTGCTCAGCCAACTGTGGGAGCTTCATTAACAGTAGCCAACAACTGGACCCCTAAGTATATTGAGCTCACAGATTTTTTAAAATGTTATTGTTTAAGTGTGTGGGTGTTTTGTCTGTGCACCACATGTGGGCAGCCCCTCAGTGGCCAGCAGAGGGCGTCAGGAACCAGAGTTATAGATGGCTGTGCCTGGGCACTGGGAATTGAACCCTGGTCCTCTAAGAGCAGCCAGTGCTTCTAACTGCTGAATGATCTCTCCAGCCCCACCCCCATTTTCTTACAAGTGTCAGCTCTCTGGTTCTGATGTCATTTTATCTGCTTCACAGGCTCCAAGGAGAGTGTGCCTGATTCTTCAGCCACGTTTCAAAGGCTGTTCCCACCTCCGGTTTCTTGCCTGGACATGCTCCTTTGGAACAGGAGAAAAGAGAAAACCAAGTCCAGGGTCCAGGTTTGACAGCACCACCTCCTTCTCCCAGACCCCCTGCCGCTCTTAGTGTGGTGTGAGGGCTATGCTCTCTTCTGACTCACATTCAGTTTTCTTGCGACAAGAACGTGTTAATTTTATTTCTGTGAGCGTTTTACAAATTCATCTACACTCTGTGGCATTTAAAAGGCCCAAACACAAGCTTAAACTTATCCCTTGCAAATGTCACCGTTTAGGATTTGCCTTCTGACTCCTTCTATGCTCCAGATTCTGAAAACTTTTATATTTTCAGTCTCCAAAGGGACTCTGCCTACACCGCACAGTGAAGCTGGTGACCTTTGCTGATGCTAGTGTCAGTCCGTGCTACGAGGTAACTCCACTAAGAACCAGATTTTTCTCTTGTAAATCTTCCTCCTCAGTCCTCAGGGGATGTCGCTAGACTTGACTCTACCTCCATTCCATGGTGACCACATGACCAAGGTCTGGCCAATGGGATGTGGAACCCACTCTTCATCTCTGATTGAAGAGACATTGATAGAATCCATTGAGATTTGGGGGTGGGGCGGGGTGTGGAGAACCTCAGGGAGCAAAGCATTGTTCCTCCCTCCATGTATGCTGTGGACAGGATGGAAGTGTCACACTCCAGATGTGGTTGCCCTCAGGGGCCCTGGGGTCAGCAGGGGCATCACAGGGGGAAGTAAAAGACCCTCAGGGGCTGCAGAGGCTGTTAGGTAGTGTGACCCCTAGTATCGGGTAAATGGAGCGCAATGTTGTGTACTCGCAGGCTCGCTGTTGGAGAAAAATTCAGTTTGGCCTCAAAGTATTTACAATAAACTCAGAGTCACCTGCAATGTGTTCTTGTCACTTAGAGGGGGAAAAATCAAAGCGATTAACTAGTCTTGGAGTCATTAACCAAGATGGAGCCCAGACTGGAATTTACCTAAATCTCCCTGTGCCTTCTCTTCTCTCTGTCTGTTGTAAGAGTCTGAATATATGGCTGTCTTGTGAATCTGTACCTGTCCCCGTGTCTCTGTGTGTGACTCTGTCTGTTTGTCTGTCCCTCATGTTGGACATCCCTCTGTATTTACCGGACAGCATGGAAATCATTGCATGGGGGAGGGGCGGGGAATGGGCTACTTCACTGAAATCTGCAGCAAGTTTTACAAGGGATTAAGCCACTGGGGCCAATGAATCCCAACTGTCCCGGATAACAAGTACCATTGACAATTAACTGTCAGTTTGACTAAGTATGGGCCCCATAGATTCAAGTGTTTGAATGCTTGGCCCATAGGGTGTGACACTGTTAGGAGGTGTGGCCTTGTTGAAGAAAGTATGTCACTGTGGAGGCGGGCTTTGAGGTCGAGGCCTCATATAAAAACTCAGGCTACACCCAGTGTGAAATGACAGTCTCCTCTTGGCTGCCTTTGGATCAGGATGCAGAGCTCTCAGCTCCTCCAGCACCATGTCTGCCTGCAGGATGCCATGCTTCCCACCACGATGATAACAGACTGAACCTCTGAAACGATAGACAGCTTCAATTAAATGCTTGCCTTTATTTCATTTTTTAAAACATTTTAAAAAAGATTTATTAATTACATATAGGTACCCTGTAGCTGTCATCAGACACACCAGAAGAGGGCATCAGATCCCATTACAGATGGTTGTGAGCCACCATGTGGTTGCTGGGATTTGAACTCAGGACCTCTGGAAGAGCAGCCAGTGCTCTAACCACTGAGCCATCTCTCCAGCCCAATATTTGTCTTTATAAGAGTTGCCTTGGTTATGGTGTCTCTTCACAGCAATGAACCCCTAAGACATCTACTGATACCCAAGCATTCTGTTTAACATTTATAGTGGACATTCAGTTCAGAAGTTTCTTTCAACCTCTATGTCTGGGGCTTTCAGCAAATGCTTATTAGAACTTGTGGGCATTACTCTGGTTCAGGGCATGAAAGAGCACATAGCTTAAGATCACAGCTATGTATTGGCTTAGGTTTGTAAAAATTGATTACATGGGAAATTCTAGGCTGATAAGGTTGGTTGCTGCATTGTTTCCTTAAAGGCAGTTTAAACAGAAAGGCTGAGTCCACAGTAGGACAGCAGTCTTAAGTCTTAAGTGTCCTTAAGGGGGCATATTAACTCAGCTCTGGGGTTCAGCAAAAGTTCCAGCCCCTTAGAAGGTAAGAGATACTTTTATCATAATGTGGCTGGCACAGGAAAACACTGAGAGGCTGAGGCACAGGGGTCAAGGTTCAAGACCAGCAGGTTACAAAGTGAGTCCAAGGCTTTGCTCTAAGACACGGAGGAGTATTCAGTCCAAGTCACCTGTGCCCATTTATAATTTCTTCTTTTATCTTGATTTTTTCTTTTTTAAGGCAGATGCTGAGGCCCTCCATCCCCGGGTCCTATTTCCAGAGCACCTGTGGCTATTCAGTTTGGATTCTAAAGTTTAAATTTGAAGTTAACATTTGCCTCCTGAGGGGGAGGGAGGGAAAGGGGGAGTAGGAGGGGAGGAGGAGGGGGGAGGGAATGGAAGGGGCAGGGGAAACCCCTTCAGCTCAAGTTGTGAATCCTGAACATGGAGGACATTAAAACCATCACGTGGCAGGAGCAAAGGGTTAGCTCACTGGGTAAAGCCCTGGTCCCAAAACATGAGGAGCTAAAGTTTCCAGACCCATGGAAAAGTAGGATGTGACAGGAGAGCCAGGTAGCCTGATCCTGTTTGAACCAAAGCGGAAGATGAAGACTGACCCCACTCCCCACCCCTGAAGTCATCCTCTGACCTTAAGCACCTGCTATGATATGCCCACACTCCTCTCCTGAGCAGACACACTCAGAGTTTTTCTTTATAAGTTGGTGTGTGGCTCTTTGTGCTTTTTGGCTGGTCCATGATCTCTTGAAAATTTGCTAGATGTTGTGTGCAACCTTTCTTCAAAAAAGCAGACCCAGCTCTATTTATGAAACCTGGGGCTTTGCACATGCTAGGCCAATCCTGGGAATGCAGCTAAGAGCACTTGCTGCTCTTCCAGAGGGCCTGAGCTCTGTTCCCAGCACCCACACTGAATGACTCACAATCACCTGCAACTCTAGCTCCAGGGGGTGCCAAGCCCTCTTCTGGCTTCTGAGTTTACTTCATATATGTGCACAAATCACATATACCACACATAACTAAAAATAGAAATAAACTCTCTGAATGAGTAGTGAACGGGAGGGAAATAGAAGTAATCCAAGCACGGTACCGTGACCTGAGTGTAGATCAGACATATCTGTGCTCCTGTCCCAACAGAGTGACCATGGGCAAGTTTCTGTACATCTCTGAGCCTGAACCCCAATCTGTAAAGTACAAATGAGAAATAGCATCTGCATCACAGTGCTCTGAAAACGAAAGTGCAGTATCCCGGAAGATTTGTTTTACGTTCACAAATATTTATTTATTGGGTAATACTGTATGCTGGTGCTATTTAAGTGCTGAAGGTGTGACCGGGGCAAAACAGACATAAAGCCATGTCTTCTGAGTTCAGACATCAGCTGTGTTTATTCAGGAAGTGAGGGCTCAAGGTAAAGGCCTTTGGGTGGCTGCTTGCCCAGGGGACAGCGACAGGGACAGCTAGTGTGGAGCAGGAGGGTGAAGGTGGGGAGGAAAGGGCAGGCAGCACTTGCACAGCCATGGTGTCTGTTTTAGGGATGGTCTTCCTTTGGTGACACCACGTGAGCCACAGGACATCCCTAAGCCCCAAATCTAAAATCCAAAATGTTCTGACCTTTGAAGCTTTCCTGACACACATGAGCTGCTGCACACGGTCGTTTCCACATGCAGCCACGTGATGGGTCAGCACCTAGGTGTACGTCAGCTCCCGAGGCCAGTCTGTCCATTTCAGTACCGGGTTTGCCAGCTGAGTAGCTTGATTTCTTGGCAGCTACCCTTCTGGGTTATTTGTACATTCTAGGTTGTAGCTGGCAGCGTTTCTTTCCTGTCCCCTGGGCTGCCTCTCACCCAGCTGTTTCTTTGCTGGACGGGAACTTTGTAGTCTTACAAAGCATTGACTCTTGTCTCTTTCCTGTCTGAGTCTTTTGCAGAAAGACCCTGTCTGTGTCTATATATCTTGAGGTGGTTTCAGTGTTTTCCCTCTGACAGTTTTAGAGTTCTAGGTCTGACGCCGAGGCCTTTGATTCATTTGGAATTGCCAGCAAATTTGTGAAAATGTTCAACACCACTAGCCGTTGGGGAAATGCAAATTAAGAACACATTGAGAATCCCTCTAGCTCCAGCCAGACCGGCTGTCATCAAGAAAACAAAAGAGAGCAAATGTTGGCGGGGATGTAGAGAGAAGGAAACCCATAGACACTGCTGATGGCTGTGAATTACTGCAGCCACCATGCAAACCAGTACAAAGGTTTCTCAAAAGGCTGAGAACAGAACTTCCCTCAGACCCTGCTACACTGCTTCTCTGTACTCGCTCAAATGACTCTAAATCATAGCCTTGAGATACCTATGAATCGCTGGTGGGCAGCTCAGTCAATTTGATTCAATGTAAAATCACATGGGGCACATCTACATTGGGTAGCCTGTTGGCATGTCTGTGGGGATTATCTTCATTTAATTAACTGGTGTGGGAAGACACAGCCCACTGTGGGCGGCACCATTCCCTAGGCAGGGGATCCTGAATTGTGTATGAGAGGAAGAATGGAGCCGAACTCAAGCAAGGGAGCATGCAAGGAGCCATCTCTTCTCTGCTCTATGGCTGTGACATGTCCAGATGTTTAGAGTGCCTGTCACTGTGGTGTCTATTGCCACCCCTTAGAATATTTTAGGGCTTCACAGAATTTCTAGATCCGTACTTCTCAACCTGTGGGTTGAAACTTCTTTGTTCTTTGGGGGTCAATGCCCATCTCTCAGGGGTCATCTAAGACCATCAGAAAACACGATATCTACACATCAGGACCCATAACGGCAGCAAGATTATAGTTTTGAAGTAGAGAAGCAACAATCCTACAGTTGGGGGGGGGTCACTGCAACACGAGGAACTGCATTGAGGGGTCACAGCGTCAGGAGGGTTGGAGACGACCCACTGCTCAGACATAAGGTTTATCCTGCAAGCATTGTGACAGGAGCCTAGAGGGGACTGTATGGTCTGGTTCCCTTTCCACCACTGTGGTAAAACCCCTGACAGGAACAGCCCGGGGGAAGATAGGCTTC
This sequence comes from Micromys minutus, assembly GCF_963924665.1. NCBI lineage: Eukaryota > Metazoa > Chordata > Mammalia > Rodentia > Muridae > Micromys > Micromys minutus. Next base: position 33,994,720 of record NC_137964.1, read on the forward strand.
TTCCAGCTCAAAGATTAGGAGATCTCAGTCTGTCTCAGCTGGAGTCTTGGTTTTCTGTGGCAGGAGACTTCAGTGAGCGTGGATCAGGAAGCAGAGACAGAGAGGCTTCATCTAGAGGCTTCAAGTCCTTTCCCAAACTGTGCCATCGGCTAGTGACGGAACACTCAACTCCTGTGCCTTTGGACACATTTCAGATTCAAACTGTAAGAGGGGGGTTAGTTAAGGGTTAGAGGCGGCCAAGTGAGGTGGGATGGAGAGTGTGGGAGCTACTTATGTGGGTGCGTAGAGGGGAGTTGAAAGTTCCAGTTAGGGAAGTGGTTTGAGTAAAGGCAGAGTTGATTAAAAATAAACTAGCGGTCTGTTCAGAGTCGCCGAGGTCGAGGTCGGATGAATAAAAAGTGGATTGGACCAAAGAAATGTGCTTGAAGCAAGATTTTGGATTATGCTTCTTGACGGGCAGACAGCCGTTTCCTAAGCTGGCTCTAAAGGCCATCGACTCGGTAACTATCTAGGAAGCTGTTTTGAGTGGTCACACGAAGGGACGAACTGACAATAAGCCAGGCTGGTCTGCTGTCAGTTGGGAAGGATGCTGAGGGGTGTGGAGGCAGGAAGGAGGGAGCTGGAGGCGGGGCTTCTGCGGTTGGTCCGAGTCAATGAACCAGGGAGGTGATGGGGAAATGACCAGAATGGAGCCAGGCCCTCTGCTGGGGCCTTGCTCGCTCGCAGGAGCAGTGGCAACCGGATGCTGGGTCTGTGCACCCTGGAAGCGGGCGGCAGACAGGACTCGGTGGAAACGATCACAGTCATTCCAAAAGCTTCAGGGAAAGAGATACCAACTGGCCTGAAGAGTTTCCGAAGAGCGATCTTGCCTCCTGGAAGCTCTGCGCTAGCAGGAAAACCTTGGCATTGATTTCACCGGTCATCGGGAGAGCGAGTCTGCATTCAGGCTTCGCCGCGGGCTGTGATGTGGAGGACCGGCGCGCAGGCTCGGGCAGGGGAACAAAAATGCCTACTGCCGGGGAAAATCGCAACACTGTGGAGAGAAACGCCGCGCTCATTGGCAGTCGGGGTGATCCTGGCCTCAGTGCTCGGGGGTGACAGGTGAGGCAGTCTGTGGTGGGAAGGGCGTGGAAACACTCGGATGCGGGCAGCAGCTGGCTTTGTGGCTGCGCGTCGAGGTCTGCCTTAGAACTGTGGGAGTATAAAATGCAAGATCCAAATGGACACTTGGAAACTTAGCACCCCCTAAATGACTCTGATAGCGCACCCTCAGGGAGAGACACCCCAAGGACAGAGCCAAGTAAAACACAAACCTGAACTTGTTTTCTAACGCTTAGACAGTTCTGGGCTGGGAAGATGGAGGCATGTGTAAAGGGTTTACCATGTAGGCACGAGGGGCTGAGTTTGTGACCCCAGCACCTATGAGAAAGCCAGGCATGGTGGCACTTGTCTGTACTCCAGAGGTGGAAGATGGAGACAAGAGGATCATGGGGGACTTGCTGGCTGAATTAGTGAGCTACCTTGTCTCAAGAAATAAGGGGCAAGTGATAAAGGAGGGCACCTGAGGTACCTCCATACACATGTGGGCACATTCTACACACTCACAAATTTGTACACACACATACATGCACATGCATACATGCTCACACACATGCATAAGCACACACACTCATGAGCATGCATATGTGTGTGTGTTCACACACAAGATGCACACACACGTACACCCACATGCACACACACAGACAGATACACACATGGAAACACACTCATACACATGCATATGTGTGCATGCTCACACACAAGATACATACTTGTATACACACTCATGCTATATGTATATGTGTGTGCTCTCACACACATGAAGGCACACCTGATGCACACTCACAAATGCATGTATCTCTCAAACACACGCAACTTATATTTCTAGGCTCAGCATTGTGAATTTATATGGTCAACTCAACCTGTTCTGTTCTGTAAGAATTTCTCGCTGAGAGGAGGTAGTAATCCTTGAAGATGCAGCTGATTTCAGGATGGGGCAGGAAATGTGCGGATGACTTGGGTGCTCCACTGTATCAGAATCAAGGAAGCAGCCTTTCCGTGGCTTTCTGGAAAGTTCTCAGGTCCAACGTCAGCAAATCAAGAAGAATGTCTGTAGGGATCAGAGACTCAATGGCTTACAGCTTAAACCCGGAAGGCTCAAGTTTAAATCCTCGGGATTCACATGACACCAGGTCCAATACTCTGGTGCCCCCATGAGGTCGGTCATACGGAAAGAAGAATCTCTCAGGATCCTCTTGGCCAGATGCTTGGTCTACACAGCACAGCCGCCTTGGTGGAAGGAAGAGTAGTTTGTCAGAACGACACACAAGGGAGACGTGTGAGATCCTCCTGCCTCTGCCTCCTGAGTGCTGGGATTAAACATGTTTGTTTTCATGTCTGTGTTGATTTTAGTATTTTAATCAGCTTTTATGTTGGGCCAAAATTGTGATTTCAGACAAACAATTGTAATTGTTTGGTTAAATCCTCCCAGAGTCCACGTGACCAGGGCTTGATCACCAGTGTGGCACCGTTGGAAGTGGAAACCTCATAGGGGAAGATATTGTCTCCAAAACTGAGGGCCCAAACCCTTCCATTGAGTAAGTCTATGATCTTAGGTACTTGTAGCAGCAACAGGGAGCTGTGAGCTTAGCTGCATATGGCCTTGTCTGTGTGTGCCTTCTCAGATCTCCTCGGCTGGTGTTTGACTTCCTTTCTCTGTTTAAGGGTCCCACACAAGTGGCCACATCCATAGACACCCATGGTTGGGACAATTCCTCAGACAGTCTTTGGTTTTGATGACCTTGACATTTTTTTTGTCATTTTTCTTGGGATAGGATCTCATTATAGCCAGATTGACTTGGATTCAGGATCCTTCTGCCTCAGCCTCCCAAGCGTGGGAGTTGCAGGTACCCAGCTCCCTTGACAACAGTTTTGAGAACTATATTGTGGTGTTAAGTGAACAAGATTTGGATTCTCACCACTGCTGGTGTGCTGCGTCTAAGGATCTCCCTGGTGGTGAACATATTCCTGTGACTTAAGTGTCTTTTAAGTGTTGGAGTGATATAGTTGTGAAACACACACATCATATACATATACACATACACATACACATACATTCACATATGCATGCATAAGGGTGTTTTGTCTGTTTGTATCTGTGCACAACATGTGTGCTCAGTGCCCGTGGAGGCCCAAAGAGGGCACCAGATCCCTTGGAGCTTGAGTTACAGATAGTGTAAGTGTCCATGTGGGTGTCAGGAAACAAACCCAGGTCTTATGCAAAAGCAGACAGCGCTCTTAGCTACAAGCCCCCTCTGCAGCCCCCGAAAGGCTGATTTTGGACCAGTAGTCTGAGGGTCTGCTTCAGATGTCCCCCCTCCCTGCTAATTTTCGGGTCTCCTCAGACTGAGCCCAAGCAACCCCACCCCCATCCCGACCCTGCCCCTTACCTTGCCCTTGACAGACAGCTCGTCAGAATGACAGGAGCCGTAGCTAATGCCCGGCTGAAACAAAGGAAAACACTGCACACCAAAACGACAGAAAAACAGATGACTTTCAGCGACTATTTTTAGTTCTAAGATTTATGAGGCTTAACAAGACTCTGGCATTAAAGGTGCTCACAGGAGTCTAGGCATAGAAATGTCACTTAGGGGACGGTGTCTACTCCATCAAACAAACACAGACCTTGTTCACACCAGGGCTCCCAATCTCGGCCAGCACCGCTCTTCACAGGTTGATAGGTCGACCCGCCCCGTCCTCTCCAACTCGAGCAGCCGCAGCCACTATCCCTCCTAATTCACTGAATGCCCAGTCCTCAGAAACTGTTCCTGACCCAGGACCTTTTTGCCTAAAGCTGTGGTTCTCAACCTTCCTAACGCTGTGACCCTTTAACACAGTTCCACATGTTGTGGTGACCCCAACCACAAAATAACTCTCGTTGCTAACTTATAACTGTAATGTTGTTACTGTTACGACTCACAATGTAAATAATTGTGTTTCCCGATGGTCTAGGCGAGCCCTGGGAAGGGGTCATTTGAACACCAGAGAAGTCGAGACCCACAGGTTGAGACTTCTGTTCTCCCAGGTATGGGCCTCTCCTCAGAGAGACCGCCTGCACGTCTGAAATCCCGGCTGTTTCCTCACAGAGCCTTTTGCACATGGCAGGTGACGCGTTTGCTCAGCTTGTCACTCCATCATCTTCCGAGCCTCTTCTGGGGCAGCATCTTTGTCTGTTCCGTGTCCCCAGAGTCCCCAGAGTCCCCAGTATCTGGCCTAGACATAGAACTAGGTGGAAATAAAAAAAGGCAAGACCTGAACTTTTGGGCTGCAAGGGTGCCCACTGTGGGTGGGGACAGAGAAACCCACTCAGGCTGCTGACTGCCATTCACACACCTCCCCAAGTGTTGGAGGGAGCCCCTCTTTTGTTTTTTTGTTTCGTTTTGTTTCTTTTTAGAAATTCATGTGTGTGTACATGCTTATGCACATATGTGTGCTGCCAGGGCTCAACTTTGGACTTTGCTTCTTTTGTGCCACTCACTAGCTTCCCCAAAGGACAAGCCCTTTCACCGGGAGACCCCAAGCTCACCTAATAGTCGAGAGCTGACTGGCAAGCTAGCGCTAGGGATCTACTTGTCTCTGCCTCCCGGGATTACAGGAGCATGTCACCACGCCTGGCTCTCCACGTTGGTTCTGGGTATCACTGTTGACCCTTAGGCTTGCCTCTTGAGCATGCTGCTGACTAGCTGACTCCCCAGCCTCAGATCAAGCCTCCTGAAACAGCTGCTGTCACTGAACACAAAGAACACGGGAGGAGGTCAAAGGATGGAGCTCCGGGCAGCTGTGTCTCTAACTCAGCCTGCAGGCAAGTCCTTCCTTCCTGAGGTTCCTCGGTCCCTTCTTTTTCTGGTCATGAGGGATTTGATTGCATGGTTACATTTTATCTGGTTGCTGTTCCTATCTTGTGAATCTCTGAGGACATTCTCAACCAGGTTGGGGAGACTCTCGTGGCAAAGAAAAGAGAATTGAGCCCCTGGGTGCAGAGAATTTGTCCTCACACCAGTGAAAATCCGAGGCCCAGGATCCAGTAGACCACAGCAACCACACGCACCTGGGAGTGGATTCTTGCCCAACGCCTCCCATAACTTCAGAGCCCTAAACGACCCTAGATCGCACCCTTGTGAGACCCTGGGAAGTGGACCCTGCAGAACCCTACCTAAACTCCTGACTCAGAGACTGGGAACTGGGCACAATCAGTGTGTTCTGCATGATCCGATAGCAAACACACCAGGAGCCAAGTGGCTCAGGAAGGTAAGATCTCTGGAAACTCCCCAGTTGAGGTCAGGATGGGACCTCTGGGAACTGGTGGACAGCAGAGGGGTCTCTGAGAGAGCAGCCACCTCTAACATCCGTGTTGCAGACCCCCATCTTAGGAAGCCACTTTCTCACTTGCTTGTTGGGTGCTGAATGGGATCGGGGCAGCAGCCCTGGCTCCTGCTCCCAAGTGGGTGACTGATTATTTGGGTGGCAATCTTTCTAGGACAAGCTCAGCTGGGAAAGTCCTGACCATGTGCTCTGTGCCCGCACGGCTGTAAGAGGGCTGATGAGGCCACAGGAACGGGCAGGCAAGGCGAGAGGCCAGGGCCTCTGACCTCCCTTCCTTCACAAGTGACCTGGAGAACTTTGGCCCTGGGCCAGTCAGCTCAGTGGCTGGTTTGCATGGGGCTGTATTTTGCATGGTACACACGTGTCCCGTGCTTCCGCTGAAAGGAGGCAGAGCTGACTTGTCTCTCCTTCCAAGGGCTCCTTGCCGGGTGGAATTGCTCTCCCAGGATCTGCTGGGCCTGCTCGCTGCTTGTTTGTTTAGAGAAACGAAGGGCTGGGTGGACACAGCTCTCGTTTGTTTCTGGGTTCTCTTTAAAGCAGTTTAAGGGAAGAGCCCTGGAAAGGTCGGCCCCACCCACTGCTCTCTGGCCTCAGTTGGGACTGTGTTAAAGGGCCAGAAGATGTTTGTGGAGGAGCGGCCAGCTCTTCTCACTAGGGGATGAGATGGCGTCACGTTCCTTCCAACAATCTCTGGCTCCTTCTTGCGTCCTTGAAGGCCTCCAGGTCTCACCTCCTCCCTGTTCCTGTTCACACCCTGGTTCCCCCACTCGGACAGGGTCTCAGACCATTTCCCTGAATCCTTTATTTCATTTTGTCTTTTGGGAGAGGGTCTCCTATAGCCTATATTGGCTTCAAATATATTTTATAGCCCAAAAGACCTTTAACTTTGTGTCCTTTCACCTCTACAACCGAATGCTGAGATTATGGGTGTGTGCTGTTGTGCCTGGTTTAGAAGATGCTGCGGATCGAACCCAGGGCTTTATGTACTGAGATGCATCAAGGTAGGCTCGCTACCCACTGAGCTACTTCAACCCTTCCCTTCATCTTTCAGCTTAAGTGCCATCTCCCCAAAGAAGACCCCTCCCCCACACCCACACACTCATACTCTGAATGTTCTTTACTATAGAACCTTGTGCCCTTTGACCGTGCAACACCCTTTAGTCAAACAATCAATCGCCATGGATGTTCTGTCTAGAAGAATATTATTTCACAAAGCTGGGGGTGGGGGTGGGAGTGGAGAGAGGGTGGGGGCGGGGCTATGCTCCATGCACAATAGTCCTGAGGATATTTCCCTAAATAAATGGCAGCCAGGGCACAGGGATTTGTGAATGAATGGATGGATGGCAGTTGGTGGAGTTCTCACTTGCCCTTTGAGGGGCTCAGTGGGAGATGATGTAATGACCATGTGAGTCCCTGGCTTTCTGGTGACCTGACAGTGACTCTGTGGCTTGTGGTAGGTCTGCCAAAGGTCATGAGAACGGTGAATTGGATGATGAGGTTGTCTGTAGGCAAGGCAGGAGGGATGGAAGGAAGGCTTCAGCTGGAGCAGTTCCAAACCCTAGCTAGGTCTGGAACACATCAGATCTGCCCGGTGAGGAGGCAGTTCTTTGGAAGTGAGGGCGCCACAGTGGAGACCCACGGGTTCCGGGAATCTCGAATGTTGACCATTCCACAGGTGATTATGTGCAAGGGTCCTTTGGTAAGTCCAATGGCCTGACCTTACTGAGTCCACCATCCCAGCAGCATCCCACCTCTCTCTGCCCCCTACCTGATCCTCACAGTAGCCCTGTGGGACTCTGTTTTGAGACTGGCTCTAGCTAAGTAGCCCAGGCTTGCCTCAAACTGAAACTCCTGCACTGGCCCCTGGAGTGCATATGCCATCACACCCAGGAAAACAGGATCAAGGGGAACACGAGGAGAGAAGGAGAAGTGTCCATGGGGCTGGGAGAGCAAGGGAGGATGGAAGGCCCAGAGGAAGGACGAGAGCAGAAGGGGAGGGGGGAAGGGTTAGGACGAGCACAGTCTAGAGCTCCTAACACATCTGCAAAGGCTGCCTCCAAATGGCCTCTCTCTGAGGAATGCCAGCATGCACACACACAGGCACACATGTGCACACAGACACACAGATACACACACACAGATGCACACACAGATTCAGACACAGACAGACACATAGATGCACACACACAGATGCACACACAGACACACATGTGCACTCAGACACACAGATGGACACACACAAGTGCACACAGACAGACATGGCTGGCAGGTAGACACACACACATGCACACAGATAGACACACACAGATACATCCACACAGAAAGGCATATAGGTACACATGTGCACACACATTCATACACACATGTGCACAAACATGGCAGGCAGTCAAGCACACACAGACACACACACAGACACACACATATACACACACAATGCACACAGACAGACATGCCACGCAGGCAGGCACACACACTCACACACAGGCCACAGCAGAGACCTGCACCGTGAGAAGCCCAACAGGAGACCTTGAAAGACAGACTTCCAGGATGGAAGATGGACTCAAGTCTCATGCTGCCATTGGCTGGGCTGGTGAGATGGGGTTGGGGAGTGGGTTGCAGGCTGACAGCTTAGTTCTGAGAAATACCTGTCAGGGGCAGCTGAAGGGAGGAGGGGCTTATTCCACCTCTTCCTTCTGCCAAGAGCAGAGCTCAGTCAGGTGCTCCACCTTCTCTTCCGTCCCTCAGGTCCTCCTGATTCTGGGCCCAGCGGATTTGGCTTTTATTTCAGTCCCTTTCCACCCAGATTCCTGTTCCAGGTTCTGAGGGGTCCAGGGCTGTCCACACTTCCTGTGAAGGGATTTCAAGTCTCTGTTTAGAGGGCAGAGTGAGTCCCTGCTAATTGCTGACCAGAGATAGGAACCCATTGCCTCCCCATGGTGGGTGGGGCGGAGCCAGAACTGTGGCACCCAGTTGACTGGTGCTTATTAGAGAGTAATGCAGACATCTCTGAAGACCATGCCTAGCAGGCTGAGGTCTGAGGGCTGTTTTAGGATTGGTATTGGTCTCATTTCTTGAGGGACAGGCACATGAGTCTTCAAAAGGAAAGTGGACAGGAAGGAAGGGCCAGAGGCCAGCCTCTCACGTGGTCCCATGGGAAGGTTCAGACCACCTCTTACCTAGCAGCAGGATTCTGGTCACACCACCAGCTTTCCCCACATACTTCTGCCCAAGTCTCGCTGCCTGGTGTATACACTGCTCCTTCGTCCACTCCTGTCCTGGGTGGATTCCAGTGTGGACGCTGGTTCTCTACGTACCCAGGGTCAGCATACCCCCAATTTCAATCTAGCCATGCTGGCACGGGAAAGACCCAGCATTGATGTTCATCTTAGCCAACAAAAGCTAGTACAGAATTCTGGAACGTTCTGTGGCAGTATCATCTCTGGGGGTTCTTGGACACAGAATGCTTTCTTTCTCTCGCTCCCCTTCTGAGTCTTCCAGTGGGTGAAGGATTCCACTCACTCTTTGCAGAGTAGAAGCTCCCGGATCCATGTAAGCTGGGGAAGAGCATGGCAGGGTTCAGCTGGGGCAGTAAGCTGGGGAAGAGCTTGACAGGGCTCAGCTGGGGCCTGACACTCAGTCATTTAAGTTTTAAGTAGGATTTTTCTACATCTGCAATGCTGGACATTAAGCCCATGGCCTTGGGGTTTGCTTCTGAGCTCCAGGACTTGGTCACCTCATAGTCTTCATACCGAAAGCTGCATCTCTGAAGCAACAGTTCATCCTCGTCAGCATCTGTGTAGGCAATGTAGTGGCTCAGACACTGGGGGCAACAATAGATGTGTTTGGCAGAGACCTGCTGACGGAGAGAGCTGGCCTCCCTCGTGGAGCAGTGATAGCGAGAAGGAGCCTGAGTTTAGGATCTCCTGGAGCTGGGGTCACCTGTGGCTGGGAGCTCTGTGGAGTCAGTGCTCTGGGAACTGAACTCAGGCCTTCTGGAGGGGCAGGAGCTGTTCTCATCGGGTGAGCCAACTAACTCTCCAGCCCTACAGAGGCTTTCTTTCCTTTTTATTGTTCTTTTGGTCTCTTTCTCTCTGTTTCTCTGTCTCTCTGTCTCTGTATCTCTCTCTCTCTCTCTCTCTCTCTCTCTCTCTCTCTCTCTCTCTCTCTCTGTGCGCACACACATCTTGGTAGGGTTTTACTGCTGTGAACAGATACCATGACCAAAGCAACTCTTAGAAGGACAACATTTAATTGGGGCTGGCTTACAGGTTCAGAGGTTCAGTCCATTATCATCAAGGTGGGAACACGGCAGCATCCAGGCAGGCATGGTGCTGGAGGAGCTGAGAGTTCTACATCTTCATCTGAAGGAAGCCAGAAGACTGGCTCCCACGTGGTTAGGAGAAGGGTCTCATTGCCCACCCCACACTTTCTCCAACAAGACCACACCTCCTAACAGTGCCACTCCCTGAGCCAAGCATAATCAAGCCACCACAGTGTGTGTGTGTGTGTGTGTGTGTGTGTGTGGTGTGTGTATGTACGTGTGCACTCACACTTGTGTGCAGGTTGGTTGTTGACATTAGTGGTTCCTTTGTCACTTTCTACCTTATATTTTGAGAAAAAAAAATAGCTGTACCTGGAGTTCAACCATGGGCTTTGTTATATCTACCAACCCTGTGTCTGCCTGTCCCCACCTCCCAGGGCTGTGATTAACAACAGGTACTACCGTGTGTGGCATTTTACATGAGCCTTGGGCATCTAAATTCTGGTCCTTGTATGACAAAGCACCTCATTTGCCAAGCTGCCTCCTCAGCCCCGTGCTCTGTGTTTTAAAACGAAGCATTTCTATGTGGTCCAGTCTGGCCTCATACTCACTGAGTAACCCAGGCTGCTCCCAACCCTGTCTCCCATCCTCCTCCCTCACATTCCTAGAGCTAGAGTTACAGGTGTGGGCCTCATGTCTGTGGCTGCAACCCAAACTATCCAGCAGGCATCAGTGGGAACAGTGTGTGAGTGTGGGTATGTGTGTGAATGTGTACATGGCATGTATGAATGAATGTGTACATGTGTGCATGTGTGTGTGCATTTTGTGTGATATGTGTGTATATGGTATGTGTGTTGTGGGAAGGAGTATGTATGTGTGTAGGTGTGTGTGCATTGTGTGTGTGTGAATGTGTGTATGGTATGTGTATGTGTGTGCATGTGTGTGCACTCTGTGTGATATGTGTGTACATGTTGTGTGGGGGTATGAGTGTGCATGTGTGTGTGTGTGAGAGAATTTGTGCATGTGTGTGGTATGTGTGTGGAGGGTTTGGGGGACATATCTACTGATTTCAAACTCTTCCAATCTGGGTAGATTTCAGTCTGTGATGATCTTCTCATTCGGTGGCACTCCCTTCAGGATTCAACACCCAGAGATTGCACGCTCAGTCCTGATGAGCTCGGCAAGCTCGGAACAAGAAAGGAAACCAGCCAGCTTTCTCCTTAGCTTCATTCCTCAGAGGCTGTTATTAAAATATACTCTGGTGGGCCAAAAGTATGTTTTCACATTCATTAACCCCCCCCATGTGTGTGTGTGTGTGTGTGTGTGTGTGAGAGAGAGAGAGAGAGAGAGAGAGAGAGAGAGAGAGAGAGAGAGAGAGAGAGAGAGAGAGAGAGCACATGGACAGGTCAGAGGGCTTCTTGCTGGAGGCCGTTATCCATTTCTACCAGGAGGCTTTCAGCCATGGAACGTTACCCACGGAGAGTTCTTGCCATCCTGAGAGTTGTGCCCTGAATGTGCAGTCTCGGCCACATCTTCCCTAATGATGCGACGTGGTGATGGTGGTGGGGGAGCACACTGTACACCATGTGGGAACCCTGGAGTTCTGTCAATTCTCAGAAGCAGCTTGTGTTCTGAGCACTTCGGTCCTCTGGGGGTGGAGGGGGCGGGGCCAGGATGGTTTGCCAGCGTGTCCTGCCCACCGAGCACACATGTGGGTGGTGATTTGTTTTCTGCATCTTTCTAGAGACTGCAGGCTGGTAAGGATGCTGTCTAGTGACAGGAGTCTGAGGCTCTGTTATGACAACCGTGTCAGTGTCATTCATCCCATTTTCCGTGAACGTGACAAACTGCATCACACTGAAAGACTCCAGCCGTGAGAGTGGGGCCGGAGCCAGCAGAGGGCAGCCAGAGTGGGCTGCCCACGACCACGTCCAGAAGCAGTACCTGGGGATGGGGGTCAGCTGACCTACATGGTGAGGTCAGAAACGTGGACATGTTTTGGACATGCTGTTCCCTCTGTTAGAAAAGCAATCGACTATGTTTATAAACGGACATCACTGTTGCCATTTTTGGTTCCTAGAGATGCCCCAGGGAGAAGTTATTTTTGGTAAGGGGGTCTTCCTGCTTGAGTGTGTAACTGACTCGCTGGTTTGGAATCTTCTCCAGCACAGGCCAAGTGAGAGTAGAGCAAGGAGGTGATCCTGGCAGAGGATCTGCTCGGCGTCAGGCAAGGTGCCTGCCTGTGTGAGCGTGTCCATTGTGTGCAAACCTGTGTGTGTATGTGTCTGTGTAGTGTGTGTATGCATGTGTCTTTTTTGTGTGTGTGTGCATTGTGTCTGTCTGTGTGTGCATGTACATATGCCTGTGTGTGCATGTATGTGTACATTGTGTGTATGCATTGTGTGGGTGCCTGTGTGTGCATGTGTGTTAATTGTGTGTACATGTATGTGGGTGCTCAGGTGGGCAGGCCACATGATAAACTTTGGTGTTGTTCCGAATTTGGGCTTGTTAACAAAGTCACATTTATTTATTGTGTGATACCCATGGTTGCGGAGGTCGGAGCACCTTCCAGGTGTTAGTTCTCCCCTGTCACCCAGGGGCTCTCAGGGACTGAGCTCCATGCTTGTGGAAAGCATCCTCACTTGGTAAGTACTTTGTCGGTCTCCTGATGGTCTGGAACTGAGTTCAGCCAGGCTAGCTAGCTGCTGAGCCCGGGGCTCTCCCTGTCTTGTCTTCCGGTACTAGGATTCCACGCATGTGCCCCACACACTCTATATGGGGGTTCTGACGGTTGAACTCAGTTCCTCATTTTTGTGTGGCCGGCACTTCCCAGCCAAAGGTACATTTCTAGATGCTGCCCTCCCCCTCTGTTGACTCAAAAGAACTGGTCTCATCACTCATGAGGACAGAGCCACAGAGAGCTGAGACCCTGCCTCTGAGCCTTTCAGCATGAGGACAGAGCCACAGAGAGCTGAGACCCTGCCTCTGAGTCTTTCAGCATGAGGACAGAGCCACAGAGAGCTGAGACCCTGCCTCTGAGTCTTTCAGCATGAGGACAGCCACAGAGAGCTGAGACCCCGCCTCTGAGTCTTTCAGCATGAGGACAGCCACAGAGAGCTGAGACCCTGCCTCTGAGCCTTTCAGCATGAGGACAGAGCCACAGAGAGCTGAGACCCCGCCTCTGAGTCTTTCAGCATTTAGCATAGACCAAAGCTTTCAGTGCAGGTGTCTTCTCTTCATAACTTGGAAAAAGAACATAAGACAAAAAAACTATCTTACCAGGTCACAAAGAACCCCCAAAAAATGGGGGAGACAGGAGGGTAGTTTGTCATCTGAAAATCCCAGATGACTTAAAAAAAAAAAAAAGAAAGAAAAGAAAGAAAAGAAACAAACCCAGTACTTTGGAAAAATGATATTGGTCCAGACATAAAGAAGCAGCGTGCTCTTGGGGAACTTGCCCCTCCCTCTGCATTGGGTGGACATCTGTGTTCCCATTTTGGGGTGAGAAAGTAGTGGTAAATGCAGTTGGAGGCTGGGCTGGGGCCTGTCTGCGCCCCACTCTGCAGAGGGCACTATTGGGGTGAAGTTGGCCATCTGTGGCAGACCCAACACCTTCCCAGGATGTTCCCACCTCTTCCCACCTAGTCCTTTTCTAGTCCTTCCAAATACTGTGCCTTGGGGATGGAGAAACTTCTCGTAAAACTGGTCCCCCGAGAAACAGAACAGACAGAAAACAAAAGCTAATGGCAAACCCAAGCCGCTTCTGCTGGGACGGCAGGAGAGCCAACCAAAATGTGGCTATAACCCCCTCAGTTATGGACAGAAGTTTGCTCCAGCCCTGGCCTATCTAGAACCCTTCAAGCTTAGGATGTCTCCAGGTTTCCTGGTCCCTTAAGAGGTGCCACAGGGGTTTTGAACGTGGACCTGTGTGGCCGGCTACAGAGAAATGGAATAGTTACCCAGGCAGGGTTGGGGGTAGTGCAAAGGTCACCATGACAGACCCAGGCCCCTGGAAATTCCCTCCTGCCCAGAATGGAGCCTCAGCCCTTCCACTTCCCTGAAAACCCAAGAGGCTCTGTACTCTCATGGGGGACACTTCCTCTTGTGGTTCTTGAGTTGGTACCGAGCCTGCAGGAGCCAGGATGCCCTAAGCTCCCCACTGGACATACACCCAGAGACCTTTCACCTGAGTGCCAGCAAGCTATGACCTTGAACCTAAAGTGCTTCTATCAGCTGGGTCCCCAGGGACAGCTCTGCTTTAGGGCGTGACTCTCACCCCACTTCACCCTGCAGGGCAGGGACCAAGCAACTTTCTTCACTATGCTGGTGTCTCTTGGCTTGGTTCACAGAGGGAGGTTCAGGGTGGAGCTAATGGCCGGAGACACCCCTTGAGGTGGTTCTGACCTCTATTAGGCAATCACCCGAAAGAGCAGGTGGGACCACTCCAGGGTACTTCCTGGGGTGTCCCCTCCAGGACAGTGTGCTATTGGAGACCTCCTGGAATGTCCCCTCAGTACTGGGCATCTGAACTGTACTTAGGAAGCGAAGAGTGAGGAAGAGAGGAAAAAGAGAAGAGGAGAGGAGAAGGGAGAGGGAGAGGAGGAGGGAGAAGAGGAGGGAAAGGAGGAGGGAGAGGAAGTCCCTGGTGGCTGAGAGGCTGGGTCAGGAGCGCGTGGCCGCGGACGGTTGGGGGCGCGCCGGGCTGGGGCGCGGATCCGCGGAAGGGGCGGTGCGTCGGGGTCCGCGTCGGGGTCGCGCGTCCGGCGCGCCGTGGCCCCGTCGGGGCGGCGGGGAGCTGCGGAGCCGCCATGGCGGACCTGGAGGCCGTGCTGGCCGACGTCAGCTACCTGATGGCCATGGAGAAGAGCAAGGCGGCGCCGGCCGCGCGCGCCAGCAAGAAGGTCGTCCTGCCGGAGCCCAGGTACGGCTCCGGCCCTCTCCGCCCTCTCCAGTCCCCTTCGGTCCTTTCCCGCCCTCTCCAGTTCCTTCTAGACCTCTCCCTGGTCCTCTCCCCACCTCCAGCTTCCTCCAGTCCCCTTCTGTCCCCTCTGATCCTCTCCTTCTCTGGTCCCCCGGCACCCCCCCCTCCGCCCCGCTGTCCGGGGCTGGTTGCTGGGCTGTCTGTCTGTCAGCGCCCCGGCCCCTGTCCTCTGCCTCCTGCAGTAGTAAGTAGACCTTGAGTTCTCAATTCTGTCACCACTGCCATCACCTGAGACACTTTCCTCAGCTTGGACCCCTGGCGGCCTGCCCTTTCTGGAAAGGATGACGGGAGAGTCTCTTGAGCCTGGTCTTGTAAGACTGGAGGTTCCCGCTGCACCGGCTCAGGCTGGCCACTCGCTGCCAAGTTGTCTCTAAGATCACCACTGATTTACTATTGATTTTACTGAGGTGTGATGTCCTCTCAGAGCTGTACTTGTTCCGAGGAGTTCCAGCCGGCGTTAGAGTGGGGCTGTGGGCTCACTTCTTAACTGACCCTACTGCCAGTTGCTTAGCCCGTGTGGTTTCCCCGAGTTGAATCGGTTTCGACTTCATAGCCACCCCTGAATAGTGCAATTCTGTAAGGATCTAAAGCAGAGCTACGCCCCCTTTCAAATGGTCAAGGGTGACACACCCATGTGGAGCCAATGTTACTTACCTTCACGTGACAGAAAATATACATATTTATTCTTCCAGGTTTTTTTGAGGTCCTGGGGATGCGACCCAGGGCTTCAGGCACCAGGTAAACAGTCTGTCCACCTAGCGGCATGCCTAGCCCCCAGAGAACCTTTCAGTGCTGAAAGATGGTCAGATCATTTTTTTCCAAGCGTGTTTTTGAGCCCCGTGATCCAGGGAGCATCAGATCCCCGTGCTGTGTTTGCTAGGAAGAGTCACACTGTACACACAGCTGCGCTGGCTGGGTATTTTTGGCTTGCCTTCCCTTTCAAGCCTCGGCCCCTCGCTGGTTTTTTGGGGCGTGTTGCTCCTGACAGAGTAAACCAGGCACAAGGAGAAGACTGGGCAGTACATGCCCACCTGGAGTTTAGCCTATCTGAAGCTCACTGAAAACGGGGTTGATTGACATCTTCAGTAAGTGGGAGGGACTAGACCTAGGACTCCCCAAGTCACAACCAAGCTTCAGTAGAAAACTTTCTCTATGGGGGGGGCATGAAAAACAATCTTCATTTCATTTTCCCCTTCCCTCTGCCGCCACCCTGTGAGGGGCAGGGAATCCCAACTATGTATGGTTTCTATATATAAAACCAATAAATCACAGCTCATGGGAAACTTCCTGGTGGAGGGAGTATGTAAGATTACTAAAATTAGGAGTGTCTCTCGGTTCATCTTTTTCTTTCTTGGTGCTTTTAGCCTAGCTGGGCTTCTTTCTCTGCACGGTTGCTCAGTTGCTGGGTTGCTCTTAGGTGTACATCCCAGTGCCCTGGGACCTCACTCTCTGTACAATACCCCTCTGCTTTGACTTGGTCTTTAGTTATACTTTGTTTCAAAGGAGATGTAGTGTGGCTGGGCTTGTGAGTTCTGATGTCCTAAGGTGAAGGAATGTCTAGGGCGAATCCAGTTAGGGCAGAGTCCTTTGAGGACTGCTGATCTGTAGCTGTGTTTTTTTTTTTTTTTTTCCAGGTAGACTCTTGAATTAGACCTTCTGTTTTCCCCCAGGAGTCTAATCTGTTAACCCGTTTGTCTCAGTGGCATCAACCAAAAACCAATAATCAACAACTCAGCCACAGACACAGACATTTCTGGTTCCTTGCAAGGATTTGGCTATTGGAAGCCATTGTTCAGAACTGTGTTTGTCCAAAGAGGATGTGCTTTTGAACTTCCCCCTTAGTTTTTCAATATCGATTTTTTAAAATTTCTAACTAATTATCTGGTTACCCTTAGTGTTTTTTGTTTTTTGTTTTTTGGTTTTTTTGGTTTTTGTTTTTTGGTTTTTTTTTTTTTTTTTGTGCTTCCTTATCTCAGTGACTTTGCCTCTTCCCAGTCTTTAACAGACAACGGTACCTCATTCATTACAAGGAAACAGGTCTGCAGGGCCCTTCCTCCCTTCTTGCTATGGGAAAATCTCAGAAAAAGTAACACTGAGCACAAGGGGAGACTTGGCCTTCCATGAGGAGGCCAGAGGCAAACGTTTTGTTATGTGGACACATTGTTCAATTAGCAGGCCGATGAGTGTGCATCCTCTCAAGGCGGACTAGTTGTTCAAATCACACCTCTGTGTTAGTTCACCCAAACATTTGTTGAGCTAATAGAGCTGATGATGGGGCCTGTTGGAGGTGGTGGCTGTGACCCTTGCAGCCCCATTAACCAGGGCATTTATATACCGTGTCCTTTGTATGCCTTGGTGACGAGAAATGTCCCAGATTGAATTGGGTCTAACTCATGGGTGAGGGCCCAGGGAGTCATTTAAGTCATACCATCTACGGCTTCAGACAGCTAATTCACACTGGGTCTAGGTCTCTGATAACCTTTCCCAAACAGAATGTTACTGAGTTGACTGGAAGTTGAGTGGTGAGGCCACGTTTTCCCCTGAGAGACCCTGTCTGTTTAGTGGGCTCCCCACGGGGGCGTGGCTCCCGTCAATCACCCATGCCATTAACTGTGGGAGCAGAAAGAACACAGCTTCAGCCATGGGCAGGCCAAGGATATGTAGTCATTAAAGGAAAACCGTAGCCATCGGGCCACACAGCCCAGCTTGTGTGGGTCACGTCTTGTTCATGGATGGGACAGCTGACCCACACATGTATGGCTTTCTCCTGTCTCTATCTCCCACCTTGATGCGACAGTAACACTGAAATTACAGAAGCACCCCACCTTAGGTGGGCTCTGGGGATCGGGGCTCAGACGCTCACACCCTTGATTTACTTCCTAAGCCTTCTCCCCTGCCCTGCTTACTGTTTCTGAACCTAACTTGGTAGCCCTTTGGACCCATTTCTCAGAAGCTGGTATGTTCAGATACTCCTCACGGCCCTTCCCGAGAGGCCTCTGATAGTAGAGACCTGGAGAGTAGACCTGGGCAAGAGGCTTGTTTGTGAGTGTGGGTGCTTCACTTTTCCGTTTAGCCCCAGATGGGCATTGTTTGCACTGTCTGGTTCTGTATTCGTGGAACACGTTACGTTTGTAAAGTACTTTCTCCTAACTTGTGAAGAGTTGTCCAGGCTTGACAGCATGCCTCCTATGTGTTAGACTGCTCCTGTGACTGACCTGGAAAGGGTGTGGCCATCTGAGGACATCCCCTGGCTTTGTTCTGTGCACACAGCCTAATGTGCAAGAACTGGTATAAGAGCTGAGAAGGATGGGAAGTGGGCAGGTGGTGGCTCTCTGCAAGCCTCCCGTCCACAGCACCGCAAGCCAACCAACCCGCAAGGCCTGGGAGGAAGGCGTTTTGTTTTTGACAAGAGTCATTCTAAGTGGGGGGACACACAAACTGGAAAGGCAATCTGTCCTGACATTTCCATTGTTATCTTGTTCCTGGTCGGAGTCAATTTGTGCCGGTGACTTGGAGAGGCAAGGGCTGCTTACAGCTGGGGGTTCTTGGAAACAGATGTTCTGGAGCGATCAGTTTGGGACAAGGACCTGCCCTATGGAACACAGCAAAATGCTTTGAATCAGATCCCCGTGTGTCTCCTTGAGGTACAGGCAGTCCCCGATTGGATGTTCTTAGAGACAGCCTTTGTGAGCACTTGCTCAGAACTCCCATGGAGCTTTGCCTCAGTCCCATGAAGACAGGCATAAAGCTCACAGAAGGATGACAAGGCCTGGGGGACATGCAGCAAGAGTCTCTGTCAGCAGATGGGTGGATGGATGCTGAGGGGAGAACTTAGATTGGAAGCAATTGGGGACTTTTCTCTCAGGGACCCCGAGAATCCCTGGGAATGGAAGGAAAAGTGTCTGCTATATGATGGAATAGGAGCCAACAACACGGCAACATCTCCTCTGCCAGGTGTGGACGCTGTCATGTGCTGCCACTGTCACCACAGCAGGTGAACACACTGCTCTCCCGTTCCTCAGAGGGATCCATGCTGAAGAAAACCAGGGAAGGGGAGGCAGGTCCAGGATGAAGGGTGCAAGACTCGGGGGTGGAGCCAGGCTCCCCATTCTACCCACTGAGCAGTTTAGCGCCTTCCGCCACGGTTGAACAGAATAGCAAACCATCTCTCCTCTTACTTTACAGGAAATGGATGAAACTTTCTGCTTTTAGTTTGTGGGGGAGGTTGTGTTGGGGGATCTTGGTGTGGCTTTGGGATAACAGGAGTGTCCCTCAGAGGCTATGAGAGAGCAGCAGCTCCTCGGGGCTTCTGAGGAAGGTCATTACAATTAAGGGAACCTGAAGGTGGTGGGTGCCCTGTATCCTAGGAGGAACATCCAGAATGGAGAGATGGGGAGTAGTGGCCAAGATCCCCTCTCCTCTCTCTCCTTCTCTATTTCTAGGGAAACAAAGTTAAAAAGGTAAAAAGATAATGTATTTAGTTTTATTAGTAAAGTCACTATTCCAAAGAACCTTTGCTTATTAGAGAAGAACAAGGGGGTGAAGACTACAGTTGGGGAATAGTGGGGAATGGCATGCTGTGAGCACGGCTGTCTCCCCATCTCTCCATCCCTCTGTGGGCACTGGAAGTTGGGACAGAAGTAGCAAAATCAGTGTGCTGGCTAGTTTTCTGTCACCTCAATACTGGCTAGAGTTTTCAGAGAGAGCCTCAATTGAGGAAAAGCCTCCACTATGTAGGCAAGCCTGTGGGTGGTTTGCTTGATTAGTAATTGGTAGGGGATGGTCCTGTCCACTGTGGGTGGGGCTGGCCGGGTGGAACCATCCCAGGGCTGACAGTCTGGGGTTCTATAAGAAAGCAACCCACAGGGAGAAAACCTGTAAGCAGCACCCTCATTGGCCTCTGCATTGGCTCCTGCCTCCAGGTTCCTGGCCTGACTTTGGTGATGAGCAGTGATGTAGGAGTACAAGCTAAATAAACCCTCTTCTCCTGAGTTGCTTTCGGTCTCGGTGGTCATCATGGTGATAGCAACCCTGACTAAGACGGTGGGCATTTTTACTGTGTGTGTGTGTGTGTGTGTGTGTGTGTGTGGCCTGGAAATCACAGTGTTTACAGGGCTGGCCACATACAGAGATCCACCTACCTCTGCCTCCTGTGCTGGGATTAAAGGCAAGGTGCCTGGTGTTTCCACCTTATATTTGGAGACAGGGTCCTCACTGAACTTGGGACTCATCAGTTTGACGGGACTGGCTGTCTAGCAAACTGTAGGGTTCTATTTTTCTCTCCAGCTCCATCCCAGCCCCCAGGTTAGACACATAGTAATGCACATGGTTTTTATGTGGGATCCAGACTCAGATCCTACTGTGTGCAGGTGGAGGCAACTTCTCCCAGGTGACTAATGCATCCCTGTGCCATTTGCACCTGGTGGGGTTGGGTGTTTCCTTTGCCTTTGCTGCTCCAGCCTCTGCCGGCTTCCCTCTGTTCTCTCTCTCTCTCTGTTCTCACCATTGCCACAGAGCTGGAATCCCTAGGCTGTCTGATTACTCCACGGGTCCTGTCCTCACACCCTGTAAATGTCACTTCTAATTTTAGAACTCATCTTTTGGGTTCTCTGAGCTTTGGCCAAATCATACACATATTTAAATACACGCTATTCGAGGGACCGTGGGAGAGGGGTTCTGCCACCCGGATACCTGGTGGCTGGTGAAGGTCAGCTTAGACTCAGCCCTGGGCCTGTGCACACTGCTTCCTCTTTCCATGGTTGTTAGAGGCAGGAAGTAGGGAATGGCATGGGAGGAGGTGGCCAGGACCTTCATGCAGAGCGCCCTGAAGGCCCTCTGCCATCAAGGTCTCTCTCCTCCCTGTGCCCTCCTCCCTATCTGTGATGAAGGTGGTAGAAGAGAAGGTTCCAGAATGTGATCCAAGAGCCTGGACAGTCCCTCCCCCCATCTATATAACACAGTATCTACTCATTGCTGGCCATAACATGCCCCAACAGAAAGACCTGTTTAAGCACGTTCATTCACTCATTCGAACCAATGGGAACACGGGGGAGAACTGCAGAAGACGCCCAGGCACAGGATAGATGGAGAGGGAAAGGTGAGTTTTCACTGTGCTCCCAGGTTGCTGGGGTCATGCGCAGCATGGTGTTTTCAAAAATGCATGACAGTGGCTGGGGGTGGGGATCAGTTGACAGCGTTGGCCCAGCACGAAGCCCTCAGTTTGACTCCCTAGCAGCAGGCAAACAAGGTGGGGTGCGCACATCTGTAATCTCAGTAAGGGGAGGTGGATGCAGAGGGTCAGGAGTTTGTCAAGGTCATCTTTTGCTACATAGTCAGTTGAGGGCTAGCCTGGGCTACATGGGAGCCTGTCTCAAAAAGAAGGAGGGAACGAGAGGGAGACAGAGAGAGAGACAGAGGCAGAGAAACACAGACAGAGAAACAGAGACAGACAGACAGACACACAGGGATAGACAAGACAGACAGACACACATGTGCACACACAGAGAGACAGAGACACACAGGGAAAGAGAGACAGAGACATACATAGAGACAGACAGACATACACGCTCACGCACAGAGACAGAGAGACAGAGAAAGACAAACACACAGGGAGAGAGAGACAGAAACAGACACACATGTATGCTCATGCAGACAGAGGCAGAGACACATACACACAGAGAGAAGAGAGACAGAGACAGACAGAGACACAGAGAAAGACAGAGACAGACAGAGACACACACACAGAGAGACAGAGACACAGGGAGAGAGAGACAGAGACAGACACACATGTGTACACACAGAGAAAGAGAGAGAGACAGAGATACACACATAGTGGAGAGAGAGAGAGAGAGAGAGAGAGAGAGAGAGAGAGAGAGGAACTCAAACTAAACAGCAGGAGATATGGAACAGTGATTGGGAGGCCCAGCACCAGGCTGCCTGGAGGAGGTGGAGGCAGAGCTGTGGAAAGTTGGGGACGAAGGGCTGGGCCACAAAAGAGCAGCTGCTGAACTTCAGAAGCAGAACTAGGTTCACGCCCCTGATGTGTCCTCCACTTTCTTCTTTGAGCTGCCTATTGTGACCTCGCGTGTCTAGATCTTTCTACACAGCGTCCCCTCCTCTCTTTCTGTCCTTTCTATTCCCAGCTTCTCCCATCCCTCTGTGAGATCTGGGGTCTTCACAGGTCTGTGCCTTCCTTCCCTCATGGTATGAGGCTGCAGGCTTCCTTAGTAAGCTCCCCCACTCTTCCTTAGACTGAGCAGACCACGCAAACTCAGAGAGCCCCCGTCTTGTGTTTGAGGAGCTCTTTGGAAATGGCCATTCCAGTCACACATCTCTGACACCACTAGGACGTGTGTAGTGTCACAGGGCTGTCCTGTAGTAGTCTGAACGCTAGGTTCCTTTGGTCCCTCTGTGGTGGCTCTCCAGCCTGGCTCGGTTTTGTGGGAAGATCTCTGGTTCCTTGTACCCTGAAGTGTGCACATAGCTCTGTAATCTGCTCAGGATTGCCCTGCGCAGGAGTGACCCTGTTCAGTTAGGGCTGAGTAGTGGCTCAGGTGGGTCACTGCCTGACGGGCAGGTTTCTTCAGAGACTTTGATGCCTCTTTCTTTCCACTCTGACACATCCAGAGTCTAATCAGCGGCTGGATAACTTGCTCGTGGACGAGACCCGAGGCCTGCCTGGGGTTCTGTGCTGCAGACGAAGTGGGCACCCCCATGGCTCCGGCAGAACACGCAGCACAGAACTGGGGCTGCTCACTTTGGTGGCTCCGCACCACTGCCATTTTAAGCTCAGTGCTTGGCTTGTGGCTTCTCTCCCATCTGTCCGGGACATTGTGCATGCTGGCAGAGACTATTTAAAAAGGGGTGACAAGACCGTGGCTCCACAGTCCCTCCCCTTTTCCAAACCAGGTTTGGATATGAGGTGTAGAGCACTCCTTACCCAGGAGATCACCATGACCATCTGACTTCTCACTTCCCCTTGTACATGTGTGCATGTGAGACCCGAGACCCACTGGTCACTGCTGAGTCACAGACTTAAATTTAAAATTCACTGTCGGCTGCTCTGGGTCAGGGCAGAGCCACAGCAGTGAGTGACAATCTGGTCATATAGGTTTGAGGGATTTGAGCCCAGTGGCCGAGGGAAGTCTGGTCCTCACGTGGTCCTAGCGTCCGGACAGAGACCAGCCTATGCGTCTTCAGGAGTTATAGTTCCGGGATGGACGGGATGGGGCAGAGGACATTGTGTCCGTGTGAGGAAGTGCTCACAGTCTTGAGAAAGGCAAAACGAAAGTGGTACAGGGTCAGGGACCTGCTGCTAGAGATTTGCTTTAAAATACTTTAAGAGATGGAGGAAGGGTGGGAGGTAGAGGTGCTCCCAAATCCTGGTGGCTGCTAAGGATGGGCCTTGGGTGTCCTTAAATTCCACACTTGTGGGCTGCTGCTAAACAACATCTTGTTGTGGCTGTAGTAATAGTAGTAATAGTTATTATTATTATTATTATTACTATTATTATTATTAATTTTGTTATTGCTATAGACAGGATCTCACATAACACAGGCTACTTTTAAGCTTACTGTGAAGCCAAGGATGACCTGCAATGTCTAATGTCCCGCCTTCTGACACCACCCCCGTGCCCTGTTTGGGCAGAGCTGGGTGCGGAACCCAGGGTCTGCAGCATGCTGGGTA
This sequence comes from Micromys minutus, assembly GCF_963924665.1. Taxonomy (NCBI): domain Eukaryota; kingdom Metazoa; phylum Chordata; class Mammalia; order Rodentia; family Muridae; genus Micromys; species Micromys minutus. The sequence continues at coordinate 34,018,069 of NC_137964.1, forward strand.
AGCAGCCTGTGCCCTGAGGCACTTCCTCGGCTCTGGTTTGGGAATTCTGTGGTGATGGAGAGGTGCAAAGGTGCTAGGTGTACTCTTGCAGGGTGGAGGGCCTCGGTTGTCACATGTAAGTTGGCTGTGACAGGGTCACACGGGTGCACAGTAACTTCCTGAGGTGAAGAACTTCGCTGAGCCTCCCCAGGACCTAGTCAGGTTGACGATAAAACCCGATGGGAAGGGTGGAAGTTCAGATTAACTGTGCTTCACCCACACCGCCACTCACATGGCTTCTTAAAAAGATGCCCGCAACAACGTTCCATTTTGAAATTACTTGAGGGCCTGTGAGCTGGCTCAGAAGGTGCTTGTGGCTAAGCCTGGTGAACTGAGTTTGACCCCCAGGACCCACATGGTGGAAGGTGAGAAACAACTTCCACAAGTAGTCCCCTAACCTCCCCACGCTCACCATCCCTAAATTTCATACTGATTTATGTGTCTCCAAAATAGACCAGTAGGAGAGGAAGCGAGGCTTCATTAGAGAACCTGGATAGGCAATAGCTAGAGTTTCTAGACAAGGTGCAGCATCGTGCCAATACCAGTCCAACCTCCAGATAGCGTGTGCGTTCTAGAAAACACAGAGGCCGGGACCTCATCGGTGGCAGAGAGCATCTGCCCACAGGGAACAGAGCCGTGGGTTCTGTCCCCACCACTGAACAAAGTCAGTGAAGTGGTTCTCACCCTACTGAGTGCTGCGACCACTTAACACAGCTCCTCATGAAATTGTCACCATTGCTAGTTCATAGCTATAATTCTGCTGCCATTATAAAAGGTAATGTAAATATTTAATGTAAATATCTGACGTATAGCACTTCTGATATGAGGCCCCTGTGAAAGGGTCTTTTGACCTCCAAAGGGATTGCAAGCCACAGGTTGAGAGAACCACAGGCCTAAAGGCACTTTGTAAGTGGATACTTGCTGACCCAGAAAAGAAACAAAACAACCACAGGATGCTGAAAACCGTGAGGCATCGCTTCTCGCCCTTTTGGCTAAAATCAAGTGACAAAACGTGAGGCACGCAGTGGAACCATGACCCCAGTCCGCGGATTTGATTTATGAACAAGTAGCTCTGAGCTGTGAGGAGGCTGGTGGCCTCTGATAGCTGCTATTATGCCAAACCATAATCCTACATTGAGCGCAAAAATGAGTTCTGACGCGTTTAGTTACAAAGTCTCCGCGGAAGCACTGTATCCCAATCCAAAGGAACTACCTCTGTGGGCCTGGGGGACACAGGGCTTTCTTAAACCCTGAGCTTACAGACTGTGTCTGGGGAGACTGAGGGACACGGAGACCCCCAGCTGAAGCTCTCATGTGACTTGGAGTGCTGTACTTGAAAGACCCTTAGGAAAGGTAGAAGGACCAGAGGTGATTGGAGATATTTTTTAAAAGGATTTTGAAACATTTACAGGTACATATGAGGTATGTGTATCAGAGGAAATGAGTCTAGTTAAAGAGGAAACTGTCACACACACACCTCCCACCCATGGCCCAAAAGACATTTTTTAGTGAAACCTTTATTAAAACAAATAAAGCACACACACACACACACACACACACACACACACACACACACACACACACACGCTAAAAGCCAAAACAATCAATAAAAAAAAACCCAAAACAAAAAACCAAACAAATAAACAAAACATAACAAAACAACAAAACAAAACAAAAAAAACAGACAAAGTTTTCAGATTTGGAGCATTTTGAGTTCCAGGTCTTCAGATTAGGGGTGCATTGGGTGACTGTCCTCCAGTGAGTTAACCTGCTGCTTTTTTGCCTAGACATTGAATGACCTTTGGGCTCACATTGCTTCAGGGAGGTGACATCAGGGAGCGGGTGCCGAGGAGCTGGCCTTTTCTCTCAGTGAGTGACTCTCTGCTGGTCAGTTCTTCCTCCTAGGAGGCAGGTGCTTCTCGGGAGACACATTGACGCGATGCTGTGCTGGGCATTCAGGAGCCTACAGTCCCCCTGTGGCTTTGCTGTTTTCCTGTATGTAAAGAAAAATTACTGGTCTTTTGCGTCTGCTTATTTGCTGTTCTCCTACCTGTAAGCCAGCACCTCCGGGCCCTGTTTCTTCTCTTTGTCCTTGTGGGGTACCCCTCAGCTGATGCAGTCCTGCACGGTGTTCGAGTGTGTGCACCCATTTGTTCTGGCCGAGAACTCCATGCCTCCTCTCTGCACGAAGCCCTGCTGGGCAGGAAGCTTCAGCTCCGGGCTGACTCTGAGCAAATGAATGAATAGCCACCGAATGACTATGTCTCTTCCTCCCTGGGAGATCAATGCAGGCTGGAGGTTCACAGGATGGAGGCTTGCCAGGTTAATAGTCAGTCCAGAGGGGCATCATGATGAGACCCTGTCTCATAGAGAGAGAGAGAGAGAGAGAGAGAGAGAGAGAGAGAGAGAGAGAGAGAGAGAGAGAGAGAGAGAGAGAGAGAGAGAGAGAGAGAGAGAGAGAGAGAAAGGGGGTGCTGGGATGTATCTCGGTGAGAGAGTACTTGTGTGACATGCACTAGGCTCTGGGTTTAATCCCTACAAAGAGTTTGGTATCCTGTCTATGACAGGGCTGATACCCGAAGCAGTGCCCAAAGTGGCGTTCTTCATGATCATGATATCTGGAACTCCTTGGATTTGCACATTCTTTGTATGTGCAAAAACCATGTCCTAGGACAATGGTTCTCAAGTTGTGGGTCGTGACCCCTTGGGGGGGGTTAAATGACCCTTTCACAGGGACAACCTAGGGCCACCAGGAAACAGATATTTACGCTATAATTCATAACTAACAAAAATACAGTAATGAAGTACCCATGAAAATAATTGTATGGTTGGGGGGTGTCACAACACGAGGAACTGTGTTAAAGGGTCTCGGCCTTAGGAAAGTTGAGAACAGCTGCTCTATGAGATGATATTATTTTTAAACTGCAGATTTGGATACATTGGGCTTGATGGCTTTTCTTAAGTGTGAGAATCCATCTCTGTAGACATTTCTGGGGAACCTTACGTGAGAAAAATACCAGCTGAGGGGCCTAGGCGTTTATTGGTGTGACTAAGGAGATAGGAGGTTAGCACCTGTTGGGTGCAGAGCAAGGCTGGGCCCTGTGGGAACATATCCTGGGAGGCTCATTTGTTTTTAAAAGTAACTTTGAAGGCTCTGCATGGGTACAGGATGTCACAATTGGCAGCCCGCCTGGCTGATGTTGATTGTCTGAGAAACTGAGATAAAGGGGAACTAGGTGCTCTCTGGGGGTTGTTGAAGGACAGTGCTGTTGGGCAGGGTGTGGTTAAGCTCCGGTAACAAAGACTCACTGGAGAGGCTCAGGATATGAGTGTGTGTGCTTGTATGCATGAGTGTGCATGAGCTCATGTGTATGAGTGTGTCTGAGTGTGGATGAGTGTGTGTGTGTGTGCTTGTGTGCATGAGTGTGCATGAGCTCATGTGTAGGAGTGTGTGTGAGTGTGGATGTGTGTGGGCATGTGCAGGTGTGAATGAGTGTACACGTGTGTGTGTCCACTTGTGTGCATGAAGGTATAGGGGAGTGTGTACATGTGTGTGTGTGCAGGCGTAGGGGTGTGTGTTCATACCTGTGGAGGTCAGAGGTCAGTGTTGCTTGTCTCCTTCAACTTCTCCACCTTATTTTTAGGCAGAGTCTCTCATTGGGCTCCCTGTTCACGTCAGTCTGGGTGGCTGTGGAGCACAGGAGATTCCCCCATCTCCTCTTCTCCAGGGATTACGGGCATGTGCCCTGGTGCCTGGCATTTTGCCTGAGCAGACGGTGCTTTCTCTTGGTGTCATCAGCCCCCGAGGAGTTTCGACCCCAGGCTTGGCAGAGATGAGAAGCCAGTGAGTGGTCCGCTCTGCTGCCCATGGCTGCCCCTGTCACTTGTCTCCAGGCACTTCCTGTGGGCTTTCACCCCAGGCCAGATAAAGCTGAGGGAGGAGCCCAAGGCAAGCCAACTTCCTTTTAAGGAAGGAACACAGAGGAGCTTGTCCCTTTTGGTCAGGTTTCCGATGATGAGAACTTGGTTGTGTGACCCCATCAAATTTTGAGGTGCGTATCCTACCTTGGCTGGCTGGGTTCTTCTCTCTCTGTTCAGAAAGACAGTGAGGAATGGCGTCCTTAGCATCAAAGGTCCTGGATCCAGGGGCTTACAAGCTGCACTTGGCCAATCAGGGATCTTTCGGGTTCCGATTTCAATCTCCATAGGCTTGTCCTGGCTCTGAGTTGTTTATTTGCCCCGCCCCCCAGGACTCACTATGCAGACTTCCAGGAAGGTGAGGTGTTAGACAAGCTGTAACCCAGTGACATCCCTGGGAACCCTGGGTCAACACGTTTAGCGTGGAGAATCAAGAACCATGCAGGGGGAGCGTCAGTAAACCTCCCTCTCGGCAGTTGCACGGTATACAGCATCTGAATGTGGAGGGCGTCCTTGAGTGCAGAAGCAGGAATGGCCTCCATATCCTTAAGGAAAGATGACTTCCAGCCTGAATCACGTCCTAAGTAAACACGGACTGGCATGAATTTATTCACATTTATTCATGGATTTACTTAGGAAACTGATAGTTCCCCACTGTTGTGAACACTCCATGGTGATACATGGATATGTACTGACTGCTATGATTCCCTGCCAAGATGGTGGCTGCTGGTTCACAGAGGCTCACACTGGGTTGGCCCTGGGAGGTTGTCAAAGGCCTGGTGGTTCTGAAGACTCCAAAATGGATCTTGGGACTTGAGTTGGAGGTTCCCATGTGGAGGGGGAGGAAACACAGAATAAAAAGGCAAAAGATGGAGTCATTTTTAACAGTAGTGGGGGCCATTGTGGCTGAGTAGAGCTTCCTGTGCCTGGGATGGGGCTGGAGCATGCCTGGGAGTGGGTTGGGTGTGGTGGGGCATGGATGAGGCTCACCTGCACCTGAGAGAGAGAGAGAGAGACAGAGAGAGAGACAGAGAGAGACAGAGAGAGAGACAGAGACAGACAGAGAGACAGAGGCAGACAGAGACAGACAGAGAGACAGAGAGACTGGGGTATGGCTGGGGCGTAGCTGGGGTGTGGGTGGGACAAAGCTTGTGGGTGGCTGGTGCATGGATGGGTAGTCCTTGGGACTTCTTTAGAAATGTCTCTTCTAATGAGCCAGGGCCCTGGAGTCTTCCAGGTAAGATAGATCCAGGCTCAGATTCTTCCTGCCTCCCCTCTGAGATGTGTGCTAGCAGCCAGTGGGAGAGCAGCTCATGAGTCGGGTGCTGCATGGGTAAAACCGATTCTTGAAGCCAGTTTAAGGCGGTGGTTCTGATCGCCGTATGACGGACGGGTGGCCTCAGTGGCTGTTCACCTTTCAGATGCAGTCTGTTCAGGGTTAACCATATGTGGAAGTTTTTCTTAAATTTCTCATGAAATTCAAGTACGCTTAGTGTATTGCAGAGCAGAGGGGGCTGGAGAGACAGCTCGGCTTCCACGAAAACTCGCAGTACAACCAGGAGATCCGGAGTTCTCAGCACCTGTGTGTCAGGTGGTTTCTGTCTGTCACTTCGGGTCAGGGGGTGGAGTCAGTAGCACACCTATGGCTGGCTGGCCAGCTAGTCTCTCAAGCTCAGGAAGAGGCTCTGTTTGAGGAAAGGAGAGGCATGTGGGCTGTGGGCGTGGTGGTATACCATCCTTAAGGGCCTGGGAAGCAGAGGCTGGTGGATCTGAGTTCTGGGCTAGCCAGGGCCACATAATGAGACCCTGTTGCAATGAATATAAAGAAACAAACAAACAAATGCAAAGGGGACACATGATAGATGAAAAATGCATAGACCTTGTCCTTCACATAGTAGTGTACGTGAGTGTGTGGGTATGCATGTGTTTGCATCTCTCTCTCTCTCTCTCACACACACACACATGCACATACACACACACATGCACACATGCACACACTGACACACACACAGGACTTGGCATCGACTATCCAGATCTTGGAGTACAATGAGGAGCTTTGAAGTCACAGAGCCTTGCTGGTGTGTTCTCAGGGACCCATGGCTGTGGGTGCTAGATTGTTCAAGGCTGTGAAATTTATATATAAGATACAGTGCTGAGGAGCTGGGGATGCAGGAGACCAGGGAGGAGCTGGGATGCAGGAGACCAGGGAGGAGCTGGGATGCAGGAGACCAGGGAGGATCTGGGGATGCAGGAGACCAGGGAGGAGCTGGGATGCAGGAGACCAGGGAGCAGCTGGGATGCAGGAGACCAGGGGGAGCTGGTCCTCATCTGCATGGTGAGACACTGTGCAGCCTGTGTGGTCTGGTGGCTTTAAACAGTGGAACTGAGTTTCTATGGTGACTTTGAATATTTCCTTCTGGGTTGTGTGCCTAATGAGTTGTTTATGGAAAATCTCTAGCGACTGTACATTAAAAAACAAAATGCCAAAAATCCTGCGGTTTTGTTTTGAAGGGCTTGACGTTCGAAGGGACTGCCGAGTTGTTTCTTTTTTTTTTTCTTAAAGAAGCTGGCCTGTGGTTTTCCACCCTGGTGAAAGGCGGCCACTGCAGTCTGGGTGTACGTGGCTCACAGAGAGCTTGGCATGCACGCACCAGCTGGCCTGGTCTCCCCACCTGCTTCCTGTGCCACTAGACTTTTACAGGAATGGGGTGCCTACCGGGTAAAATATTTATGTGCCCTAAAAACAGCCAGACCTCAGGTGGAACTTGGTGGAATTTGACTGTGGAGGCTGCACAGTCAGATCAGTCATTAAGTCTTCTCCAACAGGTACTGGGATTTGTCTCAGGTGGCTGGTCCTTCAATTAATTAACTCTGTGTGTGTGTGTGTGTGTGTGTGTGTGTGTGCGTGCACGAGTGCGAGTGCTCACTGAAGTCAGAGGGTGGCTTAGCTCCACTTTCACATGTGTGTCCTGGGTATTGAACTTAGGTTGTAAGGCTTGGTGGCAGTCACCTTTACTGGCTGAGCCATCTTGCCAGCCCCTTTGCCCGCTTTAGCAGTAGAGACATTTTATCTGTGGGGCTGACCTGAGCCCTGATGGGCAGTGCTGCCATCTCTCTACCCAGCTGCCATTCCATTTTAAGGAATCCACTGGACTCCAACCTTCAGCATCCCTTTTTAGCTTGGTTTGTCTCACGCGAAAGCCGTCACCCCTGCTCCGGCCACATCGTCTGCAAGCAGCACCTGGCCGTTTCATCTCCCTCCACCTCCCATGCCCCTTGGGTTAAGAAACACATCATATATTGTCTCTCCCTTAGCTCTTTCTGCAAACATTTATGAGAGATCTTGTAGCTCTCTTCACACACAAATTGCTTCAGATGTTCAATCAAGTCACATGTGGATCACTTTCCCCCTCCCCTCCCCTCTCCTTCCTTTCTCCCCTCCCCTCTCCTCCCTTCTCTTCCTGTCCTTCCCCTCCTCTCCTCCTCTTTTCCTCCTCCCCTCCCCTCCCCCCTCCTCCTCTTCCCCTCCCCTCCCCTCTCCTCCCTTCCTCCCCTTCCCTCCCCTCCCTTCCTCTCCTTCCCCTCCTCTTCTCCTCTTTTCCTCCTCCCCTCCCCTCACCCCTCTTCTCTTCTTCTTCTCCTCCCCTCCCCGTCTCCTCTTCTTCTCCCCCTCCCCTCCCCTCCCCTCTCCTCCCTTCCTCCCCTCCCTTCCTCCCCTCCCCTCCCCCTCTCCTCTTCTTTTCCTCCTCCCCTCTCCTCCCCAACCTTCCTCTCCCTCTCCCCTCCTCTCCCCTCCCTTTCTCATCCCCCTCCATCTGCCAAACTCTATGTAGCCCAGGCTGATTCCAAACTCAAGATCCTCCTGCCTCAGCCCCCGAGTGCTGAGATTAGAGACAGTATAGCTGGCAATATTTAACATTAAAAACTTCCCCCTCAGTTTGCTTTACAGGTATGGCCTGTATATTTGCCTGGTCATCTGGGCCCCTGAGGTCAGCCGCTGCTGTTCCCTCTTGATTTATTTTGTTCTGGAAATCAGGTCCCTTGTTGTTGTTATCATTTTCTGCCCCCAGGGAGTGCTGGTATCTTAGTGGTTGCTGAGGTAAAACACAGTGACAGAGGCAACTTGTAGAAGGAAGGGTTTATGTGTGCTGAGGTTATTCCACAGTATCTAGATGGGTCAGGTGGCATAACCATCGTGGAGGGAGCACAGTGGTGGGTGGGCAGGCAGGCATGGTGCTAGAACAGCAGCTGAGAGCTCACATCTGCTTCACAAACAGGAGGTAGAGAACACACTGGGAATGGCTTGCCAGCCCCCAGTGACACACCTCCTCCAACAAGGCCACACCTTTTAGTCCTTCCCAAAAAGTTCCACCACTGGGGACCAAGTATTCATACATAAGGGTATTAATTTCCAGCACCCACATGGCTGTTCATAGCTGCCTGTAACTCAAGTCCTAGGGCATCTGATGTCCTCTTCTGGCACCAGGTACACTCACAATCACACATACACACACATGCGGATATATGTACATGCACACATATGTGCACACAGGTATATGCACACATGCACATGTGCACACACATGTGTACATGCACACACATATGTACACGCATATGTACACACTTGTTTCACAGAGTCACACGTAGGCAAAACACTCATACATGTGAAATTTTTATAAGTTAAAAAATGAAGGAGTAAGACACACAGTGAACTATAAGCAAACCTGATAAATTTGATTCTGCCAAGTTAAACATATAAATAAATGTATGGTGCTGTGTATTAGGTAATTCTACACATTTGTACACACATTGTCATCCTCAAAGCCTGGTTCTGTTCTCTGTAATTGAGGAGCATGTACTGTTGTGTGGGAAGCTGAGAATTTTAACTCAATCTCTAGTACATAACCAATAGTTCATTTCTCTCTGACTCCATTTGAGTCACAGCTTTGGATAATCTCAGATTTGCCATGTAGAACAAGCTGGCCTTGAACTTGCAGAGATCCACCTGCCTCTGCCTCATTCATTTTTTATTGCCAAGTAACATTCCATTAGGTGCATGTCTTAGCAGCTCTTGTGGAAATGTGCATCATTGCTGGGCTTTAGCCATTGTGGATAAGGCTGAAATTACCAGCCAGTCACATGTCAACTTTTATTTGGTTGTGTGCACGCACATGTCTGGGATAAGTGCCCGAGAACAGAATGTGGGTCTCGTGGAAGTTGAGGCTTCATGATGTGGTTGGACCTCAAGGTGCTGCCAAGTTCGTTGCTGTGCCGGTTACATTTCCCAGTGGTTATTCCGAACCTTCACATGGGATTTGGCCTTTCCTCAGAGAAGCCACTCTGACAGGCTGTGGTGGAGGCACACTGTGATTCTTAATTCCCTTTCACCATCTGTAAGTTTCTTCCGACGAAACGTCTGACCATTTGTCTGTCTGCTCATTAATATCGAGATGCCTTTTGTTTCAGACAGGATCCCACATAGCTCAGGCTGGCCCTTAACTTTTTATATAGCCGAGGATATCCTTGAACTTCTGATCCTCCTGCCTCTGCCTCATACAAGTCTTTAGACTGGCATTCTCTTTAAGTTTCTTTCTTTAGACTTTTGTTTATGTGTGTAAGTGGTTGTCTGTGTGTGTATGTGCATCATGGTGCTTGTCTGGTGCCATCTGAGGCCAGAAGAGGGTGGTGGGTCCCCTGAGACCGAAGTTACAGACAGTGGGGAGCCACCAGGTGGGGTTTTGAGCCCTCACCAGGAGCAGCAGGTGTGACTCATGCTCACACTGTCAGTCCTTGCTTGGTGATTTCTCATTCTTGAATTGTAACAAACTACCCTCACGTGTGTAGGTTTCAGGCTTCGGCCGATGGAGACCTGTAGTCTGTTGTCTCAGACTGGGGGACATACCCTTCATCCTCTTGAGTTCTAGTGGTGAAGGGGAAGTTTTGGTGTCCGTGGGCTCGGTATTCCCTGCACGGTTTCTTGTTTTCACTCTCGTGCTGTGTGGAGACCAGAGTCATTGTTGACTGCCTGGACCAGTTTCTACTTTATTTTGGTGCTGGGTCTCACTGGCAGGGTCCAGGGGTCTGTCTGTCTCTGCTGCCCTTTGGGGTTAGGGCTATGATTGTGTGTTGCTGCCCTGGATGTTACAGGGATTCTGGAAATCCAAGCTCAGATCTTCACATAGTTTAGCGACTGAGCTATTCCACCAGCCCTGTAGCTCGAGCATTGCTTTCATGACTGACGTCTTCGTTCAATTCCTGGGAGTAAAGGCTTTTCCTAGTTTTCTTTGAGAAGTTCTGTGGTTTGTATGTCAAGTCTGTGATGCACCTCAGTCAAGTCTACAGAGCACCTCAGATTATTTTCTGTGCTCAGTGTTGGAAGAAGACGAGCCGCTCTCTCCAAACCAGCAATTAAACATGAGAAATATTGAAGATACAAGCAGGAAATGAGAACATGAGCATAGAATGGTTTCTGGCGGTTAGGAAGGAAATGGGAGCTTCAAATAAAAGATAATTGAATTGTGTTGAAAACTCCTATGTTTAAGGGAGTCAGACTCCGAGACTCTCACCAACCTTTGCAGGAAGGCAGATTCCAAAGTCTCAGCATGGCAAATATGGCAAGAACAGGGCATCAGGACGGAATCGTGGCTAGGCTGCTGCTTGCCTTTGGTGTCAAGGACGTTCCTGGAACTGTCCGTGGAGGTGTCAGGATGGTCTGTGAGCCAATCATAACACACGAGGCACTGAATCAAAGCAGATCCCTTAGTTCCTCAAAGAAAAGATTCCAAATCGACATCCAAAGGCAGCGAATCGATGCTCAGTCCAAGGCGCCTTGAGCTCTGCTCCTTCCTTCAGTCAGAGTCTGACAAACTGAGAACTGAGAAACAGTTGTTTGCTGGGTTCCACTTTAAAATCCCCCCTGTTTGAAAAGCTCATTGCTCGTTAGCTGGGGGGAGGGTATGGGGGACTCCTCCTTTCTCTCTGTCCAGTTTCAAAGGCTGTGGCTGAGATCCAGCGAGGACCTGACTGGGGGACAGACGTAGAGATGAAGGGGGTGCAATTGAGAGCCAGGGACAGTTCTCATATCCTGACAGTTGATGGTCGAAGGATGGCCACGGTGGGGCAGGGGAGAGAACACGGGTGTTTATACTAATGGTGGTGAGTAAGGGGCTTCACAGGCAGAGAACTCAGGGAGGCTCCATCAGCCACATCCCAGAGGGACCAAAGTGTCTTAAGCTTGTATGTAGGAGCTGAAGGTAACTAATTTCCTAGAAAAAAACACGCTGGTGGGGTTGGTTGTGACCTCAGATTAGGCAGGATTTTTCCAGCACACCAGAAGCTTGATACAGTGTAGAAAAGTATCCTCAGATTAGTCAGTTTTTTCCCCCACACCAGAAGCTGGATACAATGTAGAAAAGTATCCACAAATGGAGTTTAATCAGGTTTCAAAGATTAACACCCTTCAAAGACATCAGACAGTTTCAAGACAGACTCTGAACTCCGAGAAACTATTTAAATAGTGGTCATGGTTTCCTTTCTAGTTGCCATGAGGAGAAAGGTTTAACTCGGAAGTCTGGGTGACAGCCTTCCTGCAGAGTAGGGAAGGCAGCAAGAAGCTGGAGCAGTTATGGCTCCACAGACAAGAACAGCAAGGACAAATTCTGCATGCTTACACTCTGGGGCATTTTCTCCTCTTTCATAGCATCCAAGTCTCAAGTCCAGGGGATAGTACTCTCACTCTTAGTCTTGGGTCTTCTGGGGTCAATTAACATAATAAAGATAATCCCCTCCTTTTCTAGAGACCAACCTGATCCAGACAATCCCTCAGTGAGCCTCTTCCCCAGGTGACCATTGACACAATACTGTAGTAATGATACATGACAACTTGAGTCCTGAATATATAAAGAACTAAATAATCAAATACCTCCTCAAAGTCGGCAAAATGTCTGGAGGTATTCCAACCCAGAAGACACACCAGCAACAGATAAAGTACTTACCATGTTTAGGTCTGCTCTGCCTAATTTACTATCCAGGCCTGCACAGAGGCCAGAAGAGGGACACTGATCACAGTGTGTTTGGGTATTAGCTCCATGTGGAAAGCATGCCTGTGTTCTGGAACCACAGGTAGGTGAGTCATGTCGACAGGGTTCTCCTCGGCAATGCTCATGCAGCCAGACACAAAGACCATGTGGTATGAAACTACATGAAATTTCTAGAGATTCCGAGGTACGATACATGGCTGCTGGATGGGCTAGCCTGTGCTAGGAGCTGGCTTAGATCCCTGGTGGGTACCGGTATCCTCTTGACACAAACACTGGAATTGTTTAAAGATGGATCAAGGTGACAGATTCTGTGTTTATTACACATCATACAAGCCAGGCAGGTGGGATGGCCCAGCAGGGAAAGGTGATCCCTGCCAAACCTGGTGACCTGAGTTTGAGCCTTGGAGCAGAGCCTTGGAACCCACACTGTAGAAAGAAAACACTGACTTCCACGGTTTGTCCTCTGAAACACACACCAGTGGCAGGATACCTACTTAAATGACCTACATTCATAGCTACAGTCAGTGCAAGGTGCTCACATACTTCAATTAAAAGGCAAAGATTGTCACAGAGAACAGGGAAGCAAGGTCCAACCTTGTGCTGTAAGCCAGAAACTCAGCTCACCCAGGTAGGAAACACCAGCGAAGAGAAACTTGCCACGACCCAGTCAGGGTTTGATGGAAACAAGCCTGTGACAGACATCAGGAGGAAAGTTTCTCCATGATGGGTCCCTCATCACCAAGGCAGAGCACCCTCTGCTTGTATGTCTAATTGAGCTACAAGACAGACAAGGCAGGTGGTATTGAAAGCAGACACAGGAATCAGGATGAAGTTTGAGAGTCCTGCATTCTCACCTTAGCAACTTATGGGGAAAAAAAAAATAAACTTGGTGATGCTGAATATGGAAAAATCCAAGCAGCACGGCGGCTACTCACCGTGACCCAGTGAGCATTTCCCAGTTAGTTCTTCCTCACACATGCGCAGAAGACTCACAAATAGGTCACGTGTCAGTAGTAAAGCAAAGATTAAAAAGATCTAGAAAGAACGGAACCTTTCGGTGTGTGCTTTCTAGCCACCGGAGAATTAAGCCAGAATAAAAAATTGGCAGGTACTCAGTCGCGCCTCCAGGGACTCAGAGACAAACCAACATGTGCATAAATGAATTGCAGAGCGGGGAGCGTGTATGGGGGAAACGAAAAGGCCCTTTACTGTCTCCGCACACAGACATCAGCCGCAAGGAACGCTGTTCCAGACGTGAGGGCTACAGCTAGGAAACTTCTCCTTTTTGAAAGAATTATTTCATGCGTGTGCATCTGTGCGTGGGTCTAAAAGAGGACCTTGGATATCCTGGAACTGGGGCACAGGCAATTTCGAGGCCTGGCGACAGAACCCTGGTCGGCTGCAAGAGCAGCCAGTGTTCCTAAGCACCGAGTTGTCCCTTAAGCTCCAAAACCTCTGAAGCTTCTAAAGGGAAATACAGATTGCCTTGGAGGGTCTGAAGATGGCAAGGCACAGATTGCCCATCAAAGGAATAATCAATAAATTGGAAGTCATCAGTGAAGTCAGTGTCAGAAGGACTCCATGAGAAACAAAGATGCTGTGGCCAGTTGGAGGAGTTGTAGACAAACTTTCTGCAACCTACTTTTAATAAGGGTTCAACCTCCCCTCTAGCCCACCACCCAGCAGAGGTAGCGGAAGAGAAAAGTTACTAGGATAAGGGGGTAATAGCTCAGCAGTAGTTATTTGGGTGCCAGTTTGATCTTCTTTGGCAACAGTTCAGTCCCATAGCAAACACCAAATATGACTCAGTCGCTGCAGACCAGTCCTCTAGGCAGGCAGACTCCAGGCAGCTGTAGTTCAGTCCTGAAGAAACCGCCCAGCTCCCCAACCCACCTGAGGTGAGGCCACTGAAGAGCAGTTCTTGGGTGAGTTTCTCTCCATGGTGGTCATCGCCAAGTTGAGCTCAACAACATTATGTGAGGTGAACTGATGTGTGTCATTAGTGACCGATGCCCAGTGTCTCCCACTGTCTGTGGGTCAGATTTACACTCCTTCATCACAGGTCCTCTCACCTGTATCCAAACATACCTTCACCCGTGTCTGCTTCAGGAAAACATTCTCTCACGTGTCTGCTTTAGCAAGACATCCTTTCACCTGTGCGCCCCAGCCAAGCATTGGACATAAACTGACTTTTCAAAGACACTACAAGTCCCCACTTTGGGGGAGACCATAGAGTTACTTAGGCATCTGACAGCATTTTCTTCCAAGCAACATGAAGGAGCCCTACACTGAATAGCCAGGCAAACAGCCCTGCCAGTGAAAAGATGGGATATTTGATGAGGCTCCTCACAAAGGCAGACGTGTAGATCCCAGTCAGCACATACAGGCACGCCCAGTGTGAGGACGTGAGGCCACGGGAGCCTTTGGGACTGTGGGGCTCGTGGCTTTCCTTGAAGGGTGGTAGGATTTACCATGTGACCAGCTCTCACACCCCTCAGTATTTCCCCATAAGCGGTGGGTGCATGTGTTCTTAAAATGCCAGGGACGTGGATATTTAAGACACTTTTATTCATAACGTTCCCAAACTGGTGGCAACTTAAATGTCCATAAGCAAGTGGAGGGATCAGTCAGCCCCGGGCTATTTCTGCAGCAACAGAAGCTTGGCTGGGGGGAAGGCTAAGGGTGTAGCCCCTGGGCTAGAGAGAAAAGCAAGCACATGAGACAGCCCTGCATGCAGGCCAATGCGGGCCACTGTCCTAACCTGCAGCACATGGCCTGTGCGGAATGTCCCGGCTGCCGAACTCCCGAATCTGGGGAGGCCTTTCGCCCTTCTGGGGCTGATGGGAAGAAAAATTTTGATGTCTATTGTTAGGACAGGAAGTTACAGCGTGTGTGTATACATGCAAGGCTCACCCAACAGTGCTACCAAGATATGCATTTAATTATGACTTATGTGTCAAAAATATCTTATGTATATGAGTACACTGTACCTGTCTTCAGACAGGCCAGAAGAGGGCATCAGATCCCATTACAGATGGTTGTGAGCCACCATGTGGTTGCTGGGATTTGAACTCAGGATCTCTGGAAGAGCAGCCAGTGCTCTTAACTGCTGAGCCATCTCTCCAGCCCTTCAAAAGGTCTTTCAAAAAGTAATTCTGGTCCAGCAAGAAGCTCTGCTGACAATTGGAATTACAACCCCAAACCCACAAGGCAGAAGGGAATCGGTCCCCACACATTGTCCTCGGCTGACCACACCTGCACTGCAGGTGCTGAGACGCTCTAAATGTGAAGTGTGGATGTAGCTTGTACGCTCACAGTCAGTGGCTCTCACACTTACTTTTCACTTCGACTGAGTTGGTGCTCGGACGTGCACTTGAAAAGCCTGCCTTTCTCCACTTCCCATCTCTGCCCCGTTTGTATCCCGCGTCGTAACTCAGTGCGTCCCCTGCAACGTTCTGAGCTCACCACTCCTGCATCCGACGCTGGGCTGTGCCTCAGATGTCCGTTCACGCTTAGCCCCGGAATCGCACTGGCTGCCCTTGATGCCGTGTTGTTTATATAAATTATTTCTTGTTTCTGTGTCCTGTGATAGTCCCCGTGGGGTCCTGATAGGTTCAGACCGACTTTGTAATGAAATTTGGCAGGTCTTTGAATACTCCTAATGTTCAATCTCTCTGTTCATAACCATTTCTGCACTTTTAAACTTCCCTTTTCTGTGATTTGTAATCCCCCCCCTTAAGTGTCTCATGTGTAATTCTGGAAGGTTTTAATTTCGAGGCCTTTCAGATTTTTTATTTTATCTTACCTAGACTCTTATAATCACTTTTAAAAATTGGTGGTGCATAGAAATGATTTCAAAATGCCAACTCTGTACCTGTTTTTTTTTTTTTTTTCCTTCTGCTTTTGTTTTAGGAAGAGATTGATAAGGAGGATTCTCTGCAAATGCATGCCTGGGGCTGTGTAGGGTATGCATACTACGGTATGCATGTATGTGTACAGGGCTGTGTAGGCAGTACACACATGGCTATGTGCATATCTGGGGTTGTGTGCAGGGTATGTGTCCATGCATGGGGCCATGTATGGGGTGAATGTGTGGTGTGTGTTTGTGTGTGTGTGTACATGTATGTAACTGTGTGGGATATGTATGTAGATATGTATGTATGTATTGGGTCTGTGTATAGAATATGTGTCATGTATAGGGTAGTTTGAGGAATATATGTGTGCATAAGTAGGATTGTGTGGGAAATATGTGTGTTCACACATGGGGCCGTATGTGGGGTATATGTGGGGTGTGTATTGTATGTGGTATGTGTTGTGTGTGTGAATGTGTGTGTATGTCTTCATGGAACTATGCGGGGTATATATGTGGTATGTGTGTGTGCGTATGCATGAGACTTTGTGGGGTGTGTTTGTGGTGTGTATGGTGTGTGTGTGGTATGTATATATGATATGTATGTGTGCATGTATACATGGGGCTGTGTGTGGTGTGTGTGTGGTGTGTGCATGTGATATGTATGTGTGTGCATGGGACTGTGTAGCATGTGTGTGGTGTGTGTGTTAACATGTTTGTGTGTACTTTGGCATCTTCATGTGATTTTCTGAAATGGATTTGCCACATTTAGAGTTGGCCCCCCAGGTCTTGAAGGAGGGTGTCTGGTGTCTGGAGTGTCTACCTTGGCCACTGTCAGACCCTGGACAGCTCCCGCAGTTCTGGATCATGGTGGAGGACTCACCCAGAGCTAAGACCCTTGAGTAGCAGCTGCCATCTCTTCCTCTGTAGAGCAAGATTACTCGTGTTGTGCCTTTAACAGTCTTTAAAACTGCCAGTGTGTTGACTGATCTCCCTGTGGCTGTAACGCAATGCCGGAGAGAACCAGATGAAGCAGGGAAGGGTTCAGCTCAAGGTTTGAGGGTACAGTCTAGCATGGCAGGGACAGCGTGGTGATGGTGGGGCTTCTGGATGTGGTTATAGGAATGTGAAGCCGCTTGCTCACATCTGTGTAGATCAGGAAACATTGGTGGGCCTCTCTGTCCTCTAGATCCCAACTCCTTCAAATTCCTCTGCAAACTGGGTCCTCAGCCTAAGGGGGGTATGGCCAGGCAGTCAGAGCCATGCCCCTGTCCCAACAGCGGTCCTTCGCTTTGCTCACTCCTTTGGGTCTGTGTGACTAGGTGCACAGCAAGGCGAGGGGGAGGCTTTGGGTTGATTATTGAATGAAGGTTGTGCTGGCTACTTTCTTAACAACTTGACACAAGCTAGGAGGGAAATCCACTAAGAAGATGCCTCTGTAAGATCCAACTGCAGGACATTTTGTTAATCAGTGACTGATGGGGGAGGGCACAGCCCATTGTGGGTGGGGCCATCCCTGGCCCAGCCCATTGTGGGTGGGGCCACCGCAGGGCTGGTGGCCTGGGATCTATAAGAAAGCAGGCTGAGGAACCATATGGAGCAAGCCAGTGAGTAGCCCTCCGCACCCCCACCCGCCCCACAAAAAAAACATGGCCTCTGCATCAGCTCCTGCCTCCAGGTTCCTGCCCTCCTTGAGTTCCAGTCCTGACCCCCTTCAGTGATGGCCCACTGTCTTAGTTAAGGTTTCTAATGGCTGTGAAGAGACACACCAGGACCAAGGCAACTCTTAATAAGGAGAGCATTTCATTGGGATTGACTTATATTATTGTCATGGTGGGAAACATGGCAGCATGCACGCAGACATGGAGCTGGAGAAGCACGCAAAGCCTCAAAGCCCTCTCCCAGTGACACACTTCCTCCGACAAGGCCACATCAACCAGTAGTGCCGATCCCTAAGCCTTCAAATACGAGTCTACGGGGGTTGCTCTTATCCAAACCACCACAGCTACAATAGGAAAGTCTAAGCCAGATAAATCCTCCTCAACTTGCTTTCCGCCATGATGCTCATCACAGCAATAGTAACTCTGAGACCAGGGCAAAGGGTGTCATGGCCGGAAGGCTTGGCGGCAGGAGAGGTTTATGGGTGTGACTGCCAGAGCTGGGGACTGCTCGATCACCGCTGGATCAATCAAAGACACGTGAAATGAAACACAACAACAACAACAACAACAAAACTTGAGATCAGTCAGTAAGTGAGTCTCACAGCAACGCACTTCCTCCAGCTAGGTCCCATCTCCAGAATACTCCCCAGCTTCCCCAAACAGTGCCACTAGCAGAGACACAGTAAACTCTGGAGCTTGTGGAGGGCTGTGTGTCCCCATGCCCTAACAGTTACTTTTATCTTGCAGTATCCGGAGCGTGATGCAGAGGTACCTGGCGGAAAGAAACGAAATAACCTTTGACAAGATTTTCAACCAGAAAATCGGTGAGTCCTCTTCTTCATCAAGGCAGCAGAGGTACCAGGTGATGTCATGATGACCTAGTCCACCATATGTAAAGGACATTTTTTTAAATGTCTCAGAAAGACCCCCTCACTTTGACCTGTAGCCACTCCTGTTCTCCGTGAGAATAAACCCACAAGCGTCAGGCTCCCTTTTTGTGCCTGAGCTTTAGAATTTTCTGGGTATCTCTCAGAGAGAGAAAGGGGGGGGGGTCACTGTACATGGAGCTTGTAATCTCCATGTCTGGATATTCCTGAGAGCACGCATCCCCCCACCCCCATGGAGCCATGATCTCTGTGTCTGGATATTCCTCAGAGAGTGAGACCCCTCCCCCATGGAGCCTGTGATCTCCATGTCTGGCCTCTTTCACTGACAATGGGCTTTTGTTCTGTCCACTGCTGCACATGTTAGCAGCTCATCCCTCATCAGTGGTTTGTATGGACACACCACGCTTTGATGATTCATACATGAGGTTACAGATGGTCGGCTTATCCTCTCTCTCTCTCTCTCTCTCTCTCTCTCTCTCTCTCTTTCATTTTCCATTCACATTGAGTAAACCCCCAGACTCCCTTCTAAAGGCCCCGAACCAAGGCTCATGCCTGCTAGGGGGCTCTGGTTTCCCTGAGTCCTCAGCGCTTGCCCTGTCTGTCTGTCTGTTGTCTGTCTGTCTGCCTGTCTGCAGCCATCTCTTGAGTTGAGGTGGCCTCTCATTGTGGATTTTATTTCCTTTCTCTCACAGTTAATGATATCAAGGGTACTGGTGTAATTAACCATTTCTAGGTGCTAATTGGAGACAGGTGTATTTACAAATCCTCCCTTAGGACCCACATTACCTTTGTCACCGTCAGTGGCATGTTTGAGAATGTTCTCTCGTCGTCAGTAGCTTCTTTTCTATTTTATTGGTGGCATTTGAAGCCAAAAACTGTTTAATACTGACACAGTTCAGTTTGTACATTTTCTCTGTGTTCCTAGCTTGGAGTCACATTTAAGAAATACACACACACACACACACACACACACATTGTATATTTGTATCAATGAATTCATATTTCTCTTACATCTAGTATCTGGCTTATTGGGCAAGGCTTTTCATTTATTATTATTATTATTATTACTACTACTACTATTACTAATCTATAGTATGGAGGTTTAAATCAGTGGGGTTGTTTTGTTTGTGTAAATTATTTTACATTTATTTATTTATTTGTGTTTGGGGAGGGGCACACATGTGTTCCAAGAATCACATGAGAGGTCAAAGGGCAACTTCCTGGAGTCAGTTCTCTCTTGCTTCTGTGTGGGCTCTGGGATTGAACTCAGGCTGCCAGGCTTGGCTGAAATCACCGTTTACCAGCTCAGCCATCTCCCCGCCCCTTCTATGGAGGTCACTGTCTCTTCCCCGTCAGATTGTCTTTGATAATCCTTGCTGGAAATTAACTGACTATAGAATTGGGCCTCTGGTGTTGTCTGTCCACCCCCGAGTGTGCTTAGGCCGGAGACTTCAGAGCAAAGTTTGGAACTGGGAAATAAAAGTCACCACCATGTTCTATTTGCTTGCTTTAAGGTTGCTTGGGGTTTACTCTGGACCCTTTGCGTTTCTGTGTGAGGTTTCATGTTTTGGCAATCGCTTTCCAGGTTCTGTGGTAGGCAGCCCTGAATCTGTGCTGCCGGAAGCCACCACTTGTCACTGTTGGTGAACAGCCGCTGCTGCTTCAGGTGCTCAGACACGGCCCTTCCCAGTTTCAGTGAGTTTATTCCTAAGTGAGGAAGCCCTGCCTGTGGTCTGGAGCTGGAGCTGTTTTCTGGGCTTCACTTTTGATTGCTCATTGTTGAGATGCGGAAATCATGGTGTGCTCTGTAGCTAGCTCTGAGTCTGAACTAGGTTATTAGTTTTAGTAAAGTGTGTGTGTGTGTGTGTGTGTGTGCGCGCGCGCGAGCCTATGCATGCCTGTTCAAGCTCCTCTGTGACTGTATTGGTATCTCTGTGGTACAGTTGTGATCTACGTGTGTGTATGCACCTGTGTGCATGTCTCTGTGTGTGTACCCTTGTGTGTGTGTGTGTGTGTGTGGCTGTGTCTGGCTGTTCATTCTCCTCTGTGTGTGTGTTTGTGTGTATGGGTGCATGTGTATCTACCTATGAGCTTGTGGGTGTGGTCTGTATATGTGTGTATGCACCTGTGGGTATGCATGGAGTACCTGTATGCTTGTCTGTGTATACTTGTGTGTACCTGGATGTGTACACCTGTTTGTGTGTACCTGTGTGCATGCCTATGTGTGTGCCTGTATGTGGCTGCCCACTCTTTTTGTACGTGTATTGGCATGTCATATGTGTGTGTGTGTGTGCATACATGTGCAAGTCTTAGGCTAGCCTGCATCCTGCCTGAGTAATCAGTGTTACTCCACTTTCTATTTTTTTGTCCATGTTGCTTTCATTTTTCACAGTTAATTCTTAATTAAAAAAATGTTTCCATTGTCTGCAGCAGCGTGGTTTAAAATAATGTTTATCTAGAAAGAACACACAGATTGCATTTGATTCTCAGAGGCCCAGGCTTAAGAATTAGGCTTGCCACAAGGTTAGAGAACAACAGTGTGTGTTTCCCCCAATAAAACAACAACAAAAGAACACGTGGGCAGGACAGAGGCCAGAGTCTCCGCATCCTTTTGAAGACGAGGGCATTGTTGAGAGCTCCCTGCAGAGACAGAGTCAACCCCGTGTCTTATTCTAGCAAGTGTGATGGCCACACAGAATGGCTGGCACACTATAGGTAGAGCTATAGGTAGCACCAGACAAGACATTCTAGGGGCTGCTGCTGTGGCTCAGTGGGTAGAGCACTTGCCACTAATGCGTGAAGCTCTGGGTTTGATCCCCAGCTCTGCACAAACTGGGTGAGGTGGCTCACACCGTTCCCTCGTTGTGACCCCAGCACTCGGAAGGTGGAGGAACGGAAGTCAAAGTCTATCCTTGACTACACAGTGAGCTTGGGGCTGGCTTGGGCTACCTGAGACCCTGTCTACAAACAAGAGAGAACAGTTTAGGATTTGTTGTTGTCGATCTCGATGGACAAAGCTACCAATCTCGTTCATGGTTCATATGGTGATTATCTGTGATGCTTTGTGCCTTAAAGCAAAAATGGATGTGTAGTGCCTGTAGGTATTTGAAGCTGAACAGCCTCTGTCTGTGGCAACTTAGCGTTCTGCATGGGGTCCTAGTGTGGGTTCTGTAAAAGTGACTCTCCTGCCTCCCTGGACTGACCCTCTCCTGCTGGTTCCCCCACACTTCCCATCAGCACAGTGTCCTCCAGCCAGAGTCACCTTCTACTGCAAGACCGGAGAGACTAGGGTCCTGCTTTGACCCAGCATCAAGGATGCTGGCTTTGTAAGGCTATCCCTGCGGGAGGGGAGAGCCAAGGATCCCTTTGAGTTTCCTGGTGGCAGCAACGGACGCTGACCTAACATTGATAATTGGGTTTTTAATGGAAAGGGCTTCAGGGCACCGCGCTGGTCAGTCACAGACTTGGATAAAGAAGCCACACAGAAGGGAACAGGAGGAGGAAGAAGAGCCACCAGTTAGACACTGGCAACGTGGTCTTGGCAGCCATTCTGTCAGCCTGGGGTCAGATGGGGAACTTCTGTCTGCCCCACCCCACAGCCTCTGCACCCCCGGAAACTGTGATTGATCGGGGTCTGGGATGTAAGCCGTCAGAAAGCTGTCTCCTTGTTAAGCTGTTACTCAAATTCTAGAAGTGGGCATAATTGTCATTGCCCAGAGGAAGGTTGGGGAAAGGCCCAATTTAGTGTGTCACGAACCTGTGCCTCCTGGTCCCAGCACCTCTCTGGGCTCCTGACCTTTGACCCATGACTCATGGGCTGGCAGAGCTACCTGCATTTTTTTAAAAAGGTAGACTTTCCTCTCCTATGAGCATCTCTGCCCAGGCTCGGCCCCCATGGCCAGCTCCATCTATAACTCCCTCCCTAGGGAGCCGTCCTGTTTATGTGATGTTGCCCCTCTGCCAATGAGCTAACCTGAACCACCTCCTCTCTCCACATATAGCCCACGTAGCAAACAATGCATACAGCCATGCATCCGGAGGGCTAAGGCCAAGTTTCACTTGGTAGACTGCTTGCCTTCAATGCAGAGACCCCAGTGTGAACCCTCACAGGTACATGGAGCCATCAGAACATGGAGGGCACCCAAACACACACTCAGTACCTGTAATGCATAGGCATGTGCAGGCAAGTGGGTAAACACAAGCTGAGCACACACAGCACACTTGCACGCAGAGGCTATGCACAGCACACATAAGCATATAACACACACACATGTTCTCAGCATAGCGCACAAGCATGTACTCACACCTCTGGTTCCTTGCTTTGCTTCCTGTGGGCACTGATGACTCTACTGTACTCCGGTGATTGACAGATTGTTACCCTGCCTGTGGTTATCCTTCTGCATGCTGTCCGTAGCCTCTGATATGATCCTTCTCCTCTCTTCTATTTTCTTCTTAAATGTCCAGACAAACGATGGTGGGAAGACAGGAGAATGGGAAGATAACGGGAGCACAGGAGGATGGGATGATGATGGGGAGATAATGGGAGTACAGGAGGATGGGATGATGATTGGAGCACAGGAGGATGTAATGATGATGGGAGCACAGGAGGATGGGATGATGATTGGAGCACGGGAGGATGGGATGATGGATGGGGCGATGACGGGAGCATGGGAGGATGGGATGATGGATGGGGTGATGATGGGTGCACGGGAGGTTGGGATGATGATTGGAGCACAGGAGGATGGGATGATGATGGGAGCACAGGAGGATGGGATGATGATGGGAGGATGAATGGAGGATGGATGGGGATAATGGGAACATAGGAGAATGGGAGAATGTATGGGATGATGGGAGCACGGGAAAATGGGATGATGATTGGAGCACGGGAGGATGGGATGATGATGGGAGGATGATGGGATGATGGATGGGTTGCTGAGGGAATGGGATGATGATGGGAGGATGGATGGGAGGATGGGGTGGTGAGAAGATGGGAGGGTAGGCAGAGTATGTACAGAAAGATCCTCATTGTATAAAACACACTTGGGAGAGGGTGACAGCAGAGCAACCTTCAGCCAAGCCCTTCTTGGTCAGCACTGGGAAGAGGCACACGTGGCTGTCACACTGACTTGGCCCAGGGCAGTGGGTTTTAACATATCCCCACCCGTGATCATCTCAAGATATTTATGTTCTCTCTCCTCAACCCAAGACCCCCCATCTGATTGGCTTAGGATGCAAACCTTTATTTAATGAATACTTTGGGGTTCCAGGCTGCCCTCCTTTTCTCTGGTCTCAGAAGATGGCAAGCGTATGGGTGCATGGGTCCAGGTTCCACACAAGTAGGACATTAAACAAGGGCCGTGAACAGCTCAGGACTGGGTACATAGGCTATTCCACATCCAAGGGACAATGTCTATGACGAACAATCAGTTCACTGAAGTGTCCGCAGCCCTTCCTTTCTGAAGCATCGTGCCTTTGACACTGTGGAGAAGGTAGTTTGTTCTGTGTGTGTGTGTGTGTGTGTGTGAGAGAGAGAGAGAGAGAGAGAGAGAGAGAGAGAGAGAGAGAGAGAGAGAGAGATAGAGAGACAGAGAGAGACAGAGAGAGACAGAGACAGAGAGAGAGACAGAGACAGACAGAGACAGACAGAGAGAGATGTTCCTTGGGACTGGTGGTGGAGGAGCTGAATTCCCAATGTGGAATTTCTGCTTAGCTCAGTGCTGAGTGTTCAAGAGGTGTCTTGGCTCAAATATCTTTAGCTCTGGACTTGCAAGCTGAATTTTCATATCTTATAAAAAAAAACCCAATTGCCCATTTTATTAAAATTATTCCCTGCAGGCCCTTTGGCAGTTGGAAGCCTCCAGCAGACACGACACTGCCCAGCTGACAATACCGAATGTGGGTTTCCTGCAAATGGGTTCCTCAGCTGCTGGATGCAGCAGCTCAGACAGCGCGTTGGAGACTCTGCCATGTGGCGGGTCAGCCCTTCACCCGCCACTTCCCTACAGGGACTTGCTCTTCTGAGCCCAAGTCACAGTTCCATTCAGAGGAAAGCCCCTGCATCAGAGCCTTCAACAGTCTCTCTGTGGCCCATGCACATGTCCAGGCCCAGCTGGCATACCTTCCCTAGAACCCTCCATGGCTGGTCATGGCCACACTGATTTTTTTATAGCTCTGACTGGGGTCGGCCTTAGCTAACAAAGAGGAGAAGGATGAGTCCTTGTCCTCACATGATTCAGACCTGGTGATAGGCAAACAGAAGCAAATGGGGGCCACCTGCTGGACGAGGCAGGGTGACTCCCTAAACATGGTCCTACTGGACAGCTCCAAAGCCTGTGACATATGGGCAGGCAGAATGGGGAGACTGTCCTTCCTGGTGCAAAGCAGGTGTGCACTGTGGGGAAGTGTGTGTTTTCTGATCAGTAGGATGTCAGGTGTGATGCTTTGTATGGGCTTGGCCCAGGGAGTGGCACTATTTGGAGGTGTGGCCCTGTTGGAGTAGGTGTGGCCCTGTTGGAGGAGGTGTGGTCTTCTTGGAGGAGGTGTGGCCTTGCTGGGTTGGCCCATTTTGGGTGGAGCCATCCCTGGGCTGGTGGTCCTGGGTTTTCTATAAGAAAGCAGGCTGAGCAAGCCATGGGGAGCAAGCCAGTAAGCTTCATCCCTCCATGGGCTCCACATCAGCTCCTGACTCCAGGTTCCCACCCTGCTTGAGTTCCTGTCCTGACTTCCTTCCGTGATGGACTGTGGTGTGGAAGTGTGAGCTGAAATCAGCCGTTAGTCATGGTGTTTCCCACAGCAGCAGAAACCCTGAGACAAAGAGCAGCGAGTAAAGGATTGTAACCCAGAGGCAACCTGCCCTGGTCTGGGGCTAGAGACTGTCACTGTGTGACAAGACCAGTTCATAAGGCTGGAAGGAGTCCAGCTATGGGCACAGTTGGGTGTGATGTCCGAGAATTGGGTGTCAGTGTTCTACACTTCTCTCATTTTATCTTTCTTTGCTTTGGCGTCCAGGCTGGGCATTTCACAGATTGTCCTTCGGCCACATGTGCAGCCATTTGCCTGCTTGTTCACGGGAGCCATGTCATTTGATAAATAACCCACCCCATTAACTCCCCCAAGGGGACTTCGGGGTCTGGATTTCAACTATCATATCCTGGCCACCCAGAGTTGAGCAGTTTTCTCCCGATTCCAAAACAACAGTGCCCTTCCTGAGGCTTCTTTCTGTGGAGGTTTACGTCCTGCAGAAGTTCCGCCCACCATGCACAACCATGTGCTAATTTAAAAAGTTTAAATGAGGGGGCAGCCTCTACCGTTGTTCCGTGCACTCTTGGCCACAAATGTTAGTTTGTTGATTCACTTTTTACAAAATCTCCTGCTGGACCCGGCCCTGGGATCACACCGAGTCCAAGGCAGGCTTAATCATTGCTGCCCAGGAACACGGCGTTGCTCTTCACTGACTTGTGTTCTCTTGATCTTATTCATTGGTGTTTCGTAACATCCAGCCTAGGAGTCATACACGTATCTGGCTAGACTCTTCCCTAATGTTGCACCGTCTGGTATGAACAGCACTGCTGAGGATGTCTCCGCGTGCTGTGTGCCGAAGGCCGACGGAAACCCCTTCAGTTACTTCATTGTGTCACAGGGAAGTATTTTATTTTATCGTGGCTTGGTTTCCAGACAGCCCGTGCTCTTTCAAGACGGCGTTTTAGCCTGTGTTCCATCTGAAACCTCTCCGCTAACCTTTGAAGTTTGTGAGAAAATGCGGTACAAACGGGTTTATTACCAGGGCCATTTGTTATTCTATATAGCATGGTGGCGGCGAGCGTTCACTGTCTGCCCTTTGGATAATTTTATTTTTATTCTGGGACTGTCCAGTTCCTGGCGTCTCCTGTCTGGATGCTCCAACCAAGCTGGAGGTGTCTCCCGAGTCTCAGGCTTGCTTCTGTTTCCTTGTCCTCTGGTCTCTACACGATGGCTCTCGGTCATGCAGATGTCTGACCACCCTCCTATAACTGGGTTGTTCAGTTAAGTTTGCTGTGTTTAGAAAAAATGGAATTTGAGAGCTGAAAGCCTCTGGAAATTGGTTCAAGACCCTTTTCTTTTAAAAGCTGAATTGTGTGTGTGTGCTTGTGTTTATATGTGTGTGTGCTTGTGTTTATATGTGTGTGTTCTTGTGTGTTTGTATGTGTGTGTGCTTGTGTGTGCTTCTATTTATATGTGTGTGTTTATATGTGTGTGCTTGTGTGTGTTTGTGTATGTGTCTGATAGTGTATGTGTATGTGTTAGAGTGTGTGTGTTTGTGTTAATGTGTTTGTGAATGTGTCTAATAGTGCATGTGTGTGTGTGTGTGTGTGTGTGTGTGTGAGTCACTTTTCTCCTTCTCCCACATGGGTCCTGGTGATCAACCCAGGTGGTCTGCTTGGTGGCAAGCTTCTTCACCCACTGAGCCATCTCACCTGCCCACAGTCTGTTTTCCTTTTTAAACTTGAACTATATACAAATGCTAGAGGCCCACGATATTGGTTTTTGTGATTGTGGGCTTGTTCATGTCATGGAAGCAGGTCCGATTGACATGCAGTGTTTCAGGGTAATCCACGCCCTCCTTTCATGATACTGGCACAGAGAAATTTGCTTTGAGCCACTTGACGAGATGTCAGGCGGCATGCTTATTCAGTCATTCCCGAAGAGAAACGTGGAGGGCGGACACAGCCATGTGCAGGTGTTTTAGAGAACTCTTGGAGCATGTGATCTCGGCTGCCTGCACGCTGTCACCTTCCCTCTTGACATCAGGTTAATTGCAGTGGATTTAAAATGCACTCCATGGTACAATGTATTAGCATTTGCGTTTTTTCCCCCCTGTGTGTTAGCTCAAGGATATAATGTACTCAAAGTTTGTTATTTCTTCAATGCCAAACTCAACCATCTCAAGTGGTTAGGTAATTGCTAATTATAAAAGCAGCCCACATTAGCAACCACGATGGTAACACTCCTGCATAAAACTTTTAATTGTTAAAGGTGAGGGTTTGGCTATTTCTGACACAATAAAATAGCTCCTCCTGTAAGTTATATAACCTTAAATTACTTTTTATTTTACCCCCGTCACCCGTTGCACTGATGTTTGTTTTCTTTCAAGCATAGTCTCACACTGTAGCCCAGTCTAGCCTGAAATCTACTATGTAGCCCAGGTTGGTCCATTATTTTAGCATCCTCCTACCTCAGCCTCTTGGGTGCTGTATTGTAGGTGGGCACCACTTGGCTCTACATTGCCTTTTGTAAGAACATAATTTTGTATTTTCTGTCATCTTAAGAGCCCTTACCCTGGAGGGAGGGTTAAGGGGGGCCGGTCATCCAGCAGCCCCATGCTTGCTGTCCCCACTCTCTTCACATTGCTTGTGGTTTCGTTTGGTTTTTATCTGGTGCGTGTGTATCCTTTGGTGAATCAGATACGCCATGCCCCTCAGATACCTTGGGAATGAGTCTGTGTGTCTCAGAGCAGTGACCCTTTCTGAGGGTGCCATGGTTCAGTGACGGGGAACTCACAGATGAGGGGCTCCACGGTGCACACCCACCAGGAACTAACCTCATGACTCACACCTGAGCCTCAGTGTCCCTAGTTGTCTGTCTCCATTACTATCCTCCAGTCCTCTCTCCGGGTGAGCCTTCAGCTTTCTCTGGGTTTATAGGCATTTTCATTGTGGAGGTACACAGGATGACTGCTCCGTGAATCATCCCTGATTTTGGTTGTCAGTTACAGCTCTGTATACACACGTAGACACATACACACAAGCACACATACATATACATAATATACACATACACGTACACACATATACATACATGCACATATATACACATAGACATACATATACACACAAACACACACAGACACACAGGTACACACACATAGACAAACACACATATACACACATACACACATATACATACACACAGACACACAGACACACATACGTAGAGATACACAGACACACACGTAACCCAGACACACATAGACACAGACAAACATACACCTAACCCAGACACACATAGATACACACAGACATACAAACACAAACACACACACACACACACACACACACACACACACACACACAGTTATAGGAATGGCTACCCTGGTACAGCCTTTCTCTGCCACCCCATGCAGCTGACAGTCAACCCTCTGCCTCAGGTAGGTGTCAGCCACTG
Organism: Micromys minutus; assembly: GCF_963924665.1. Taxonomy (NCBI): domain Eukaryota; kingdom Metazoa; phylum Chordata; class Mammalia; order Rodentia; family Muridae; genus Micromys; species Micromys minutus. Next base: position 34,046,663 of record NC_137964.1, read on the forward strand.
CACCTGCCTTGGGTGTCTCTCTTCTCATGTCTGCCTTGTACAACTGAAAACTCAGTAACTGTTTCCATGAGGGTGCAAGGACCTGGAAAAGTGGTTACTATACTCCCTTCCCCTCTACCCTACAAGCTACATGGTTAACAGTGCTCGCACACTAACGGGATGTTGTCCATTGGGTGAGAGGATAAAAGAGGGAAGAAATCAGAGCCGTTTGCTTGGTGTCTGCACACACTCGTGCCTAAAATACGAAGGAAGTCTACAACAGCCAAGTGGTTCTGAGCCTGGCTACTTGGTCCTGCTAACAGCCTTAGCTGCCTTCTATCCCCACCCCACCCCTCTGCTGCCCTAATGTCCTCCACTGAGGTCTTGTGGGGCACACCTTCACTCCTCAAGGGTCTGGACCCTGAGCTGGCCATTCCGAGTCATTTCCACTGGCTTTAGTTCCATGGCCATAGTCTTTGGTGCTGAGGCTCCGCCTCCTGCGCAACATTGTCCTTTCATATCCCCGTGGTGAGTCTCCCTCCAAAGGCACTTGGTCTTCCGTCACTGAGAGGCAGTCTCTTCCGTGCCTTCGTGGATTCAGAAGTGGGAGGAGCTATGGAATTATCACCCTCCCCGAGATGGGGGAAGACCACGCTGAGCATGGTCTTTGTAACCAAGCCGTGCAGTGGTTGGGAGATGGAGTCTCAGAGTACCCCAGGACCCTTCTGTGTGTCTGCACCCAAAGCGTTCAGCCTTCATACCCGGACAGCTTGCCTACTCTTTTACTGGAGTGTTTCAACTTAAAAAAAAAAAAGTTAACTTAAGAGAGTTTCATCTGGGAGCTGGAAAGGTGGCTCCATGGTTAAGAATGTTCGCTGCTCTTTGAAGAGAGCAGGGTGGTCAGATCCCTGAACTCACACTTGGTGGTACACACCCACCTCCAACTCCAGCTCCTAGGGACCGGACACCCTCTCCTGGCTCAGCAGACAAGCACCCTTACTGGCTCAGCCATCTCCATGGCCCCCAACTTTCTGTAGTTTTCTGACTTCTTTTTCTCTGCTTTTAATGGAATTGGCTGGCTCAGGCTTGACTGTGAGGTTTCTGCTAGATGCTGTGTTCGTGAAGGAGGGGGGACACAGATGCAGAAAATTAGAGTGTGGAGGTGTCTTTCTGGAGGCCTGTTGTGGAAGCTGTGGAAAGGGCTACCCTCTCATGGCATGGTGGGGGGGGTTGCTCAGTACACTTGTAAAATGAGCCCTACTGTGTGAGCATGGCTGGCTCATGGATGCCCAGCACCCAGCTGAGAAACCAGGAATGTCTGTGCGCACCCCTAACTCCAGCACGGCGGAGACTGACAGATCCCAGGGCTCAATGGAGACACCTGGAATTGATATCGGAACTGCACCTTTGAGCAGTCTTGCACAGACAGGCACGCCCCCTCCCCCACGTGGATTCGGCAACGGGGTTCTGTCTCTTCCAGGGGCAGACCTCAGAGCACAGGTGGCTCCTGGGGGAAACCTTGGAGAGAATAAAGAATCCCGGAGCCGTTTGTGTGGGGGTTGGGGGGATGTTCCAGGCATGAGGTATGGTTCGCTTCAAGTGGCTTTGGTGTCCTGAGCCAAGAGACATGGGGAGCTTGCTGTGTGGCCTGGGAGTTTGCTGGGATAAGAAGTAGGAAAGAAGGTTGAGGGAAGGGCCAGGTAAGCTCCACCAGCTCTAGGTGGCCAGTCCTGTCTCAGCAGGAGCTCCCTCTCTGCTCCACATCTCTTGGACTGCTACTCCTTGTACTGACCTGGGCCCTCAGGTGGTGCTGACAATGTTCATTTACATAATGGGAGGGGCTTATGGTGCTCATTTACATAACTGGAGGGGCTGATGGTGCTCATTTACATAATAGGAGGGGTTGGTTTTCTCATTTACATAATGGGAGGGGTCATAAGCCGAGGGGAACTGCTGTCCCTCCCTGGTTCTCTCTCTGACCCCTTTCTCCCTCTCTCCACTTGTTCTGGCCGGCCTCTTCTCTCCTCTCCTCGCCTCTCTTCTCTGTCTGTCTCTCTCTTTTTCTCTGTCCCTACTCCCTCCTCAGCTCCCCTCCCCATGCCCTATATTCTATACTAAGCCTGTCATATGGGCTGGTACCTCAGGGGGAAGGGATGCCTCTGCTTGGGCCCCTGAAGCCACGACTCCCTCCCACCTCACCACACCTGGCCTCTACCAAAACATATTCTTGGCTCCTTTTTATAAAACATAAACAGATGTGGCAGAGTCACCCGGGGTCCTTATCCAATTCAGCATGCTGAACTAAGAACACGTTACTCCGGGGAAGCCCTGCGGGATAAAATTTCCTCACTTCCAGGCCTGAAGGTTTTCCTTTTCTCTCCCTCCCCCACCCCCTTAGGCTTCCTGCTATTTAAAGATTTCTGCTTGAATGAGATTGGTGAAGCAGTGCCTCAGGTGAAGTTTTATGAAGAGGTAAGACTCAGCCCTCCTGTGAAATTCCTTTCCAAGGTGTGCTCAGCTGAGCGTCGAGCTCGGAGAAACCTTAAGGATCCTAACCACCTTATGGAATTCAGAAGTTCTTTAAAGTCCTTACTGTGGGGACGACTCCGCTGTCTCTGCAGGGGAGGACACGCCCACAAGCCAGGCTTTAAAGCAGCAATGGTTTTCAACCTGTGGGCAGCAACCTCTTTGGGGGTTGGACAACCCTTTTTCGGGGTCCCATGTCAGGTCTCCTGCACACCAGGTATTGACATTATGATTTGCAACAGTAGCAAAGTAACAGTTATAAAATAACAACAGAATGATGGGGGGGGGGTGTCACTATAACACCAGTGACTGCATTATGGGGTAACAGCATCGGGAAGGTGACAACCGCCGCCCCAGAGGCTTCAGAGTTCTTTGGAGACCACGGGGCCGCACCTGGCTCTTGGCCATCTATAGATAGATCTTGCTTGTGTCCATGAGAGCTGAGGCTGGGGGCTGCTGGGTTTGCAAGAGAAGCTAACCTGGGGCTTGCTGGCCGTCTTGGAGGACTAGAGTCAGGATGTCATGGGGCTGGAGGATGTCATGGGGCTGGGTCTCCCAAACATACATCTGCTTTCCCTAAGACGTTGGATGAAGTTTGGGGTTGGAGGGGTCTGGAGTGTTAGTGTAGAAGTTTCTGGAAGGCCCATCGTAATCTAACTTAGCCTTATGGGGTTAGGGGACGCAGACACCTTGGGAGCAGAAAGAGTAAGCCAGGGAGACCCTGATGGGTGTGGCCTTGTCCAGTGTGAATACACAACTGCTCAGGGCAGTTCAGAACAGACATTGTGTGTTGGATGCATTCAAGGTTGTTGAAGCAAGGTGACATTTAAGCTCCAGTGACCAGACTGGCCTCTTGGCGGGTTCAGGAGTGCACAGGAGGCCACACAGCTACCGTGGAGGGAGGAGAGTGGTTCAGTTCACACGAGGAACTGAAATTGAGGAGGGTATTGTGGATGTGTGAGGGAGGACAGGGCGTTAAACCACAGACAGTGACAGACTCTGACGCCAAAGCACATGGCGGGCATGTTGGGTGTGCTGATCTGCCCACCTCTGCCACGTGTTGGATGTGCTTCACACTGACTCAGTTTACCTCTTTGTCACTGGGCACTAGAGAGATGTTTTAAAAAATCTACTCTGATGGTGGAATGCCTTCCTGATTTCCGTGGTCTCCTTTCCTTGTACCTTTGAAGCTCCATGGCCAATCTCATGGACATATCGCTAGGATGTGTCACTGTATGAAGTCTGTCACCTTTCTTTGGCTCCTTTCTCCCTGTCATGGCCACAGCTGCTTGTGGTTGTGGGGAGGAGGACTCTCTCAGACTGTGTCTTCACACTGCTTCTTTGTAGGTTACATGTGCCGGCCCTTCACCCCCCGTGCCGGTGATATCTGCTTCCCAGCAGCTGTGTATCACAATCATTTTATGTAGCGTTTGCTGAAAGTTTTCATCCTGTGCATTTACATCCTCCACCAAATCAGAAGCAACTAAGGAGGTTACTTATTTTTGTAGAGCACCCCCTCACTCTCTTCCCTGATTCCGGTCCTATTTTCATGATTGATGGATATCACCACGTTGCCCCCAAAACTGTTCAGATTTTCTATTTGACTTTTTCGCCCTCCTCTGGAAACTGGATAATATCTTCGGTTTGTTCTCAAACCCACGGACCCTTTGACTCAGCTTCTGAAGCCAGCTCTCCCCTCCGTCCACTGAATGATTTATTTCGTATCTTACATGTTTCGCTTCTGGAATTCCCAGTTGGTTTTTTGGATAGTTACTGTTCGGGTTTTCATCTCTGCCGCTGTGATAAAGTGCCCAGGCAAGAAGCTGAGGGGAGGTGGGGGTTATTCATCTTAAATACCAGTTATACTGGATTTTAAGCTGGCCATGTTACAGTCAAGAGCAGAAAGACCCCTAGGCTATCCCTTGCTAGCTTGCTCTAGGCTAACCTCCCCCCTCCTCCACCCAGGGAACAGTGTTTCCCGAGAATGGGCTGAAGCTTCTCACATCGATGAACAGTCAAGACAATGGTCCCTAGACAGGCCCACTGGCCACCTACTATAGACAACACCTCAGGGCTCCTGTCCTCGACTACTGTGGCCCATTAGGCAGAGCTTAAAGCGTTCCACTGCTTTCGGCACCCAAAGTTCCAAAATCCACCTTGCTCCAAACAGAAGCATGGCGGGCCCAGCTCAGCAATACTCAGTGGCTGCTGATAACTGTTTGTTGCAGTGTGGGTGGTTCAGTGCCAGCAGACCCTGAGCCCCGCTCTCCCCCACTCCGAGGTGTGCCATCAGTGACTCTTGTTCTGGCTTTGGGGACCACCGAGGTTGGCCATGCCCAGATGCCCACACGTTGTCAGGCGCCCGCCGGGCATGTTTGACAAAATTGTCTACGTGGGTTTTTGTTGCGGGTTGTCCTGACACTGTTTGTATCCCGATGTTAATTCTGCTTCCTCAAGAGGGGTTGTCCCCGAGGAGCAGCTCATTGTGTTCTGAGGTGATCTCATGTGGACCTTCTCCCCCATTTTAACTGGTCAATAAAGGCTGGTGCTTGTGATTGGGCAGTGGAGGGGAAAGGTGGGGCTGCAGAGGGGGTGGGAGGAAGAGGAAGAAGAAACCATGATGAACCAGAATTGCATGGCTGGGAGGAACTGCAAGTAACAAGGGGTCTTAGAGCTGAGGAACAAGTTATCCCAGTGTTAGATCTGCCCCATCTAGGCATACGGCTTATAATGACTGGATCCTGTGTTTCTTATATAGGCTTATTGGGGTTGGAAATTCCAGCACCCGATTTTGCCAATTGTTCCATTATCTCTGCCTGTTAGGTCGCTCTCTGGTCTGTTGGTCGTCAGTCACGGTCTCAGGAGGGTCCTTCTGCTCTAAGCACATAGGCACATAGGCAAATGGGGAAGTCAGCGACGACCCTCATTCAGCTCAGTTTTGTGACAAAGAAATCCAGTGGGGCGGGGTGGCTGAGAGCCATTGCGAGTAGAGACCAGGTCCTTTAGATGAACTCAGGCGGAGACCGTCAGGCGTGCAGTTGCCGTGGTTGGCATCCGCAGGCTTGGTGTCTCTCCCTAAGGTCTGCGGGGCTAGCTGCAGCCTTACAGGGTGTCTGGGTTCTGAAGCCAATGGGAGACTGAGGGGAATGAAAGCAAAACCCTGGACATGCAGAGGCCGGATTTCAGAGAGGTGGGCCTGGGACACAGCGGTGGCCCATGTGCACACACACGTGCAGCCATGTGTGTGGCCATTTAGAGAAAGACTGTGTAGTGATGGTATGCTACCACCACTGTCTTTCCGTGTGGAGGCCCGCCGCCTGAGTGCCAGCTCAGCCCTCCACGATTAAACACAAGCTGCCGCCAGGAAGTCCTTTGGGCAGCCCTGTCATGGCTGATGGTAGCGAGCCTTGTGAAAGAAAGCGGGGTGTGGGTTTCAGCGCCCCCCTTTCCGTGCTCTCTCTGTGCTGCCTGACGTTCATGTGGGGTTAATCAGACTCAGGTCCTGGAGCACAGACTCGGTGCTGTGCTCCACTTGTTCAGGAAGCCAGCTGCAGGGGGCAAATCATGGAAGCTTCCAGGAGCGAGCATCTGACTTGCCAGAAGCGCTGTGTCTCATGGGTTCCCTGTGCATGTCCCTTAATGGCTGTCTTCAGGATATTACGTTCTGCAGTAGTGCACTACCGCTTCAGGTTGTTTGTGTGTCAAGGGACACGCTTTGGCCTCCGGTTGGCTTGGCATCTGTTCTAGCATTCGGGCCTTCTGGCGTTAACCCTTGACTATTCGAAAACCAAAATGCAACCCGAGGAGTCAACCAAGCAGAGGAATCAACTAAGCCCCACCCCGTCCTCTCTGATGGCTGGGGTGCACTGTGCCTGACGTCCGCCTTGCAGTGGTGTCTCTGAGGCTGCTCTGTGGTTAAGTTTTCAGAGCCTGAGGTAGGATGCTTGGACCTGGTCCCTGGCTATGCCAGCCTTGCTGAGACCTATTGATCCTCCCAGGATGGTCCCACAGTGTCATCTGCCCCCAAAAGACCCCGTTCCTAGCCCCAGAAGTCCCTCTGGCGTGACTGCCAGGTACCACAAAACACAGAGGACTTAATCCTGGTAACTTCTCAGTGTGGGAAATGTTTAGTTGTCACAGGGTCTCCAGGGTTGACACCCTCTTCCCCCTCCCACGAAACTGTGACCTCATCGGTATGAGGCTTCGTAGGACTGACTGGTTTTGATTCCAGTGTGTGAACACCTGCCTGTAAGGTCAAAGCTGCAACCCCTGGTGTGTGTTGGGGGATCAAGTCCCTGTTTCTTGCCTGCCCAGGAGGACAGCTCTCGGGTGTAACACATTGACTGTAACTAGGTCGCACGCTTTTAGATTTTATTGTTTTTAGTCTTGTCTTGAGTTGTCAAAATATGTGCGTAAAGAAATGGGGACAGTTTTCTGACCAGGGACCTCTTGAGATCAGATGATTACAGTAATTTCACGATCGCCACATGACACGGGTGCTTCTGAAACCCTTTTCACTATTTAGTCAGCCCAAAGACAGCTGGGAAGTCTTTCCTAGCAGCTAGAAGCAGTGGGTCCTTCTTTCCTTCCATCTGTCTCCCATCTAACCCAGGCTCTGCCTCCCGAGGGCTGGGATGAGAGCCAGGCACAGCCCTCCTGGCCTGGGATAACTAGTAAGGTTGGAAAACCACGCTTTCATCCTGGAGTTCACTCCACCAAACACACACTTTCCTCCCCTGCTGGAACTCTGGTAGAGTGTGAACACACTCCACCTCAGAGCTTAAGTCCAGCCAGCTTTGGAAGATCTGTGCTATGGAGAGAACCAGCCAGGCAAGTGGCCCCTGGCTTCTATGCAGCGAGAGATATCTGTGGCCACATTACGATGCTCAGGGTCATCACGGAGGGAAACACGTTTGTTTCTAGCCTGGTCTAACATGTGGCCACCTCTCTCTCTCCTCGTGCAAAGCAGTCATTTTTAGGGGAATCGCTGCCTGGGTAACTTCTTTTATCTCATGGGGAAGGGTTTCTGGCTGGGTCAGCTGTCATTCTAAATAAAGCCAGTTTCTAGGAAGTCGTGAACTAATGTTGACAACCTCTGGAAATGTAGATAAAAGAATATGAGAAACTGGACAACGAAGAGGACAGGCTACGCCGGAGTCGGCAGATGTACGACGCCTACATCATGAGGGAGCTCCTATCCAGTACGCATGTGAGTGTCCCATCCCCAGATGGTACCACGTGGGACATTGACAGGGTCTCTTTATGTAGCTCAGGCTTCCTGTACACTAGCACTGACACCCTGATGGTGGTGGTGATGATAATGGTCGTGATGGTGGTGATGATGATGGTGGTGGTGATGATAATGGTCGTGTTGGTGGTGGTGATGACGATGATGGTGGTGGTGATGGTGGTGGTGATGGTGATGGTGATAGTGGTGACGATGATGGTGGTGGTGATGGTGGTGGTGATGGTGATGGTGATGGTGGTGATGATGGTGATGGTGATGGTGATTGATGGTGGTGATGATGATGGTGGTGGTGATGGTGGTGATGGTGATGGTGGTGGTGATGATAGTGATGATGATGGTGGTGGTGGTGATGGTGGTGGTGATGGTGGTGATGGTGATGGTGATGGTGGTGATGATGGTGGTGGTTATGGTGGTGATGGTGATGGTGATGGTGGTGATGATGATGGTGGTGGTGATGGTAGTGATGATGGTGGTGGTGGTGATGGTGGTGGTGATGGTGGTGATGATGATGATGGTGGTGGTGATGGTGGTGATGGTGATGGTGGTGGTTATGGTGGTGATGGTGATGGTGGTGATGATGATGGTGGTGGTGATGGTGGTGATGGTGATGGTGGTGGTGATGATGATGGTGGTGATTATGGTGGTGATGGTGATGGTGGTGACGATGATGGTGGTGGTGATGGTGATGGTGGTGGTGGTGATGATGATGGTGATGGTTATGGTGGTGATGGTGATGGTGATGGTGGTGGTGGTGATGATGATGGTGATGGTTATGGTGGTGATGGTGATGGTGATGGTGGTGATGATGATGGTGGTGGTGATGGTGGTGATGGTGATGGTGGAGGTGGTGATGGTGATGGTGGTGATGATGATGGTGGTGGTGATGGTGATGGTAGTGATGATGGTGGTGGTGGTGATGGTGGTGGTGATGGTGGTGATGATGATGGTGGTGATGATGATGATGGTGATGATGGTGATGACAATGATCATGATTAGTATTGCTGTATCATTTAGGGGTCTAGAATTGAATCCAGGCCCTTACGCTTGCTAGTGGAACACCACTGAGCCATCTCCCTAGCCTTGCTGCCATGGATTAAACTTAGCTCTACTTTAACAATTAGGTGAATCAGAGTTCTATTAATATAAATCTTCAGTGATGTCTTGGGATGGATCAGGATGCTAATTTTATTCACAAATAGTTAAGTAATGGTCGAAATTATCGTCTTCCTTAGAAGTCGGATAAACAAGCTAATTGGAATAAGCTAGTTTCCAGGAAGAGATTTAGGAGCAAATGGGTTAATTAGCAAGGTAGACATTGCAAAGTGGGTGCCTCTGTACTGAAGCAGCCCATTTTTTAATGGACACGCAGTCTTCATCTACTCTGTCTGGGGCCGTGGCCACTAGCCACACGCTGCTACTTGAGTTTATTTAGAGTAATTGAAATTAGATGAAGTCACGTCTGGGCTCCCCCCACGAGCTGTGTCTCAAGTACCCTGGGGTTCCATGTGGCTAGAGGCTCCCATATGTGACAACACAAAGGTACAGCATTACACTGCGTCAGGACCTGGGGGGCCCAGCTGCGCCTCCATACTTAGACTACATGTTTGGGGTGACATGCATGTGGTTGCGGTACACGCTGGCCTCTCTCAAAGCTTCTGTCATTTCCCTGTGTCACACAGAGGGGATTGGAGCCTGGCACATGCTCACGGCTTTGTATCTGGGTGTCTTGGCTGGGGGTGGCTGAGCCCTGGAGGATTTGGCTCTCCTCAGCTCAGCTGTGAGGGGCAGACTGATAGGTTTTGCTCAAATGACTTGTGGTGATCATCCCCGCCCCCCGCCCCCCGCCCCCCGCCCCCCGCCCCCCGCCCCCCAGGTTGAGTGAGGGTTTTGTTCCAGAGTTAGGGATGATGCTGGGCTTGGCTGTTTCTATCCTGAACACTACAAAGTTTTAAACCAAGACTTGGAAAATTGGTCCCTTTGTGGCAGGCCTGTGTGTTTGCTGCTGTTTAGGCTGCCCGGCTTCTTCCCCAAGAGCCTCTTCCAGCCCAGGTTTCCCATAGAGGTGGCCATGGGAGTGAGGGCAGTCAGAGTCTCAGAGAGTGCTCATGTTTCTGTGGATTTTTAGGAACAGGAGTCTCATTAATCACTGAGAAACAATTCGAATGAATGAGACTGCGTTGAAAGGTTTCTGGAAGACATAGTTTCTGAAACCCACACACCAATGGAAGTTCCGCTCTGTCTGCCCTCTGCTGGGGTTCAGGGAGACCTCGGGAGCCCCAGCACCATCTGCCACTGTGGCCTAGCTTGTAATGCTTGTGTTGAGTTTCTAGGTGCATGACCCTGCATCTGTTCTCTCTGACACAGCAGATAGCTCACATCTGTAGAATTGCCACTGAGGAAGGAAACAGTTATACAGGTAGTTAGGCCGAGGTGGGCCTCCTTACACTCTGTTGCCATGGAAACCATGACCTGCCGAGGGGTCTATTCTTGGCACCCAAGGAAGGACTCTGGGTACTCAGAGGACAGCGTGTTCTTAGATTGTCTGCAGAGAGCCCACGGGTCACTCTAAGGGGATCGATCCACCGTGTCAAACCATCTGTTGTAATGTGTGATCTACAGACATGTCACCTCCTTATTAAAAATAAATGCTGTCTTCCCTTCTTCCTTCCTCTTACTTTCTTTTTAAGCAATTCTCAAAACAAGCTGTGGAGCACGTTCAGAGCCATCTCTCCAAGAAGCAGGTGACAGCTACTCTTTTTCAGGTAAGATTGCTTCAGAACAAATGTCCCACCTGCTGCAGGCTTGGTGATGTTTCTTCAGCTGGCCAGTCGCACTGATGTGCATGGCTGTCTGCTCAGAGCAGGCAGGTCCCCTTGCTGTGACCTGCCACCAGTGCTGACAGGTGCTACGGGTTCCTGGAAATGGGCTCTGGGCTGCGGCAGTCTCGTGACCGTACGTTCTGGAAATCCGAAGGCGAAGACGGAGCCGAGCCTTCCTCCTGTTTGGTATTCGGCGTCTGTGATGAGTGGGGGTGACATGGTTGCGATGATCACCCTCTGGATTAAGTGGGATTTGTGCTCCAGAGTTCGAGGTGATGGTCTGACACTCTGGGGTCCCGTATCCCGTTTCCATCCTGAACGTTCCAAAGGTTTACACCGAGACTCGAGACAGACCTGTGTGTTTGCTGCTGTTTAGGCTGACCAGCTTCTCCCCTGAGAACCTTTTCCAGCCTGGGTTTTCTGCCAGGGGAACGAGGGCCGTCAGTCTCAGAGGGGTAGCAAGTGTTCATGTTCCTTTTTCAAAAGTGAACTGACTGAGTTCATCATCGGATTCCCAGTTTATTTACAGTGAGATGCACTGATGAAGCCCAGACTAGTCCCTGAATTCTCCATCTTCCCATGGCCATTACAGGTGCATGCAACTGTGCCCCCACTGGTTTTGGACTCAGTGTCTTAGGAGAGGGTAAGCTTCTACAAAGTCAGTAATTCTCGGATCCTGAGCACCCACCTAGCGGTGTGTCGGGCATTGCTGTCCTCTTGGAGTTAGGTGGGCCTTTCTGTGCACTCCAGAATGTTCCCAGAGTTAGGATCAGAGCCTGTGTCCCCAGGCTAACTCTGACAAGCTGGGCTTGATGACTGGTCATTAATAAGAAACAAGCCACACTGGGGGAAAGGACAGAGAGATCCACCCCACCCTATGCCCATGGTCTGGGTCCTGACGTGAGGATAAAGGTTAGGTTATATGCATGTCTGAGCAGTCCTAATGACAACACAATCTTGTCCATCATATTTATGTTCTGATGAGTTCTTAGAACCATGTCATCCATTGCCTCTCCCAGCCTCCTCCTCCTAGTGAGACTCCTGGGGAAATTCTAGTTTTCCGATACCTTGTTATCTCCTAGCCTGGTAGCTGATGGGAGGATACAGTATTTTTTTAGGTTGTCCTCATCCCTGCCTGGCCATTACAGGAAGAGTCTGTTTCAGTTCTGGGCCTGCCACCCTCCCCTGCAGCTTCTGAAACCCAGTTTGCTCAGAGATTTGGTGTGGTGGACACACACATGGTGCTCTGCAAGGGGCCTGCCCTTCTCACTGTTCCTCAGATGAAAGCTGAGATCATACATGTTGTGTTTTATAAAAATGAGGAGAGGAGAGAAGGAATATGTTTGGTGGATGTGCAGTCAGGTGTAGGGGAAGGTAGTGCCTCTGTGGGCCCTTGCCGATGCATCCCTTCCCCCTGAGGGACCAGCCAAAGATGGTATAGTATAGACTAGTTTATTCAGGACATGGGGAGAGGAGTTGAGAGAACAGAAACAGAGAAAGGGAGGGAGGGAGGGAAGGAGAGAGAGAGAGAGAAGAGAAGAGGGGTGGGGAGGGGAGAGAAGGAGAGGAAGCTGGTCATGAGCACATGAAGGGGGAAGGGAATGGGGAAAGAGGGGGAGTAGGAGCAAGGGGGACAGAGCAAGAAAGCAAGAGAGAGGGAGAGAGGGGGAGGGCAAGAGAGAGGAAGGGACAAGCAGCCCCCTTTATAGTGAGTCAGGCACACCTGGCTGTTGCCAGGTGGCTGTGGGGCAGAACCTAGAAGAAATGCTAAGGAGATGCCTTACAGTAAAATGGTGCAGTGCTGCTGGCTGCATTGCCGTCTCCATATTTATCATGTGAGTGTTTTGGTTTTCTACTGATCTACACAGATGGCCCGTAGCCAGTCACTCCTGACATTTCTGAACTCTACCGTAGACCGTGGCATGTCACTGGAGGTTCCCATGAGGGAAATGAAGGACAGCATCTAGTTACATTTATCTTCAAGAGCCAGCAGTAACCACTTGCAGGAAATTGTTTAATGTGTAGTTTACTTAACTCTTTATTAATTATTTACTTATATTAGCCATTTTGGATACTGTGTCGGAGATCAGGAGTGGAGGCCCCGACAGTCTGGCTAACCTCTGCTGATTGCTTCTAGGTTGCATTTTTCATGAGATGTCAGAAAGCCAGAGACACTGGGAGGGGCCTATTTCATAGTTACCCTCCCCTGAGAGCCTACAGAGTCCTGGGAGAACAGCATTTATCCCTTCTGAGCCTTGGTGGCCTTTCCGCCTCCTGCCTCTGGGAGGTTTCTTTAGTTCAACGTGACCATGCTGGGAGCCAGGCTTCCAACATCCCACCTTTGGCACCTCCTTGTCCACCCAAATCTAGCCCCAGTAACAGTGGGACAAGATCACTGCAGGCAAGAGTGACAGAGACGACAGAGGTTATCAGGGTGGCCCCAGGGCACACCCACCTACAAGCTGTTTCTTCAGCGGGGTGGAGCTGTTAGTGTGGCTCAGGGCAGCTGCGTCCTCCCAGCCTAGCGATGAACTAGATGCATAGATGGGCAGACGGAGGGCTGTTGTCTTGGGAAGTAACAAAGTTTACAGTTACAATGTGCCGAAGTCAACTTAAAGAGACTAATAGATATTCCAGTGTTTGCCAATCTGCTTTGGAGAGAAATAATTGCATAGGCACATTTGGAGGTGGGAGAGAAACCTGGCTGGACATGGGAGAGGGACCTGGCTGGTGAGTGACTAATGGTGCTCTGCCCTGTGCTCCACAGACGACATTCTTAAATTTCATTTGTTTGTCATATACTAGATGTGACTTCCTGCTTTTATAGATTGAGGTAACCAAGGACTTTAGTGGGATGTGTGCTCTCACCCCCACTGCAGAATGTTGGCTTTGTCTCCCTTCACTGATGTGTGTGTGTGTCTGTGTGTATAATTGTGTATGTGTAGTATGTGTATGCATGTGTGTGTGTGCATGTGAGAGTGTGTGTGCATATGTGTATGTGTTTGTGTGTATGCATGTGTGTTTGTATATGAGTGTGTGTGTTTGTGTTGTGTGTACGTGTGCATGTCTGTGTATGCATGTGTATGTGCATGTGTGTATGCATGTGAGAGTGTGTGTATCTGTGTATGTGTTTGTGTGTATGCATGTGAGAGTGTGTATGTGTGCATGTCTGTGTGTGCATGTGAGAGTGTGTTTGTGTTGTGTGTATGTGTGCATGTCTGTGTGTGCATGTATGTGTAGATGTGTGAGTGTGTGTGAGTATGTAAGTAGTGTGTGTGCATGCATGTGTGCATGTGAGTGTGTGTGTGTGTGTAAGAGTCTTGTGTGTGCATGTGAGAGTGGGTGTGCATGTGTGTGTTTGTGTGTGCATGTGAGAGTGAGGATGAATGCATGCATACATGTGAGTGTATGTATGTATTCATGTGTGAGTGTGTGTATAGTGTGTGCATGCATGTGTACATGTTTGAGTGCATCTAAGAGTAGTACATATGTGAGTGTATGTGTCTGTGTGTGTGAGTGTGTGAGTGTATGAGTGTGAGTGGTATGTGCATGCATGTGTGCATATTCACGTGTGTTGCATGTTCATATGTGTGTGTGTGTGCACAAGGGAGTATGTGTGTGTGTGAATGTGTGTGTGTTGGTTCTGTAAAGTACCTGACAAAAGCCAGCTAAGAATAAAAGGGTTTGTTTGGCTCTCAGTCCATAGGGGCACAGCCATGGTGGTGGAGAAGGTGTAGCAGCAGGAGTCCACAGTCAGGAAGCCAAGAGGGTCAGAAGCAGCCACACTCTGCATCCATGTGGCTCTTCCCTCACAGACATGCCGGGAGATCTGTCTCCATGGTGATCCTGGGGCATCTTGGGTTAGCAATCAGTAGCTTCCGGCACAGGTTAAAATGTGGCCGGGCGGCAGGTGATCAAGAGGTCCTAGAGGGGCTTGGCTGCTCCTCCAGTACTAGGAAGAATGGAACGTTTGATGGAACAGAAATGTGAGCCGTGAATGAGCACATTGTTCCCTGTGGAGAAAGCCTATTGGAAGAACATGGGACCTCACTTCCAAGTCCCCACCTGAGCTCCCTGCCACCAGGACACTCCCTTCTATCATCTTTACTTGTTCTGAGATATTCTGAGTGGAGGCACCGAAAGGGTTAAATTTCCCATTATCTAGTGCATCAGACGTATCAAGATATTTTCCCAAAAGGTCCCGTGGACTCTAGTGAACTCTAGAGCATGGCCATCTGCCAGCCTCTTGCTCTCAACTGGAGTGTATGGAACAGGAATTGTAGCTGTTCAGTGCGATGAGGCAGATCTGTGGCAGAGAGGAGCTGAGCCTCACTCGAGGAGCCTAGAGCTGTGGTCAGCATCTCCCAGGGTACTCATTAGAAGGCCCAACCAAACCCACTCCACCCCACAGCCCCCTTCTCGGAGTCTAAAGGGTATAACATTAATTAATTAATTAATAACATGGACAATTGGGACAATTAACTGTGGGCCTATTTGCTTTCGGTCTTTAAAATGCAGCCCACGTGGACAAGGCACATAGCAAGGCATGCTGGGAAACTCACTCACAGGGCCCAGTGCCAGATGAAAACATGCAGACCCCCTTTTCAGAAATTAGTCAGAATTCCAAGCTGGAGACAGAGGGCCGCATAGCTAAGGGCTGGGACCCTTTATGTGGCTCGGGAAGACAACTCCAGTCAGCGAGGAGGTGACGGCAGTTCATGGAGAGCTGTGTGCAGTGCAGTAGGGGATGACTGAGGTGATCCTGGAGTGAGCCCACTGAGGGGGCAGTGACAGGGACACAGCATCCCGTGAGCAGCATGTTGGCTGACCCCAGGCCCGGAGCCACGGGCAAACCCCCTTTCTCTGATTCATTCCTACTTACACGATGTCATTTCTTCTTTGCAGCCATACATAGAAGAAATCTGTGAAAGCCTTCGAGGGGATATTTTCCAAAAGTTTATGGAAAGGTATGAGGCTTGGTGTGTGTTGCTTTATCTTTCCACAGACCCTTCCTGGCTGGGATCTCGGGCCAGCCCTTTGTCACACCTCCACCTTGATGCTTTTTATGTTATAGCTCTGGGGTGTGTAGCCCTTGACCCCCACATCCTGCACCGGCTTGTTCTAAAATTGAGACAGCTTGGGGAAGTTTCATTTTATAAAGATCTTAAGGGAAGCCTTTGCTAATTCAGCATGGTGGCTATGTTTTATCTGTCTTATCCTAAGATGTGCACACATCTTAGGATCTTGAGGCATGTCTCCCAAGGCAGGGCCAGCCTGGGGAATGACAGACTGTGTGCTCACGGCCATCGTTTGCATACTTAATGAATTCATCTCCATGGGTCTCCAGGCTGCAGAGCAGTGTGTCTTCCGATACTCTGAAGTTGGTCGGCTCCCCTTGAGCTGTGTACACATGTGTATCACTGTCAGTTGGTAGAGATCCGAGCCTGTGAGAGCATCTCCCCCCACCCCAACCCCGCCCTGAGTTCTTCTGACTGCATGCGTTTGTGATTTTACTAGAATGGAGAGATAATTTATCCTGGAATGAGCTCAGTATCTTGGGGACTGACGTCCGTATATGTGACCCTTGGCCTCTGATCCTGGGGCCAGCCGAAAGCTCTGGAAAGAGACTCAGTGAAGTCAGGGAGGAGGAATATAGGCTGAGAGCTGGGCTCGGGCCTCATCCAGGGCCAGCCTCACTGCCTAGATTTCTCAAATCTGGCTCCCACCATCTTAGTCTGTGTGACTGGGCTCCACTTGTTCCATGCCTTGAGCCTGGTCTCTTTGCCTCCGGAGTTGGTACTCCCTTATTGTGGGATACAAGGAGTACCCCTCCCCCACACACATCCAAGCTTTACCCTCTTTACCTTCTGACCTCTGAGGACCTTGGGCTCTGGCTGCCAAAGGCTCATGGTCCCAAGAGGTTTACACTCTGTGCTCAGGTCACCCTGGAGCAGAGACTCTGCCACACAGCGAGGGGACATCTGCTGCCCCTGAGGAGGAGTCTGCCACAGCAAGTTCATGCTTAGCTGGCAAACAGAGCAGGTATTCCACCCTCTGAGCTGGACAGGACTCTGAGGCTGGTTGTAAATTCGTCAGATCCTGTCAAGCTCAGACTCTGAGAACAAGGAAGTTCCGCATGAACCAGTGCATTCCTGACTGAGAGAGCCAGGTAGAGATGTCAGGGTGTGGGGAAGAGGGAGACCCTCTAAAGGACATTTTTAGGTTCAAGAAGAAAGTTGCTGTGCTCGAAAAGACCATTGAGATTTGAGTCATTGGCATCTGAAGCCTTTTTTTTTCAGGGCCTGATTAGTGGGGTGTGTGTGTGTGTGTGTGTGTGTGTAAGCAACTTAAGCTTTCTCATAGAAGGCTGGCACCTATGACTTTATAAGACCCCCTCTTCCCATTTAAAGAACATTGGATTGTGTGTCTTAAAGAGGAACCAGTCAAGGACTAGGTGAGATGCAACCTATGGTCCCCCTCACCCCTCCTGTCCTCTACCCTCTCCTCCCTTCCTCTACCCCTTCTCTTCCTTCCCTCCCCCATTTCCCTCCTTCCTTATGTCCCCACTCCTTTCTCTAACTCTAAGGATCGAATCCAGAGCCACCTACCATCTGGTATTCTTCCACCACGCTACACTACCCCAGCTCACATTCTGCATTTCTTCTGGACCTCTGTAATGACAGCACCACACCAACATTCTGCCCATTAATGAATAAGTAAACATAGTAATGTCTGCATTAAGAAGGAGGGTAGACATGTGTCCACTGAGTCCATTTGTCCTTTGGTTGTTCAGAAAAGAAGTGGAAATCTCTAGGGACCAAATACCTTTGGCAGCCAGAGCCCAGGGTCCTCAGAGGTCAGAGGGTAAAGAGGGTAAAGCTTGGATGTGGGATGGCCCAGGCTCACCTGCTGCCACTCCCAGCACTGACTCTGCTGCTCAGGACAAGAGGGTCATTGTGTCATCTGGGCTCCTAGCCACCCTGTTCAAAGCTTCTATGTTCCCCAGAAGCAGCAGAGAGCCATGGCCACACAGCTGAGGTTTCTCCTTCCCCTAGGAAAGCCCTCAAGCCCCTTAGTGCACCACCCACCTGACTGCACAACTCTGGTGATGTTCAAGACCCGTGCTTTTCAAACCCAAAGTCCACACTCACAGTGAGCATGTATGTTTTTCAAACATGCACGGATGAAGACGGTGATGGGCCAGCATCACGGAAGGCCAGTGTGAGGGGGAGGGGCTCTCGGCTGTATCCTGTGTGACTCTGAGTTCAGGAGCCTAGTGGTCTGGGTTCATCTGCTCACTTACACATGACCTTTGCCCAGTTCTAGTTGCTGGCCTTAGTCTTGGCGGCCATAAAGTGGAGTCAGAATGCCGGGGTTCACAGAGCTGCTGAAGGGAGTCAATGAACCGTGTGGATTGGGCATGCAGTGACCACAGGCTGTGTTTGCTACCCTTAGAGTTATTTGTGCACGTTGCTTGTCTTTTTTGGTTGTTTAGAATGGAAGATCTAAATAGTCATGAGTCATCCATAGCTGCACATTGAAATGTCCCCCATGTACACAGAGGCCAGTTCTGGAAGGTGGTGGGTCTCACTTATCTCAAAGTGGCAACTTTGTTGCACTGGTTTGTATCAATGTACTGCTGGAGGTAGCTCTAGGAGCTAGTGGTTCACGTTGGTCTCAAAGTGGCAACTTTGTTGCACTGGTTTGCGTCAATGTACCATTAAAAATCAGACTCTACATGGGACCTGTGAAAGTTGAAGAGAGACACCAAGTCTTTCATTTAAGCAGAAAAATGAACCTGTAGACCTGGGTGAAAAGAAAGTGTTACCATTTTATTTTGTAAATTGTATCTCATCATATCTGCCCTCCTCCCTCCAGCCCCTCCTCCTTGCTCCTCCTCCCTCCAGCTCCTCCCATGCTTGTCTCCTTCCAAGTTTCTGGTCTTGCCTATCTTGTCTATATAACAGCAATTGCTATGTGTATGTACATGTAAATTTATATGTATAAGTGCATGTGTACATATATTCACACAGATATATATATATATATATCCTGAATCCATTTAGCTCTGCTCACGTGGGATTAAACCTATGTGGGTGCTTAATCTTGGAGTAGACTGGTTTTTATTTAGGGATGGGACCATGTGCAGTGTCTCCTTGTTGGTTGGTCACCTGGCATTGCCACTGTGCTGGTCTTGTTCTGGCAACCATATTGCTAAGAGTTTGTGGGTCCAGCATCCCCACTGTAAGTTGGTCCTCTGGTCTTATAACCTTTATGTTCCAAGATTTCCCTGAGCCACACGAAGTACAGGGGTGCCAGTTGTGGTGCCCAAGAATGATTTACTTGTGTGAGAGGCAGCACGGGAGTTGGATCCCATCTTGCAGGGCTCTTGGAAGTCCAGTTAGGCACTTACGGAACTCTCCGGAACTCTCTGGAACTCTCCAGAACTCTCCAGTGATTGCTTATATTCTCTTCCAGTGATAAATTCACCAGATTCTGTCAGTGGAAGAACATAGAACTGAATATTCACGTGAGTGCCATACTTCTCTGCCCCCCCCCTTTTAAATAAAAACTTCCTCTGCCCTAATGTCGTGAGAAAGTGCTTTGTTCTGGAACATTCTCCCCAAGGATATGCAGCGTAGTGCAGATGTGCTTGTATAAGTTTGTGGACTGAGAGCTGGGCTCCCATGCTCAGTAACCTTCATTCCTCATATGTGTGTGTGAGAATGAGACTATGTGCATAAGAAGGGCAGTTTTAGGTTGCAATTGATTGACCCTTCACCAAAACTCACCGTGGCGATGTAAGCCTTCCAATCACTATCACGTCTGCGGAGCCCGGCTCCTGCCCCACTGTGATGCTCCCTTCACCGATCTTACTGTGGGACGTAATAAAATAAGCAGAATAGTTTCTTAGAATAAGGTTTCAGGTTTGTTTGATTTCCTTTTTCTTACTTTGGAATTGGCAGAAGTGGGGGTTGGTAGAACACTGGGCTGGGAGTCATGCCTCAGCATGAGGGACAAATCTCTCTCTCTCTCTCTCTCTCTCTCTCACACACACACACACACACACACACACACACACACACACACACAGAGAGAGAGAGAGAGAGAGAGAGAGAGAGAGACAGATAGACAGACAGACAGAGAGATGGAGAGGGAGAGATACACAACAGCAAACCCAGGGAAATGGAACACAGTGGCCCTGGACCACAGGCCGCCTGTTGTGTGGCTCCTGGGTACCTCAGCATCCTCTAAGCTGAGATGTCAGGACTCTAGGAAGTCGGCTCTGAGTGCTCAGCGCTGTCTTCACCCCTCACATGGATCTTCTGGAGATACAAGGTTTTTGATTGGATAAAAGAATTAGTTGTGTTTTGTTTTTAAAGAAAGATTTGTACTTAAAGCAGTGTTGTGGGGAAAGGGCTTTTTAAAACTTTCCCCTTGCATCCTATGTACTGGATGATTTAAAAGAAAGGCGTTATAACACCTGCACATGCACGCAGACACAGAGTCACACAATGCTCTCTCACATGCACACACACACAGACACACAAGCATACACATATATACATACATGCTTACACATACAAGCATACACACATATACATATAGACTTACACATATACACAGTCCTATACATGCACTCACACACATACATACATATACATAGTCATATACATACACTCACAACCACAGGCACACAAACATATACACATATACACACAGGCTTACACACAGTCATACATATGCACTCACATACACACACATGCACACAAGCATACACATATATATACACATGCTTACATATACAAGCATACACACATATATATATACACAGGCTTACATATATACAGAGTCCTACACATGCACTCACACACATACATACATATACATAGTCATACATGTTCACACACATACATACATATACATAGTCATATACATACACTCACATCCACAGGCACAGAAACATATACACATATACACACAGTTATACATATGCACTCACATACATACATATACATAGTCATACAGAGGCATACACATATATACACACAGACACACAAGCATACACACATATACATACAGACACACAAGCTTATACACATATACACGCAGGCTCACACAGACACACACACACACACACACACACACACATTTTTTGGCCCCCGAGTTCTGTTGATGGACGGAGTGTATGTGTGTGAATGAAGTCTCTTTCTGTGCCTCTTTTTATGTTCATGTGAAGAGTTCTGACTCCCACAGCCTGCCTCTCAGCGTTTCCAGTTAGAGGGTGTTTGTTCTGAAACAGCTGCTCTCCACAAGGACTCCTGTCTTCCCACCAGGACAGTGTGGAGAAGGGTCTGATTGTCCCCAAATCTAGGATCCCTGGTGCCTGAGATCACTTCTCATATTGACTAGTGATTCTATTCTTGTCCCGCCCCCCAACATCGACACTTGCATAGCCTAAGGTTTTCAAGAATGGAAGGACGGTCTCCTCCTATACTCCCCTCCCCCACACCTGTCTCCATGCTGGGCCTGGTGTGCCATGGGGTGGCAGCTAAGGCAGAGTAAGTAACTGTTTGTGGTTACAGTGGTCTGCAGTCTCAGCCCTCAGCTTAAAGAATTGGTCCTCGGAGTGGGAGGTGACATTGGATGATCTGTCTGTCCTTACCCTGACTCCATGTGACTGTTGTCTTCATTTCATCTTGTGCTTCTGCAGCTGAGCATGAACGACTTCAGTGTGCACAGGATCATCGGCCGAGGAGGGTTTGGGGAAGTTTACGGCTGCAGGAAAGCTGACACTGGTAAAATGTGAGCCTCTGTCTTGTCTCACGGGACTGTTAAGGGGGCCTTGGTCCAGAGAGAGAGAGAGAGAGAGATGTTTGGATTTGGTCAGGAAGCCTGGCCCTTCACTTCTTAGGGCTACTGGGAAGCTAAAAGGATTCACACATGGAGTGCCTGCAGCAGGGAGTCTGTCCTAGAACCGCTACCTGCTCTCCTTCAAGCTTGATTGACCCATGGTGCCTTCCCTCATGTAGGGATCCTGCTGAGCGTGTGCCCAGAGCCTGACCGTACTGACTGTTTATTCTTCAGTGGACAGTTCTATGAAAACCTTCCTGTCCAAGGATAGGGACTGGAGCGGCACGCAGAGCATTTTGAAGGTCCCTTGTCAGGGATAAATCATTTTCCATGTTCTTGGAGCTCTAAGGTGTGGTTAAGTTCCTGCCTGCCTCACAGACTGTTTTTCTGTAGGTCACATGACACATGTAGCCCTGGTTGACCTGATACTTGCTGTGTAGACCAGGCTGACCTCAAATTCAGAGATCCACTGGCCTCTGCCACCAAGCGTTCACCACAGTTAAGAAGCCCATGTGCTTTCGGAGTTCTGGACTCTGCTATCAGCCCCCACCCCATCCCAACCTACCTGTTGGGCAGTTCAAAGCAAGTGTGACAGTCATGGAGAATTTTCTGTCCTTAAACCCTTGTAACAAATGAAGAATCCTCTTTCACCTTCCCACTGTGCTCCTGAAAATGTTTCTAGCTTCTCCCTGCCTGGAATAAACCAAATGACTGAAGGCCGGTTTCCTGGGGGCTTTGTCACAGGCTCTTATAAGATTTAACTTGTCAGAATGGCCCCTTAGTTAGCCAGAGGTAGACATGAGAAACCTTCCTGTCACCTGCCACGTGTGATTGCAGGAGAATCCAGTTAGGGTCTTACGCCTCCAAAGAGCTAAATCGGACCCACACATTCGCCTCCTCTGCTCGGTAGCACCAGAGAGCACGTTAAGCATTTGTTGCTTTTTGCTTCTGCCCCATTTATCTAATGCATCTCTCTCCACATGGCGAGAGAAATCCCTGTGATACCCTGCGATTGCTTTCTCCCCACAGTGAAGATTCCCCAGAGGGCACCTGGGCGCCATCTTGCTTCCTTTTGTTGTGGTAGAAACATCCTGGAAGGGCTGGAGGGATGGCTCAGTAGTTAAGAGCACTGACTGCTCTTCCAGAGGTCCTGAGTTCAAATCCCAGAAACCACATGGTGGCTCACAACCATCTGTAATGAGTTCTGATGCCCTCTTCTGGTGTGTCTGAAGACAGCAACAGTGTACTCACATATAATAAATAAATAATTCTGAAAGAAAGAAAGAAAGCCTGGAAGTTTGTGTGGTCTGGTGTAGGTTCTTGGCCTAGACTCCACCCTTGTATTTATGTCCCCAGGTATGCCATGAAGTGCTTAGACAAAAAGAGGGTGAAGATGAAGCAGGGAGAGACGCTGGCTTTGAACGAGAGAATCATGCTGTCTCTTGTCAGCACTGGGGTGAGTAGATCCGTGGCCTCTGACATCCTGTCAGCTGCTACTGTCTGTCCCAGCTGATCATGGAGTAGCTCGATGGAGGGAGGGTTAGGGTATGACACAGGACAGGCTCGTGCTGGTGGGGTTGGGTGCGATGCCTCTCTCTGGGCTGGAGGGGAGGCCAGTACACCCCCCTCTTCCTCCAGAAGCAGCCCCCTCCCTAGAGCAGTCCCTCCTGGGCAGAGCATGGTGCCCAGCGGGCAGACAATTATGGTGGAAGACTTGTGGAATGAACATTGGATGCGCAGGCGCTCAGAGCAGGCCGGAGGCTTAGGATTGAGCTGTGCTATGGCAGGGTATACCATACATGTGTGGCTGGCAGGCTAGCCCTCCCTAGAATGAGTGGAGGGCTCCGATTGTCACCGTGCAGGCCACAGGTGGACAGTTTCTGTCTCCTGTGGGGCCTTTCTGACTGACACAGCTGGATTCAGTGCGCAGTCCTCTCTGCCTAAAGGATTTAAAGGTGTCAAACCGTAATGGCCAAGAACCAGTTTCAGCTGGTGAGAGGGCTGCGGAGACCCTGAACAGATCCCACCCCTTCCCGTTCTTGGCCACACTGACCCAAGCCCACTTTCAGATCATTCCTTTGGGGAAGAAGTGGGTTGTGTGTGTGTGTGTGTGTGTGTGTGTGTGTGTAAGAGAGAGAGAGAGAGAGAGAGAGAGAGACAGACAGACAGAGAGAGAGAGAGAGAGAGACAGAGACACACACACACACACACACACACAGAGAGAGAGAGAGAGAGAGAGAGAGAGAGAGAGAGAGAGAGAGAGAGCGCTGTTTCTATTGAGTTCCGGTTAATGATGACACTAGCACATCTCCGAGCTTCCAGAAGGACTGTTTGCTACTGAAGCAGAACAAACACGTGATTTAGATGAACTGAAAATGAGGGTGGGGGGCTCCAATTAATCTTTAATTATGCAGGTTCGCCTTCCAACTCTAAACATTTAGCCTCATTTTTAACGAGTTATTTCAAAGCCCCGTTAGTTTTTAAGAAGTCCTATGGAGAATATATATATATATATATATATATATATATATATATATATATTTATGTTGGCAAGGTACAAAGCCAGATTGCATATATCCTTTTAATATTTCCTTTATTCAGATGAGGGGATGTGGGGTGACGAGTACACCATCTTTGCTTCGGTCCAATCTGAAGAAGATAAGTTTGAAATCCTGCCTATACTGGGCCACTAACTTTAACATAAGAGAATTAACCCTACGCCTGTTCAGATTCTAATCTGTTTTGCTAAAAGGTACTTCAGCCTGGCACACTACAATTAAGTGACTGGGGAGTGTCAGCTTTCAGTTCTGCGTGCCCTGGTCACAATGTGGTCCTCTTTTGTCTGCTTGGTCCCTGGATCGAGGAGGGTTGCTGGTCTTCCTTCCTGGGTGTGCTTCATGCCAGTGAAAAGCATCATGGGGCTTGTGCTAAGGCAGTGAGAACTGTAGTCTCACTGGGGAGGCTGCCCAAGGGTAGCAGCTGAGCTGTCAGGGGGTGGGGGATGGTTCCTAGGTGTGGTGTGGGAAGGGATGGCCACATGGGTTTTGTTCATTCTCTCTTGGCCAATTTGGCCAGATGCCCA
Organism: Micromys minutus; assembly: GCF_963924665.1. Taxonomy (NCBI): domain Eukaryota; kingdom Metazoa; phylum Chordata; class Mammalia; order Rodentia; family Muridae; genus Micromys; species Micromys minutus. Next base: position 34,071,171 of record NC_137964.1, read on the forward strand.
AGGGGGCCATCTGAGTTTGCCATTGGCTGCTGTCAGGCTGTAAGTTCTCTCAGAGATAAGGGAAGGCTCTGGTGGCAGGTGTGGTCAGGCCAGATGAAGTAACTTTGGGTTTTCCCAGAAATCACCCCAGGGATGTGGTCTGAGACTCGGGGAAACAAACCTTGTCTATTAGAGAGACTCAAACTTGAATGGCTCTCGTGAGCAGGACTCGATGGTCAGAGCTTAGGCTAGTGAGAAAAAAAAAAAAAGCAAGCAAGTCCACCCAGCTGGAACTGGGTCAAGGGGAACTTGTACCTGGCACTAGGCGAAACCACCTTATAAGCAGCTGTTGGGAGATGCTCGGGGAACGTGGGCTTTCCATCATGGCTTTCTTTGTGGTTTCAGGCAAGCAGCTCCTTATTCAGGGCTTGACTTACTGCTCTTTAAGGAAGTGAGACCAGCTGGGTGGCTCCTCCTATCTTCCTCTTCCTTCTCCCTCTCCTCCTTTCCTCCCTTTCTCTCCCTCCCTCCCTCCCTTTCTCTCTCCTTCCCCCACCCCCTGATTCTAAATTCTAATTCTATAACTCATTCCCTATCTAGCTAAAGAGGCCGGGCTGTCATTAGAAGGACCACAAGCCACTGTGTTCCAGAATCTTTCATGTGAGGTCCAATGGGTACAGTTCCCCATCCCAGCTGGGAAAGACCCTGGCTTTATTGAGTTTCTGGTCCACTTACTTCTCTTTCCCACCGAGCTGCTCGTTAGATCACAGGACACATGTTTGGGGGGCCCACTGAGGATGAGGTTAAGTGTAGCAGGGGAAGGTCACAGGAGGATCTTGAGAAGATGGAGGCCTGTGTTTGCCAGTTTATGTCAGCTTGTCACAAGCTGAGAAGAGGGAAACTTCAAGTGAGGAAATGCCTCCATAAAATGGGGCTATAAGCAAGCAATGCGTTTTCTTAATTAGCAGTTGGTAGAGGAGGACCCAGTCCATTGTGGGCGGGGCCATTCCTGGGAAGGTGGTCCTGGGTTCTATAAGAAAGCAGGATAAGCAAGTCATGAGGAGCAAGCCAGTGAGCAGCACCCCTCCATGATCTCTGCATCAGCTCCTGCCTCCAGGTTCCTGTTCTCTTACTGTCTTAGCTTCCTTCAGTGGACTGTGATTTAAGATGTATAAGCCAAAAAAGCCCTTTCCTCCCCAACTTAACTTCAGTCATTTGGTTTGAGCACAGCAACAGTAATCCTAAGGAGACAGGGCTGCAGAAGTCCTCTGGCTCACAGAAGGATAGCACAGTACTTCATTTACTTGAGAATGCATGCTCTTAGAGTCAGTAAATTCACCATCTCAGCAGACCAGAGGACCGAAGAGGAAGCTGTCAGTCATCCTGACCCAGTTTTCTCTAGAAGACTTATGGAAATGAATCCAAGTTTGTGTGTCTATATTTTATAGTGCATATCAACTAGAAGTCATCTGCACACCCTTAACACAGAGATTTTGGAGCCTGTTATTTCATAATTTGCATGTGGTTGTGTGTGTACTCCTTTGCTTGAGTGTAAAGGTCAGAGGTGAGAGGTCAGATGTCAGGGGTTACTCTTAGGTTGTTGGCCTTCCCCTGTGTTTTGAGATAGAGTTTCTCCCTGACCCGGGGCTCAACAATTGGGCTAGGCTGGCTGGCCAGGGAGGCCCAGGTCTGTCTCCTCTCTGCCACCACAGTGTTTCGATCCCAAGTGCCTCCAACCACGCCAAGCTCTTTAATGTGGGTTCCGGAGATGAGACCCAGACCTTCTTGCTTATGTGTCAAGAATCTTACAGAGTGAGTCTCCCCAACACTGACGTTTTAAGGAAGTTATGCAGTGAGGATTTAGGTTTCCGGTAAAAGGAATTATGTGAATATGTTTTTGTTTTAATCCCAGGTGTGGGAAATGAGGCTGCTTCAGTTTGTCCACAGCCGTTAACTACGGATTGTCTCGTGTTCCAGGAGGGGTGTGATTTTTGCCAGCTGCAGACAGTTTACATTTGGAATTCTGGGGACTCTGGAGTCCCCAGAGGGCAGTGCAAGTGCCCCAGAGGGCAGGGGATTGGGGAATTGCTAGTTCCCCTGCGGCTGCTGAGTTCTGCTCTTCTGCTGGATTGTTGGGTTGCTACATTGTTGTTTTGTTGGATTGCTGGACTGTTAACATTGTTGATTGCTGGATTGTTACATTGTTGTTTTGCTGGATTGTTGGATTGCTACATTACTGTTGATTATTGGATTGTTACATTGTTGTTTTGCTGGATTGTTGGATTGCTACATTGCTGTTGATTATTGGATTGTTACATTGTTGTTTTGCTGGATTGTTGGATTGCTACATTGCTGCTGATTATTGGATTGTTACATTGTTGTTTTGCTGGATTGCTGGTTAGAGATACCTTGAGGACTGAAACTGGATTTGCCTCTAGGAATTCAACACCCTTAGTCAGCAGCAAGTAGTCTAAAGAGGTCTATGGCCCCTTTCCCCTGTAACTTTCTTTTCCTCCTACCTAGCATTGTGGGTTGGAAGGGATTGGGGTGGAGATGCATGGTAGATATAAGAACCCTATAAAGTAGCTCCAAAAAGTACACCTGGGGAAAAAACCATATCGTATGGCAGGCTGTAATTTACGTTAGGTCAGATTCTTGCTGAGGCTTTTTAGTGGCAAGGACGTGTGAAGAGTCTAAACCAATCCTGTGTTAAGACCAGCAGAGAATCCTGCTGAATCAGGATCTGAGAGAGATGGAGGTTTGTCAGAAGCCTGAAGTTCTGAAGTCACCCTGAGGCTTGAGACACCAACTCCCTGCCCAGGTTATTTCTCTCCTGGGCTCTCTAAAGGTGGCTGTCTCTGCTGTTAGCCTGACCTGTGTGTGGTTTTCTGCTTTTCTCCCCGAGAGCGTGAGATAGCCCATGCTGCTGCCTACATAGCTAAATAGCGAGGTCAACAAGAGCTGTGTAGCACTGTCACCAAACCAGCCCATGAGCCAAGAATGGTCCGTGCATATCTAGAAGCCTTGTAAGGAAAGGTCACAGAGAGCAGGTGTCAGACACTGTGTGTGGTCTGCAGAGCCTGAGCTAATGCACAGGTCCAGAGTCCTGTGCCACAGTCCCCTCCCCGAGTCTCCCCTGAGGCCTTTCCCAGGCTAGGCTAATCTAAGCAGTGCTATTAGGCAGTTCTTGAGATAGGCCTCCTGCACCCATAGTGCAGACAGCTACCGACTGTCTACTTGGTGTGGAGTGGCCAGATCATGTAAAAAACAACTCAGGTAATAGCTCCAAACAGCTGATTAAGGCTCGGCACCGTGACACTAATTGTGGTTGTCATGCAGAGTGTGGTCAGGCCATGTTTCTGCTTTGTTGACTAGATGCTCAGCTGTTCAGCACTGATAAAAGACACTGACCCCACCTGAGACCTTTTCTGTTACATATATTGCACTCAAATGACCATCTGCACGTGCATCCTACATAGGGTTCTCTCCTCTATTTTTCATTTTGTGTTTGAGCTTAGGGCTGTGCTGTCTGAACTACATTTATAAGTATGTGTATGTGTGTTTTCCTGTGTGTATATGCGTGTGCATATGTGTATAGACATGTACATGTGTGTGCATATACATATATTGTGTATTTGTGTACATGTGTGCATGTACATGTGTGTGTATGTGTGTATAGACACGTACACATGTGTATAGACATGTACATGTCTGTGCATATATTTACTTGTGGATTTGAGTACATGTGTGTGCACCTGTATATGTATCTATGTGTGTAGACATGTATACATGGTATGCGCCTATACATATATGTACTCATGTCATATATTTGTGTACACTGTGTGTCCTTGTATGTGTATGTATGTGTGTACCTTTGTGAATTCATTTGTGTACACACATATGCACCTCTGTGTATACATGAGTGTCCATGTGTATGCATGTGTCCGTGTGTATATAGCATGTGTATACCTGTATGTAAGTTTGCATCTTTGTATGTATATATGTGTATGTGCATGTGTATGTATATATGTGTGTTTGTGTACATGTGTATATGCATGTGTACATGTGTGTTTGTGTGCTCGTATACATGTGTATATGCACATGTATATGTGTGCTTGTGTGTGTGTGTGTGTGTGCAAACCCTTATAGAGAGGTGTGAGATGCTCACCTATGTGTGTCCCTGTGGAGGCCGAAGTGAATGCCTATTTTCTCTCTTGTTCCATACTTTGATTTTTGAGATGGGGTGAACTGGGGGTTCACTGACTGGCTAGACGGAATGGCCAGCAAACCCCAGTGACCTTTTCCTGTCTGCATCTCCAGTGTGTGCTCAACTGTTTGCTCGTTCATGTGTGTGCGGGGTGTCTGAGCTCAGGTCCTCATGCTGTGCAGCTCTACCTCTTCCAGCTCCGTCAGGGTCATCACCGCTGTGACTTCCCTGCCTTGTTTTTCTTAAAGTGTGTCTATACTTTCTGACTGTTTATAGTCCCACGCACATTAATCAACCTGTCAGCTTTCACTTCTATTAGGACCCTGTGGGATCTGTGAACAATTCTCGGACACGGAAGCCGGTTTATGTTGAGTCACTTTGTCAGTCACTCCACGGCCTGTTTTCTACCTTCGAAGGAGAATTCATTCTAATAACACAAGTGCTAGACAACTTCTCTCCCGTTAGGCTCTTCTGAGGTCAAAGTAGAGACTCAAATACATAGTTGACTGGCCAGGACACAAACCAGGACAGCAGAGACCATTGGGGCAACCATGTCCCCAGTGGCTGTGGTCTTTTGAAAGGGGCCCAGGAGCAGAAAGGACAGTGCCAGGATGAATCAGGGTGAGAGAGTACTCCACATCCTGCTGTTCCGATGGCGGGCTGTGTCTCTGGCTCTTGTCATCCACTGGATCTGCAGCTCTGTGGCTCCTGAAGAGGTCAGCAGGTGTCACACGTGAGGCCAAGGAGAGAAGGGCTCAGCAGGAGTCCACGGTGGGGTCTTTGGCAGTGGAATGCTTTCTGGGGCAGCTTCTGTCCTTCTCACAGGCTTCTGTCTGTCCACTCTAGGATTGTCCCTTCATTGTCTGCATGACCTATGCCTTCCACACGCCAGACAAACTCTGCTTCATCCTGGACCTGATGAACGGTAAGCAAGCCCCAGGTGTTTGGCTGCCCTCTGAGTGTTGCCTGGTGTTCACTCTGAGCCTGTGGCCCTCAGACAGGCTGAGTTCTGCGCGTCTGTCCCATAGCTAGACTCTCATTGTCACTTAAAGGCATCTTTGCCCTTTGGTTTCTGGTAGATCCATCTTTGCGACACTGGCTGTGATTTCTCCCAGGCCGCCATTTTCTACCCAGGAAGCTGGGTCTAGAAACTTCTCACAAAATAAGTACTGAGTGTGAAGTTTTGCCCTCTGTACTGCAGCTGACTTCGGTCTTTAATTAGCTTATTTCCTGGTCTCAACTCCCAAGAATGTAGGCCCAAGATAGACACACATTTAGAAGCTGGCTTTCAAGGGCTGATTTGTGTGGATTCTACTTTTTATTTCCTGCGCCTCCTGAGTCCTCAGGAATCTATGCTCATCTCTGAAGCTATGAACAGCCACCCCAAAGGGTGCAGACACAAAATGTTCACTCGGAAAGTACTTTCAGTGTGAGAATGTGGTATCTGAGCACTTGGAGTATTTTTAGGAAAAGCTGAAACGAAATATGAACCATTCAGATGTTCAGTTGCTTATTTTTTTTCTTTAGTTAGCTTAAGTTTTATTATTGTTTTGAGTGTGTGATTTGAGCTCATACCTGGCCCCAAAATAGGAAAGACAAAGTAGTTAAAAGTAGTGAGTTAAGATGATGCTGGAGCCGATAGTGCAGGCCGTGTGTGTGTGTGTGTGTGTGTGTGTGTGTGTATGTGTGTGTATGTGTGTGTGTGCGTGTGTGTGTGTATGTGTGTATGTGTGTGTGTGTATGTGTGTGTGTGCATGTGTGTGTGTATGTGTGTATGTGTGTGTATGTGTGTGTGTATGTGTGTGTATGTGTGTGTGTGTGTGTGTGTGTGCATGTGTGTGTCTGCAGAGGGGGTTGGGGTCATGGAGGGGTGAAGGCAGAGAGGCCCCTTCCCTGCTAGGGCCAGGCAGACCCACTGGAGAAAGTGTGGAGCCCTTTATTGAGTGTCTCAGTCTGTACACAAGGAAGAAAGAGCTGTGTGCAGTCCAGGTTATCCTCGGACACGTGCAGCCTTTACCATCTGCCCCGCTTCCCGCCTCATGACCCGTCCTTGAAGCCACGAAGCTATTTCCTTTTCCCAATATCATGCTGCTACAAGCAGTTCTGAACACAGGACCAGGGTGACAGTTTTGTGAGGGCTCTCGGATCCCCACCGCCTGGGTTTTGTCAGTATGCCTCTCCGCTGGCCAACATCAGCATCCAATCTCTCCCCAAGGGGCCAGTTTAAGGTTTATAGTTTGGGTTTGTTTTCTCACGAGGCAGTCAAGAGTGGACTATGTGGGTGGGCTCAGTTTCTGGGCGGGGTTTAAATAGTCTGGAGGTTCTGCTGGCTGGCCCACGCTCCATGGTGTCACCATGATCTGAGCTGCAGCCCCAGTGGTGGCTCTGTCCCATCCATGAGACAGGGTCTTCCCCATCATCTCCTTGAAAGTGTTTCTGTAATGATCCACACCTTTGGCCAAATTAACAGAAATCAAAGACTTAATTGAAGGCCAAAAGGAGGAGCCTTTTTCTCTCGCACCCTTATTATGTGGGGTGACCTCTGTCTCCTCTCAGTGACCATCTGTGACTTGCCCTCTGGGTCTTTGGTTGCAGGGGGTGACATGCATTACCACCTCTCCCAACATGGGGTGTTTACTGAGAAGGAGATGCGGTTTTATGCCAGCGAGATCATCCTGGGCCTTGAGCACATGCACACCTGCTTCGTAGTCTACAGAGACCTGAAGGTAAGGAGGGTTGGGGTGTGCCCCAGGCCCTCTGGGAGCCCCGTTCTCTGCAGCAGGGCCCTGACCTGCCTTCCTAGTCCTGTCTCAGCCCTGTCAATGTGGTTCACTGTGAGACCACATTGGGGTTGGTACCTGTGGCCAGTCTATTGTCATGGCAACCGCAGTGCCTACTAAGGTGCAGGGTGCAGTTCATATTAAGTAGAGGAGTTACACAATAAAGAAGATGCTGGCCAGCATCTTTTGGCACGTCTCAGTCTATGTATATAATTGTGGTTTGGTAGCCGCTCACCATGGAGCAGATTTTGCCTTGGTCAGAGCTTAAGAGGGATAAAGATGACCGTGAGCCATGATAAAGAAAGCTGCAGTCCTGGCTCCTGTGGGACAAGGCTGGTTGGAGGGAAAGGGGGTGTTGTGCAGTATAGCTCATCTGGGGACAGCTCATGGTGGTTCTCTGAGCTGTGCTCATGTCCCAGGGCTGAGAAGCAATGGCTTTGAGCACTGAGGCCTTGCACTGTAAAGCTGTGTTTCAAAAGGGGCTCTCCAAGAAGGAGGAACCTGGGTGGTTGCTCCGGGTGTCCATGGTGACACGGTGCATCGATGTGTGATGCAAACAGGGGAGAAAAAGAAGAGAGACTGCCTTATTGAGGGACTCTGTCTTCACGATAAACCACCATGACTAAAATCGATGCAGGGAGGAAAGGGTTTTATCTTTTAGCCTGTGGTCCATCATGCAGGGAACTCAGAGCAGGAACTCAAGCAGGGCAGGAACCTGGAGGCGGGGGCTAGAGGGGTGCTGCTTACTGGCTTGCTCCTCATGGCTTGCTCAGCCTGCTTTCTTAAAAATCCCAGGACCATCAGCCCAGGGATGGCTCCATCCATAATGGGTGGCCCCACCCACAGTGAGCGGCCCCACCCACAATGGGCGGGGCTTTCCCCATCAGTTACTAATGAAGAAAATGTACACAGGCTTGCCTACAGGCTGATCCGAGGGAAACAGGTTCTCAATTATGGTTCTCCCTTCTCAGGTGACTCCAGCTGTGTCAAGCTGGCAAAAACCACCAAAAGAACAAAAACAAAAAAGCAAGCAAACAAACCAGGTCATCCAGGACAGAAACCCTGACACATTATAGATACCTGTGTGCTGTAAAACTTTTTAATCCCAGTCCAGGGTTTCTCTCTTGCCTTGACCATTTAGTTCCCAGATAAAGGACACACACAACCTTTATATTTTCAATAATCCTTAAACAGCACAAGAACTGAGCAGACACCTACCCTCTGTGCTATTGGAATCTATTTCCTATCAGTAGCCCTGAGTTATTACCATATTTCATCTGGGTTGCTCTTAACTCCAACAGGCCAGTCCTCAGGGCTGTGTTTTCTTGACTCCTATCCCATGGCATCTTCTCTCTCCCCCTTCACCTTCTTTTCCCCACCCTCATGATTCTCCTCCCACCCCCAAGCCCTGGAACCCTACCCCCCCATCTCATCTGCCCAGCTATTGGCTGTCGGCATCTTTATTCGCCAATCAGAAATAACTTGAGGGGAGAGTTCCACAGTATCACTTGGGGTCTATTTGCAGACTCTTGTCTCTGGTCTCTGGGGCAACCAGGTCTTGGGGGTCCTCACTTGCCATCACAATACACAGCAACAAACCTCCACACCTGTGAAAGTAACTTCAAGAGGATGAGAGACAGTTCACCCATTGGATAGGAAAACACCTGGAGGAAGTGTTTGACTCTCATTTCCTTTTCTTTCTGGAATGATCTAAACATGCAGTGGTCTGGAAGGAAGTTATGTTCTCTTCTCCTAGGTTCTGTAAGGTGTGTGTGTGTATATGTATGTATGCATATATGTGTGTGTATGTGTGTGTATGTGTATGTATGCATATATGTGTGTATGCATATATGTGTGTATGTGTGTATGTGTATGTATGCATATATGTGTGTATGTATGTATCTGTGTGTATGTGATGTGTGAGTGTGTGTGTGTGTGTGTGTTTGAGACAGGGACCTCACTAGGTAGCCCAGAGCAGCATGGAACTTGAGATCCTCCTGCCTCAGCCTCCAGAGTGTGGATGACAGATTCACCACTGGGCCCTACTACTGATAGACTCATTAAAATCTGGGAGTTAAAAAAAAAAAAGCTGCATTTTGGTTTGGGCACGTAGTTATTTTTACAAAGAATACTTCCATGGAACACAAAGTGTTTAGGGGGTTAAAATAATTCATCTTTGCTTTTCTGTGAATGTACAGAAGCAAAGGTTTTTTGTTTTGTTTTTAAATTGAACTAGTAGCAATAGCCAGATGCTGGTTGACTCATGGCATAGTAGTTGTTTGTGACTTTTATGTGGGAGCAGATACACACAGACAGCCCAGGGCTGGTGCCCTGTGTCTTAATTGAAACCTTCGAAACGGGTTCTTCTATTCCTCTGCTGGTTTGTTTCCTACACTGTTAGCAGGCGATGGTGCCATTTAATTCCCATTCTGATAAAATTCCCATCACTCACAGTTGTTCATGATTCAGTGCTTGCTGTTACTTTTACTTTAGGCAAAACAATAGGTGTTCTGAGGCAGGAAGATGTTACTGAGGGGACTGCAGGTGTGTGTGGGGAGGTAGAGGGGGTGGGGGGGATGCTCTTTGTATCTGTTATTGCAACAACCAAATCGAATTTTCCCCGGAAACAGATTAGATTAGAGTCAGGGTCGGATCCAATTAGCAGGGCCCTGGTCGGTGATGGCTGTCCATCAGGATTGGCCTGGTGCTCTGCGATACGTCCAGCCCTCGGCTCAGCAGCTGCGCGTCACTGTGAGACTCCTCCCTGTCTCGGCCATTGCAGCCATGTTCTCTGAAACCTTGTGGTCCGCAGGTGCCACGAAGCCTGTGCCCCGTTGCTAGAATGTCTGAACTGGTTTGCAGTGAAACTCTTTGGAGTGATGGAGAGGACATGCTTCGATCCCATGTCGGGAACCCTCCTGATCCCCAGCCCCCACTGGGTTTATGGGCGTTAGTCTCTGGTTAGGAGGACCACTCTCAGAGCCCCTTTCCGCTGAAGTCTGTACAGTTATGGGTTCATTGTCCTGCTGCCTTGGTTTGAGGACACCAGAGTTCCCAATGATGACAGAGGTACACCCTGCATTGATCACAATGACCATGATGAAATGATGTTGGGGTGCACCCTCTGGAGCTGTTGGGGACTCTTGAACCTCTTTTCCTTTCAGCCTGCCAACATCCTCCTGGATGAGTATGGGCATGTGAGGATATCAGATCTTGGCCTTGCCTGCGATTTCTCCAAAAAGAAGCCTCACGCCAGTGTGTGAGTATCATGTCTGCACTTGCCGCGTTTCCACACCATGGCCCCCGTGTGCAGGCAATACCAGTGCCCACCGGTGCCCCTCGCCCGCCTCCCTTACCAGCTCGGAGTTCTGTGTTGTATTCAGTATCGAGATGATAGGAGCAGAGATAAAGGCCGAGGGTTTCCTGTCACTGTGGGGACAGGTGTGGCTCCTGGGGAGCTGGCCCCACTCAGGAACTGGCACATTCATGGGAAGGGATGTGGCTCTGCAAAAGCTGAGTGCACACTGCCCGTGAGACTGCAGCCTGTTTGCCTTTTTGACCTTCTGTCTCTTCTTCCATAAAGCTAATGAATTGGTTTATGCCATTGCCAGAGCGTGTGTCAGGGCCTGTGCCCTAGAGAGGCATGTGACTACTGCTCCGAATGCCCCAGGTTGGGCTCAGGACCCATTTCCCATCACCCTCTGCTTCACTTCCGAGAAACTGGGAACTGCTGGGAGCAGCCACCTATTTACAGGTCATGCCGTTAGCCCCTGAGGGTGAACCTTTGGTTGCCACAAGGGAAGTATGTCTTGAGGCTGCAGCCCTGAGCCAGCTCTGAGGGCACAGAACCCAGGGTAGTGGTGGCCATGCTGAGACCCGAGGCCACCTCTAAATAAAAGCGTTGCCTCAGCTCTGAAGAAGCCATGAGGAGTATGCTGGCGAACCCACAGCCCAACTCCCACTTTACCACCTAGGATGACTCCTCCTCTGTGAATGGCTAAGTGGGTAGCGTTGGTGCCTCACAACCCGAGCATCTGAGTTCGGTCCCTGGGACCCACGTTATGGAAGGAGAGACCTGACTCCTCTACATTGTTCTGAGTCCCAAGGATGTGCCCCGTGGACAGACACACAGACGCCAACTAAAACATCCCATCCTAGCACTGAATCGCTTACACGCACACTTCACTATCCTCTGACAGTTCTCTCTGCTGAATGGCTCTGGAGATAAGCCCCCACACTCCCGTTCCACGTGTCTGTGTGGAGAATGTGCAGACTCCTCTTTTCTGTGACTAGAACTGGATTTGGGGTGGATTGGGGCTTGCGGTGCTTTGTCAGCGCTGCCTTAAAGCGGCACCACCTTTGAAAGCCCCAGCTACGTGTTCATACGTCAATACTAAACACCGTGGTTTCCGTGAGTCCGTTGCTCTTTGCACAGACGCTGGAATAAGACTCTGGAAATGTCAGCGCTCTGCCGAGAGTGTGTGCCTGTGCCTCACCTTCCCAGAGCCTCAGCTTTGAGCCATAGGGTTGATTATCCCCACTAGCCCAGTTGCCTTGGTCCTGAGGGTCACACGGGCTACAAAAGGACCATTCCGCCTACTTCTTGAGGAACTGCATTTGAACAGTGTCTTGGTGTCTTGTTTCTTGACTGTTATAAAATACCTACAAAAAGCAGCTAAAGGGAGGAAGGGCTTATCTGGTCCATAATTCTGGGTTAAAATGTGCTTTGGCAGGGGCATCCCAGTTGTAGGACAGAAGACAGCATACACTCAGCTCACTTTGCCCTTTTTGTTTTTAAAGGACTTTTAAAAAGATTTATGTAAGTGAGTACACATCTGTCTGTCTTCAGACACACCAGAAGAGGACATTGAATCCCATAACAGATGGTTGTGAGCCACCATGTGGTTACTGGGAATTTAACACAGGACCTCTGGAAGAGCAGCCAGTGCTCTAACCACTGAGCAATCTCTCCAGTCCCTCCCTTTGTCCTCCTAATACAGCCGGGGCCCAAGCCTAGAGAATGGTGTCACCCGCTTTTAACGTGGGTCTTCCGACTTCGGGTGACCTAACCATACAGTCACAGGCATACCCAGGAGTGAGGGATCCTTCCCAGGTGTTCCAGATCCGCCACGTTGACATCTGACACGGACCCTCTCAAACGGTATTCACAAAGAGACGGGACCGAGGATACCAAGCTCCTGGTGTAAATGCTGGTACTGGGGCCACCACTTTACGCAGATAAAAATGCAGGGACCATGTCTTTTTAAAATGTTTCCTATTGAGGCATTTTGTGGCTAAGGCTGAATGAAGGCTTTGGAGCCGTAGACCTGGATTTGATTTTTTTTTTCCCCTCTTCCTGTCAGATCTACTCTCTCTTGTAGCCAAGGAGGGGATGGCAACGTTGCCCTCCAGTGACAGTTTCAGGCACCAGTCTGTGTACCTGCTGAACCTGGCAACTGGCAGAAACCCCAGGCAGATAGGGATTACTGGGGTGGCAGGGAATCTGGCAAGACTGGGTGTGTGCAATGGGCCAGATCTCAGCTGCATTCAGTGTGCTGTCTGCACAATGCCCCATCCATTGTGGGGCATTAGTAGCCCCTGTTGACAGCGTGCAGATTAAAGTGCAGAGACAGAAAGTTGAGTTGAGGGCACACAGTGGGGCTACAGTTGCAATCCCTTTGTCCCATGTAGATGCTGTGCTCCAGGTAGAGGAAACTCCCTGCCTCAGGCTCTGATATCATCTGCCTTCACAGATGGGTCCCAGTTAAGATAGGTGGCCAGGGTCCCCACCCCATACCTGAGTCTTCTTTTGTTCAAAGCTACAGACGTGGATCTTGGGCACTGTCTCCGGTCCCCTAGGCTGTGGGCTCCCAGGTTATCAGCATGCATGTAGCTGTGGAGGAGCCCTGGCAGATGGAAAGTAAACCTTCCGGAATCGAGCACATTGCCCTTGACTAGTTTGAGCCAGTGCTTGCTTCGGGGAGGAATGCAGAGCTTACCTGTGTCACTGTGCTCTTGTGGGGCGTGTCCTGGATTCACAGTGGCCCATCTGACCAGCCACCCATCAGTGAGCATCTGACTGCCATGCAGGCCAGTGAGGGACCCCAGTAGCTCTGGCTGACTTCAGAGGACACCTGTAGAACCCAGTTAACCGTATCAACCTGTTTCATTTCTCTGGGAGACATCCTTCTGCTCCCAAATTGGGGTTCAGACATGGACACCACCTAAAAGTCACCTCAAAGGACTTCCAGGCAAGGCTGAAACTCAACTCTCCCAGAAAAATGATTTTAGAAGCCCCGGCAGGGGTCTCCTCTGTCCCCCACATGGATCTCGGTTTTATGCTGGTGACTCACAGAGAGCCAGGCCAGCTGTGGTTGGCCAGGACCCATTATCACCTGCTTTGTAGCTTTAAGCTTCTCCCATGGGTGCCAATGATCTCCCGAAGTCCTTATTGGCCAGGGGTTTCTGAGCCGAACCTTGGCGTGGGTAAGCAAGTCAGTAACACATATCAGGAGGAACCTGGGATTTAAACCCACCTCCTGCCTTGGGTTCAGTTCATCACCTGGACCTGGACCATTTCATCCTCTCACTGAAGACAGATCAGCTGCAGATAAGGGCTTTGTTCCCTGGGTCAGACAAACCTTGGGGTACTTGTATGTAGCCACCTAGCTGGCCAGATTAGTTGAATCGACCCCGGTAGTCAGTGGGGTGACATGCCTCAGCCAAATGGCCCTCACGTCCTCCTCTTGTGAACTCACGGTTGCCTCCCGCAGGGTGCTTCGTACGGTGTGTGTGCCTGCTTCTCTGTGCTCATTGCCCTCTCGCAGTGGGTCATCCTCCCCATTCCAGAGTGTACTCCTGTGACCATCTCCTTTCCCTCCCCAGGGGCACCCATGGGTACATGGCTCCCGAGGTGTTGCAGAAGGGGACGTGTTATGACAGCAGCGCTGACTGGTTCTCCCTGGGCTGCATGCTCTTCAAGCTCCTTCGGGGGTGAGTGGAACACAGACATCCTGTCCTGGGGGGTCCTTGGATCAACGGAGTGTCTTGTCAGGGTTTCTATTCCTGCACAGAACATCAGGACCAAGATGCAAACTGGGGAGGAAAGGGTTTATTCAGCTCACACTTACACATCGCTGTTCATCACCAAAGGGAAGTCAGGACTGGAACCCAAGCAGGTCAGGAACTAATACAGAGGCCATGGAGGGATGTTACTTACTGGCTTGCTCCCCATGGCTTGCTCAGCCTGCTCTCTTATAGAACCCAAGACCACCAGCCCAGGGATGGCTCTACCCTCAAGGGGCTGGACCCTCCCCCCTTGATCACTAGTTGAGAAAAGGCCTTACAGCTGGATCTCATGGAGACATTACCTCAACTGAGGCTCCTTTCTCTGTGATAACTCCAGCTTGTGTCAAGTTGACACAGAACCAGCCAGCACATGGAGCTACCTGGTTGGAAGTTGGCTCAGTGGTAGAGAGTTCTGTCTGCATCATGACCATGGTGCCCTGGGCTCCATCCTCAGTGTGGGTGTGGGGAGATCACCTAATTACTAATGAGGTGTCTTGTTATGGCCCAGAGCGTCCTTTACTCCACACTGCTGTAGGTGATGGTCACAATCACTGTCCTGTTTTACTCAGGGTAGCTTCTGTCCTGAGAGCTCAGAGCTCAAAGCCTGTGGCTTCATATTCTGTTCCATCACCAGGGGACCCATACATTTTAAAGGAGGTCTAAGTTAATATAGCAAACCAAGAAGGCTCTGAAACATTTCCAATGTAGGAAGTGTTCTGGGACGAGGAAAAAGTATTAAAGTGTGGATGATTGCAGAAGGGGGTGGTTCCCCCAACCCCCCACCCCCACCTACCCCACCTACAGATGACTTCTTGTGATTCCTGAGCCTTGAGCATCTGTGGGGGTTGTGTGTGGGGGTCAAAGAGCTGAAGTAACCCTTCGGGAAAAGTCTGCATTTCTCCTTTATGCTAGGTTGTATTCTAGGCTTTGGGGACCATGAGCTGGACCGTGGGGGAGTGCACCCCAAGAGGTGTTCTTCTACTAGACATTTGACATTGCTGACTCCTGTGTGACTTTCTAAAGGTTTCATCTGGTTTTAACTGGGAGGGCGAGTCTAGCGGAGCCTAGGCATGCCCTGCGCTCTCAATAAAAGGCCTAAGAAAGGCCGTTGTCCCCACTTCCTATCCATATTTCTGTTATCAGTTGCCCAGTAGCCTGGCCCCACAGCCTGCTGAGGGCTCACTGCACCCCTGGGAAAACTCATTGAGTGTCCTGTTTGGTTCATTTGAAGAGCTGCTGAACTCCACAGCCCTCCGAACTATCTCCAAGTATGACTCGGTACATCCTGGGTGCTTCCGTAATCCAATTCCGCTGTGCATGTAGTATTCCCTCAGGACGTAAAATTATATTACCATGGAGAAAGTCGGGTCTGTTGTTCCATAATTGTATTACCGGTACCATGTTGGTGGAGCCCAGGCGCCCTTAATTTCTGCGGGCAGACTAGCTGACCTGATTAGCGTTTATGCTAGCCAGAGAAACCATTTCCCAGGGAGGACCCCTTCTATTCCCCCCACAGTAGACACTGCAGGCTCAGGAAGACACCCGGGAGCCTCTTCCGTCTGACCTGGAGATGCAGAGTCTGAGCTTCAAGAGTCCCCCATAAAGCACCCCAGGAAGAGGGTGTGAGCCTGCCAAGGCCAGGATTTGCTTCTTTATTGCCGTTCCTGGCTTTTTGTAAGACTGCCCGTGCTTGTAGTCTGGAGAGGGTCTGTGATCACATGGCTTAGTGTTTGAAGAGTCAGCTTGTCTAATTATCACCTCCGTCCATGCAGCTGTGATCTGCGCATCGCCGGGTGATTTTTACAGGGCCGAAGTTTAATCTGGGTCTGTCTCAATGAGAAGATAAAAGTCCTTGGCAGAGTCCTCATCTCCTGCAGTGCGAGGTTTTTTGTCACAGACCCAAAGGCCTCTGAGGATGGCCCTAGGGACAGTTGTGGAGAGATGTGGATGATCTGGAAGCCAGAGAGAGGGCACAGCACAGGTGACTGAAATGTCAGGCTTCAGCCCTTAAAAAGAGCATCTCTCAGAAGGGTGGTTCAGACTGGGCAAAGATTGGCCTGGTGAGGTGGCTCAGTAGGTAAAAACACTTGTTACCAAGCCTGAGAATCTGAGTTTAATCCCTGGTACCTGTATGGTGGAAAGAGATGAACCAACTCCTGAAAGTTTTCCTCTGAGCTCCACACCCTCCAGTGCACACTTGCAAGCATGCAGGTGCACAGGCACACACATACACACAAGCCCCCAATACATACATGCATATGCACATGTACACACATATTTGCACACACATACTCGAAATGCACACATGCATGTGTGCATGTACACATATACCCTTGCACACCCACACACACCCCAACACATACATGCATGCACATACACAATACATACTTGCATGCACACAAGCACGCATGGTTACACATACCCACATGCATACTTACACACACATACACACGGGGAGAGTGAGTGTGAACAAGGATAAGGCTGAAGAATCACAGAAGAATCTGTTGTATGTGTAAGCCACTAGCTGCCCAAAGGACTGTTAGACCTTCTAGTTTCAGGTCACTGTCAATCAAACATTTCCTGAAGCTGGAGGAGGAATCTTGGGCATGTCTAGCAGATGGACTTTGATGCATCCTCCCCATGCAGCTCCTCCATCCTCCCCACACAGCTCCTCCCCACCCAGATTCTCTGTCTGCTGCTTGCTCAAAAGTCCTCAGGGTGATTGGTATAACACCACAAGCAAAAAACAGTGATTTCCAACTCTGGTGATTTAAGCTTGATACATATTTATTGATTACTCAAAGCATATGGGGAGGGGGCTTTGCCTGATGCAGAGGAGAGGAGGGAGGTAGACGTGGGGCTCCCCTGAGTCCTGGGAGCTGGGAAGCTCAGCAGTGGGAGACCTCAGGCTGGATCAGGTGTTTCGGGGACAGGTAGAGCTCCTTTGGCGCCCAGTGAGTGGTAGTTGCAGTCTCAGATAGGGAATGTTAGAGGGAGCAAGGTACACCCAAGAGAGCCTCTGTGTATGCTGTGGAGCACGGTGGCCTTGTTTCCTGGTGTCGGGGACTTAGGGTTTTTAAAGGGAAGACAGGGTCACGTGATCTGCAGTAAGATGATTCTGGACATTCCATGTGATGGCTTACATATGCTTGGCCCAGGGAGTGACACTATTAGGAGGTGTGGTCTTGTTGGAGTAGGGTTGTCACTGTGGGTGTGGTCTTTAAGACCCTCCTCCTATCTGCCTGGAGGTCAGTGTTCTGCTAGCATCCTTCAGAGGAAGATGTAGAACTCTCAGCTCCTCCTGCACCATGCCTGCCTGGAGGCTGCCATGCTCCCACCTTGGTGATAATGGACTGAACCTCTGACTCTGAAGCCAGCCCTAGTTACATGTTGCCTTTTAAAAGACTTGGCTTGCTCATGGTGTCTGTCCACAGAAGTAAAACCCTGACCTGGACACAACATGTAGTGTCAGAGGGACAGCGACACAAGAGGTCCACAGAAAGGCACTGTGCACCCAAGCTTCAGTGGCAGAGGCTGGAGGGAGAGCTCAGAGGTGAAAGGCACCCACTGTTCTTACCCAGGATCCCACCCGAATACCCGCTCATGGCCACCTGTAACTGCAGCTGCAGGGACTCTGGCTCATTTCTCTGGCTTCAGCTCTTAGTGTGGGCACAAGGTGCACAGATTCGTGCAAGCAAATACCTGTACACATCAAGTACAAATAAAGGAATTTTAAAGGAGGGGGACCTAGGCAGGGGACCTTCCTTACCCGAGCTGTTAAATGACAGTAAATGCCACCCACGAATCTGCACCCGGCGAGACTCGGCAATGTTCTGCATCTTGCGCAAGTGTCACGCGTGGTTCAGGGGCTTTGAAGGTGGTCTTCATTGGCTCTGTGGAGTGAAAATGTCTGGGGCAGGACATTGAGTGGACAGTGCTTGGGTCTCGATGAATGCTGCCCTCTTGGGGCATCCTGATCCTTTCCTATCCTGTCTTAGGGCAGCCACAGCCGGACAAACAGCAACACTTGGCTCCAATTTCCAGGGATACTCTGCACTCCCTGGGGACCGTTTTGGTTGTCATAGCTTAGGATGCATTGGCACTACTCAAGAACCTAGGAGAGTTCCTGTTCCCAGCAGAATTGTGGGAACTAAGAACTCTTCCTCTGGGGAAGGCCCCTCCCCCGCATGTGTCTTCCATCCAGATAGAGCCTGGGCTGAGGCCCGGGGGCGGGGTTATCCTGGGCTGAGGCCTGGGGGCGGGGTTAAGTGCCAAAGGAGCTACTGGCTTTCTTCCTTAGGGGACATGGGACCATTTGTTATTGGCTCACTGTTACTGGCTCAAACTCCAAAGGCATATTTGATGTGACATACAGTCTCTCTTGCATTCTAAAATTAAATTGTGGGAGTGTTTAATCACAATGTCATATTGGTTTGGGCTCGTTGTCAGCCCTGAGGGTTTGAAGTGTCTGTCATAGGAGTGTGTGGGCTTCCTCGGTTTCCTAGCAGGTGTAGGGGGCGTGCTCAGCGCTGCAGTATCTAATTAAGAGCGCTCCTGGTATGGGCTCTCTCTCTCCTACATTTCCCACTGAGGTCAGAAGCTGCCTGGCTTTAGGGAGTGTGTCTCTGTGTGCTCTGTGCTGATGACAGCCTGGTGCGGGACACCTATTTCCAGAGCCTGCAACAGGGGACGGCTGTGAGTGCCACTCCTCCTCCTCTAAATGAAGATGTTACTATCCGAAGTGGTTTTTTTCCCTCTTTAACATTTTTGGAAATAGCCCAAATCCCAGACTTGGTTCACAAAGAGCAATCAAGGCTGCGTCAGCAGCTCATGTGTGTGGAGCGCAACTCGAACGCTCAAGTGCTTGTTATCCACACTGCAGAACAAGGATAAAGTGCTGGATCCCGAGCTTCCCATGATGCTCGCTGGCTCCGATGTAAACTTGCTGAAATCGTAAAAGGGACCTATCGACCTAGGGATGGATGGGTGGGAGGCTTGGCATCGGAGGGACCTGGGGCTTCCTCTGACTCTACTTTGTGCTGCCTAAACAGAATCTTAACAGAATTATAACAGACAGAATTTATTTGGGCTCATTCGTGGTCCTGGAAGCCAGGGTTTAGTCAGCAACCTGAGGGGCTTCCTGTTCCATCACTACAGAACCTGCCAGGGTATGGTGTGAGGGAGCAGAGAGGGGAGTGGGGAAAGTCCTGGAATCCAGATTCACCTTTCTTACTGTTGCCATGATTAACAACCTCAGCCCCTTCTCGGGGCTGCAGCCCTCCTGTCCTTGACTTTGAAAGACCCCCACCTTCTCACATGACTTATATGTTTCAGCAGGACTTTGGGATGGGCTTTCACACCGGATCAGAGGTCACCTCTGCTGGCTTTGCACTCACAGCCTTGAGCTTACATTTAAGTCCAGTCCCTCAAACCAGGAGAAACACTGCAGAGTCGAGGCAGAAGGGCAGCAAACAGACTGGCAGCAGCCTGGCATCCCGGTCTCTGGACCTCAACATGCTGATATTTCTGTGGATTTATACAAAGGGGAAGTGTCTGAGTGTGAAGTGTCTCCAGGAACAGGAGAAGGCTGTCTTCTGTGCTCTCAGGTTTTATTATTTTGTTTGATGGTGTCTGGAGTACTCTATGCTTCACCGGAATGCCTGTGTAGCTGAGGATGGCCTTGAACCCCGGACCCTTCTGCCTCTCCCAGCTCCCTTGCTGGCATACACAACCACACTTGACTCTCGATTTCCTCTTTTGAGCACGGTAATTGCACATTTTTCTCCTTGGAAACAAGAGCGAAGAAAATATTTCCAATCAAATCTATTTAAAGATTATAGCACATCCTTGGTTAGTGCCAATTTGCCTTGTTGGTATTTTTTGTTCAAATTAGTGCTTTTAGGAGATGGTGGTTATGTGGCTCTGCTGAGACACTGGAGCACCCTCTCTCACACACAGGGAGAAAGGAGTGTGGCATTAAGAAGCCTTTCTGCCTTCTTGCTCTCCTCTCTTGGTCCTCTCTTGCTCTTTCTCTCCCTCTCTATTCCCTCCCCCAGCCCCCCAGCCCCGCTCCATGTGCTTATGGCCGGCCTCTATTTCCCTATTTTTCTTCTCCTCTCCTCTCTCTCTCTCTCTCTGCCCCTGATACCCTCTTAACTTCCCTCCCCACACCCTGAATAAAAAGAAGCCGTCCTGCAGCAGGAAGGGGCAGCCTGGAGCTAGTGTGGCTGGGACTCATTCCTTTAGAGTTGCCTGGATCGAGGATTCCATGCACTGTTGCACACGGGGAAATTGCTCAGAATTTTCCACAGGCTCTTGCTTCGCCTTGTATCTTAGGTACCTTGTAAGGGGGCGGGGTCACTGTATGGGAGTGCCTTTCTGTGAGTGCCTTTCATCAATTCCAAATACACCAATAAGCCATCCATTTTAACTTGCAAGTTTTAAAAATTTCCCTTGAAAGCTAGCTTCTGCAGAATTCCAAAGATACAAAAGGTGTGGCTCACACTTGAAATGCTAGCACACTAGAAGGAAGGGCAGAAGGACTGAAGTGAGTTTGAGGACAACCTGGGCGGCATAGAGACCCATCTGTGTGTGTGTGTGCGTGTGTGTGTGTGTGTGTGTGTGTGTGTGTGCACTCGTGCGCATGTGTGTGTGTTATCTGTATATGTGTATGTGCATATGTGTATATATGTATGCATGTGTGTATGCACTCGTGTCTATGTATATAAATGTATATGTATATATGTGTTATGTATATGTGCATGCATGTATGTGCATATGTGTATGTATACATATGTGCATATGTGTGCATGTATGTATGCACACATGTGTGTAAGTGTGTGTATGTGTGCAGTGTGTTATACGACTACATAGCACTCCCAGATGTTTATGCAAAACCACAGAGAGCACATCACAGACTCATGGAGCCACGCCCACCCATGCTAGGCTATAGAAGCAGCCCAGGTGCCCATCAGTAGAGGCGTAGATGGAGACAATACAGAATTGTCTTCAGCCATGAGGGAAAATGAAGTTCAGCTGTTTGTAGTAAAAATGGCTGCTTGGGAGCTAATCCCATAAAGCAAACTGAGTCAGTCCCAGAAAGACGAATAATCATGTGTCTTGTCGCTGTGGTCCCGGACTTTAGTGAAACATAAAAAAATCATATATATGTGAATTACAGGAAAGAATTGAAGCTGGGGAGCAAAAGAGAGAAAAGGGGTGCATGGGGACAGTAAGGAGAACAGGGAGAGAGAAGAGAGAACAGAGAAGGGGCGGGAGAGGGCAGCATTATGTACTGCCTGAAAACAGCCTGGTGTGACTCTATGAAAACAATGTCTTAAAAAGAGGAAGAAAAATGAATGATACAACAAAGAGGGTCCTTCTCGGGCTTACTGAACAGGAGTGGGCCCTTACCTGACAACCGTCTGCCATGTTTGGCACCTACTGCCTACCGCCATGGTCTTGGTTCCTCACACTCTGTGAGACATGCAGCCTGAGCCATTGTCCAGAGGTGGGTGTGGCTACGGAGGGTCTGTGCGGTCAGGCCACAGTCAGCATTACCTTTCCTGGCTCCTCCTGGATGAAACACATCTGGGCCTGCTGGTGTGGTCCTTTGTCACTGAGGCTGTGTCGATGGTCTCCCTGGCTTCTAGGCTGATCCACACCGTCACTGCATCGAGGACCAACGACATTTCTGGCTCGTTCAGGACCCAGTCTATTCTGTGGCTAGGCTTTGTTTCTAGAAATGACAAGTGCCTGTGATCTCCGAACGTAGATGTATCTTATTTTACCCAATATTAGTCAGCGCCTGCCCTGGTTATCAAAGCCAGGCTCTGATAGAGCTTTCTCTTGTCTCTACAGCCACAGCCCTTTCAGGCAGCATAAAACCAAAGACAAGCATGAGATAGACCGCATGACCCTGACTGTGGTAAGACAACCATGGAGAATTTCTGTGTCCTATAACATCTGCCGATGCTGTACCACAGGGACAGGAGAGATGGCCCCGTGGAAGAAGAGCTTGTCCCACAGAGCTAGGCCCTGTGTTCTGATTCCCAGTACCCCCAGGAAACCCGGATGCAGTTGCTGCATTCCTAATAGCAGTGGAGCTGTGAAATGTCTGGTGAGGACAGGGAAATCCTCAGAGGCCTGGGCTCCTCACCCTGGTGTGCACAGCAAAAAAGTAACCAAGACACCAGGTGGGAGACAAATGATGGTCACCCAAGGCTACCCTCTTACCTCAGGCAGGCCCTGTGGCACACATGCAACCACATCTATTTATGTAACCACGGTTTCTTGATTCATAGATATGGATACAAAATAACAGTTTCTTGATTCATAGATTTGGATACAAAATTACCACTGTTTGATTCATAGATGTAGATACAAAATAACCACTGTTCCTTGATTCATAGATATGGATACAAAATAACAGTTTCTTGATTCATAGATATGGATACAAAATTACCACTGTTTGATTCATAGATGTAGATACAAAATAACCACTGTTTCTTGACTCATAGATATGAATACAAAATAATGATAAAGACGGATACAAAACCATATAATATTATATAGTATAAAAAAATTCCAAAACAGTACATATGAGATAACACATATGTAAAACACAAAATGTATTATGCAACATCCGCAAAATATTACACACATAATATGAGAATTGCATAGTTATGTAATGCATGAAGATAGCCATTCCTAGTGGGTATTTTGAAAGAAAAAAAATAATGAGCAGAAATATGTGTCAGGGCAAAAGATGGATTTTGCAAATGAACAGAGTTAGATGTGAATGGTGGGGAACAGACATGGCCGCCAGATAAATGGAGAGATGACCCCCATACAGAAGAGGTCAGGGCTGCAGGCTCTTTAGACCTGTCCAAACCAATCAGTAACCATTTGAAGTTTAATATTAATCTGTTGTGATTTTGGATCTTCCCTTTCCTAAGGGGTAGCCTTGACTTGGGTTGGGTATGAGGCCACACTGTCTTAGGATGGACCTTTGAGATTTGTTTCTTTTCTCCTTAGAATGTCCAGCTTCCAGATGCCTTCTCCCCTGAGCTGAGATCCCTCTTGGAGGGTTTGCTCCAGCGGGATGTGAGCCAGCGGCTGGGCTGCTGCGGAGGAGGGTGGGTCATCATTCAGAGTCTCCACCACAAAGGAAAATGCTGGTCTCTTGTATCAAGTCACTAGAAGCCCTCATCATCCACTGTGGGGGGAAGGAGGAGGCCACGTAGCACGTTGGTTGGTTGTTCATCCTGTTGCCCTTACAACACCAGATGGAAATGTCCTAAGGGAGGAGACATTTGCTTCTGTTCATGGTTTCAGAGGGGTCTGAAAGTCAAGGAACAGGGCCAGTCCTCAGTGGCTGGTGTGGACAGGGCTTGTACCTCAGTAGAGCAGGAAACAGAGATGGGGGACCTGGAGGATTTTCTTCAAAGTAAATCTCTTCTTGGAATCAAGCACCATTTGCTAAAACTTCAGCAGCACCCACCCCCCCCCCCGCCCCAGTATTGCCAGGTGGAAAACCAGTGATCAAACAGCTGGTGAGGGGAGGGAGGACGATGGAAGAAGGGAGGTGTGGGAACAGGGAGGGGAGAGAAAGGGAGGAAGAAGAGAGGGGAGGAAGAGGGAAGGAGGGAGGGGAGGGAGGGAAAAGGGAGGGAGAAGGAGAGGGGAAGAGAGAGGAAGAGAGGGAGGGGTTTCATTTTTCCACGTTCTGTGAAAATTGAGAGCAGCCTGTCTCTTCCTTTCACTGTCCCTGTGTCTCTTGGGTCTCCTGGGTCTGCTGTTTACCTGACCCCGAACCCCTATCTTTTGGTTGCAATGTGTTACCAAGTAGCCACTCCTTAGAGAGGGTCTGAGGGATGAAGGCTCCCCGTCAAACCAACCTAATGTCACAGTTATGAAGAGGTATCTGAAGCTCTGAGGCTGCCTGGGTGTGTCTTCTTGAGGAATTCCAGTCCTGATGTGTGCCCACACGCACACAGGGTTGCATATCTATATGTGTACATGTGCATGTAACTCTTTCTGTTTCTCTGTGTATGTACACATGTGTGTGACCCTCACTGTATGTGTACACATGCTTTCTTGTGCATGTGTGTATACATGTATGTATATGTGACTGTGTATTCATGTACATGTGACTATCTCTCTGTGTACATGTACCTGTGACTCTGTGAATATATGTACACATGCATGTGACTTTGTGTGTGCCCTTCCATGATGGCTCTATACCTTGTATACTGAGGCAGGTCTCTTCCTATAACACAGATCTTCCTGATTGGGTTTTGCTAGCTGCATGCTCTGGGGGCATCCCTGGGCCCTGCTTCTGGCTATCATGACAGTCCCATGCTCACACTGTAAGCGCTTTACCCCCTGAGCCATTTTCCATCGTGCTCTTGGTTTCTGAAGGAGATGGAAGGTTCCCTGTGGTCCTTACGGGGAGACAATTTGCAATAGCACCTGTCCTCAGGACTCTCTCTCTCTTTCCTCTTCCCCAGGGCACAAGAGTTGAAGGAGCACATCTTCTTCAAGGGCATCGACTGGCAGCATGTGTACTTACGGAAGGTATCCCTCCAGACCCTCTGAGCCCACTCTCTGTGTCTCTTTGCTGCTGGCACCTGACTCTGTCCCTCCAGGGTCTCCACCCACACCAATCCTGCCATGTCAGCATCTTCTGCCTGGACTCATCACCACATAGGGGATTCCCACAGGGGAGGCTTCTCTTCCTCTTCCTCATTTTCTTCATATAGTCCAGATGTGCCTTAGTGGTTCAGCCAGCTATGGATGGAAAATATCTGGGAGGGGGGAGGGGACCACAGGGCCTGAGCACATGTGGATTCTGCCCTGGTC
Source organism: Micromys minutus (assembly GCF_963924665.1). Lineage (NCBI taxonomy): Eukaryota > Metazoa > Chordata > Mammalia > Rodentia > Muridae > Micromys > Micromys minutus. The sequence goes on from NC_137964.1 coordinate 34,096,068, forward strand.
ACTAATGCCACAACTGCCCAGACTGAGCACTGTGCACAGGGCATTTACACTGTCACCCAGAGAGTAACGTCTACAGAAGGTGTGCACAGGCTCTGTGTGACTCCTCGCTGCTCACCTGTGGACCTTTAGCCAAGCCATGGCTTGGACAGATCCTCTGCAGGTGCTGAGAGGCAACCATATGAAAATGTTGGTGATCTCCTCTCAACAAACGAATAGAAGGCACCCAGCAGCAGTTCTCTGGCTGGCTGAGGTGTGTGTAGAGTCAGACTCACACATGCAGGGAACATCTGACTTGAACGTGGATGTTTTCTGGCTCCATTCCACTTCTTACTAATTTTTAAAAAAACGTTTTATTTGATGTTTTTATTTTTGTTTCATGCTGGAGTTGTAGTCCAGGCCCTTCCCTTACTAAGCAGGTCCTTTCCCATGTCGCCACTTCACCCCCCATTCCTTATTTTAAGCTTTGCTGAATTCTCTTTGGTACAGGGAACACCCTGGTTAAGTTTTTAAAATGTTTTTCTGTGTGAATCCTGCTGCAGAGTAATAGCAATTTCTACAGGGAGGAGCGGACTACCTGTCTACCCTGCCATGCTCCAACCACCCGGGCAGCCAGCACTGAAGAGGGCTGGCTGTGTGGATCACGAGCTCTCTGGGCATGCACTCTCTGGGCACATGTTCTCTGGGCATGCGCTCTCTGGGCACATGTTCTCTGGGCATGCGCTCTCTGGGCACGTGCTCTCTGAGCACATGTTCTCTGGGCATGCGCTCTCTGGGCACGTGTTCTCTGGGCATGCGCTCTCTGGGCATGCGCTCTCTGAGCCTTCATTCTCTGGGCATGTGCTTTTTGAAGGCAGGGGCTGTGTTCTTTTTATAGACTGTTGTCTTGGGGTATACAGGTCAGCTGATAACTGAGCCTTACCTACTTGTTGGATCTTGTAGTACCCACCGCCCCTGATCCCTCCTCGGGGAGAAGTCAACGCTGCAGATGCCTTTGATATTGGCTCATTTGATGAAGAAGACACCAAAGGCATTAAGGTACACACACGGGTGTAGGATTTCTGCTAAGACCTACATCCCAGACACTGAACTTACTCTGCAGCCCGGGCTTTGGAACCCAGGTTCTCCTCTGCCTCCCCAGTGCTGGGGCAACAGGCCACCCACCCTTCCTTGGCTTGAGAAGAAGAGCGATGGTTTTAGTTTCATCCTTGAAGCCTTGGCAGCTTCCTCTTTTCCGATCATTTCATGCTGCTGAGTGGCAGGGGGTGGTGGTTTGTGTCGCTGTGGCTGACATGTGGTATTTGCAGTTGAAATCCCAACTTGGGAGTAAAGGAGCATTCTGCCCAGAGCAAAAAAAAAAAAAAAAAAAAGTCACGGCTTTCATGATTCCAAGTCTAGGGTCTCCCTGTGTGAGGCGAGTCTGCGCAGACGGCAGGAATCTTTGCCCTTGTCAATCAAGGGTGAACTGAGCATGGTCTTAGCATCACCCCCTGCATTCGCCAGACACTGGTGCATGACTCTAGTTTTCCAAGTGGAGACAAGACATACTCAGAGGGAGTGAGTCATGAGGGAAAATTACCATCTTCAAATTCCCAAGTCAGCAGGTCACCGCCTGCCTGCCTGACAGCCTGTCATCTGCCCTGGACTCTGATGGCTTACCCTGGGCCTGGCTCTTCTCTGCTGCTTGAGTGTATCCTTAGCATCTCCGTCACTTTCTCACCTAAACACATCCCCTCCAGCAGCAGGCCATGGCTCTGAGTGGCAAACTCACACCTGCTGGCTTGGAGACAGAACAGCTGGTGCCTTGGTGCCTCGGCCAGGCTGATAGGCTACCTTCGCAGGGACTCCCAGAACAGGACTGTTGGGGGGGGCAAAGACAGAAGGGACTGGGGGCAGAAGCAGATGTGAAAGAAAGCAGCCATTCACGGAGGCAACTGGGCAGAGCCAGAGGCTCCTGTGGAGGAGGCTGACCCCAGGAGACCATGTGTATTACCGTGTGACCCCCCCAGAATGGAGCTTGCGTTGGGCAAAGAGACCACAGCAACACTGATGTGGCTAACTCAGATCCACTTTTGTGAGGTTTGGATCAGTGGCCTGGGCTGGCTGGAGGCCAGCAGGCTCCTCTAAGCATCTCACACCTGACCCGTATGTGTGCAGGTACTGAACGTGGAGGTGCTGCAGTGAGGTTGGTCCATGTCCAGATCCACTCAAACATTTCTGCAGTCACAATAGACTTTTCCCATCAGATGCCTCTCAAGGTCGCTAGAGGCAAAGCTGGGCTCAAAGATGATGCTTCTCGGTTGATGAGCCTGGGCCACGAGCCTTGGTCACCCTACCTGTGATATAGGAGGTGGTTAGACTTCCAGACATACAAGTCAGTGCTTAACTAGTTAGCATCTTCTACATCGTGGCTTTGGAGAGAGCACTGGGGTTGGTGCCAGGGAGGAGGTTGGCAGAGAGACTGCCTCTGTGGCCAACATGAAGTGGGGAGCAGGAGCCATGGCCAGGGAGGGAGCCAGAAAGAACTCCATACTTTATGATTTAAAACATCTGGAAAGATGTGGTTGTTCATTTTCAGTTGGGCTTTTTGATTACTTTTTTTCTTCTTAAAAAAAATTCATGATCTCTTTTCCACATAAATTCCCCTCTTCAAATTGATTTCTTCCTCATGTTTTTATTTTATTTGAGATGAGTTTCTGCTGTATATTACAAGCTGGCACCAAACTTGGCACGTAGCCCAGGCTGGCCTTGAACGGGAAATCCCTCCTGGCATAGGTCACAGGTGTGCCCTGCCCTGCTGGGCTAGTTCATTATGAACAGCATGGGCAAAACACACACATGAGCTTTCAGAAATTCCAGGAGGTGAGACCATGTGTTTGTAAACAGTGGCGGTTGTTTTGGGAATGCAGTGTGTGTGTCCACTCTGACTAGGAACTTCCTACGCTCTGCCATCCTAGGGGTGACAGAGAGCACATACATACACATAAACATGTACAGAGGCATGTATGCATATATGCATGTACACACAAACATGCTCACATTCATACACAGATACATGCATGCACACAGAAACAGGTATACATACACACATATACATATGTGTGTTCCCATAAACATATACACATGCATAAACACACAAAAGTACATAAGTACATATATACATACATGTATGCACACACATACATATACTCACACATAAATACACATGCCTCTTGTCACACTCAATGACTAAGAATTTCCGCTGTGGGTTTAATTTGGTCATTGAATGAATGTGGGATAAATTCTCCCTTTAGGGGCTCAGCCCCCCCTTTGCCTTCTAAGCAGCCTGCCTGCAGCTCTCTGGTCATTTTCCTGCCTCCGAAAGGTAAGAGGAGGACTGGTCTCAACAGGTTCCAACTAGTGCACCTCCCACTACCCGGGTTTGAGCTGTAAAATCACCGCAATATCCTGGCTTCCCAGTGAAGCCTGCCTCAGAGGGTGTGACCGAGACATTAGAGTTACTAGAGCTCTCAGAGGCAGAGCCTGCACTCCATGACCTTTTGTGTCTAAACAGCCATTCATGGTAGTGGATGAGTCAGAGTTTGTGAGATGCTGGCAGAGCCATCCAGCATCAAGCCTTCCCCCCTTTCCCATTGTTTGAGGGAGGTTGGTCAGCCAGCCTGGCTTTTCTCTCTTATCAGATTCTAAACACTGTGCAGACCCATGTCTGCAGATTTTTACAAATACAGCACCCACAGTTGAAAGCCTATTTGGCTCTCAGAATCTCTTATTACTTCTAAATAAAACCCAGTATGTGGAGCTGGGAAGATATGCAGTCAGCAATGTTGCTGTGTGCGAACATCTGCATTCAGAGCTCTAGCACACATATAGGACTTTGGCGTGGTGGTGCACACCCATAACCCAGCAGGGGCAAGTGGGGGAGGCAGAGCAAAGAGGAAGCCTGGATCTCACTGATCAGCAGGTTTACTCAGTTGCTACTCACAAGATTCAGTGAGAAAAATCTGTTTTCCACATATAAACAAGTAAATAAATAAGGGAGATGCCAATGCCAACCTCTGCACTACACACACACACACACACACACACACACACACACACTCTCATGCGCATGCACATGTACATAAACAATACACTCACACATGCACACACATGTACACAAACTTTCGCACATACATGCACACATATACATGTATATGTACATACATATGCATACACACATTCTCACAGATGTACACACATACATTCTCACACACATACCTATATATGTATGTACACATACATGTACTTCCTACACATTTACATACACAGAAATAGATGTACCGCATGCAGACAATTTTTAAAAACTAATTAAGAAATCTTCATTTTCATTGGCAAAAATACCTGATCCTCTTGAAGGCCAGGCCCAAGCTGCATGCCTGGGAGCCATGACGAAGCCCTCCCTGAATGTGGTCATGGTGAGGTCCCATGGCCATGGTGCTGGCTGCCCTGCATCTAGGAAGGTGCTGGAACACACCCTCTTCTTTCCTTACACACCCAGCTGTTGGACTGTGACCAGGACCTCTATAAAAACTTCCCGCTGGTGATCTCGGAGCGCTGGCAGCAGGAAGTGGTGGAGACCATCTACGACGCTGTTAACGCCGATACTGATAAAATCGAGGCCAGGAAGAAGGCTAAAAATAAGCAGCTTGGCCAAGAGGAAGGTAAAATGCTGTGTGACCACGTGTCATCCAGGACTTCCTGGCTGAGGAAAGGACACACCAGACTTGGGTTTTATGTGGATTGGAAGGGTCAACTTGAGTTTCTCAGAAACTCTGGTCACCCTGTGGTTGCACGTGCTCACTGAGGGAGGCAGTCATGTCTTGGATCTGGGGTCCCACTACCCCTGGAACTTTGGGAGCAGGCTTGAAAATTTAGGTTTTGGAGGTGGAGCATCACAGAATCAGGAAGAGGCCCATGGAGATTCCAAAACGGTGTCCAGTTAACAAATGCATTTTAACTCTGCCCAGACATGCAAGCCTGTGTCAGAAGGGTAGCTCTGTGGACCCCAACACCTGCCTGCCTCCACTGTCCTTTGCTCTCTCTCCTTCTCGGGGGACACAAGAGTCTCAGCCTTTTGGGGGTGATCTGACTCTCTTCAGTGAATTGAGGAGGGGTTTGCCGTGACTGCCACCTTACCCTTGGAAAGAAAAGGCCTGGCTTCAGAGTGAGTCACAGGATGAAAGTGGGTTAAGGGACAGGCCCCTCCAGTAGCAATGGGACTTTGGAGAGATTTCACAATCAAACAGTCTGTTAAATAACAGAGTAGTCGTTATTGTATGTATAGGTTAAAAAAAAAAAATGAATCCAGAACGAACCTTTACCCGGAGAACCTGAGACCTGAGCTCCTGGTCCCGTGTGTCTAAAAACTGATCTAATGGTGTTCAGAATGAGTTGCTTTGTAAGACCCCAGAACCTGTTCTAGTGGCACTGAAGTAATATTGTGTCTTTACCCCCAGATTACGCAATGGGAAAGGACTGTATCATGCACGGGTACATGCTGAAGCTGGGGAACCCCTTTCTCACGCAGTGGCAAAGACGTTATTTTTACCTGTTTCCCAACAGACTGGAGTGGAAAGGAGAGGGCGAGTCTCGGGTAAGTCCCAGGGGTTGGCCCTGCTCAGCCTTGGGGTACAGTAGCTCTCTCACACCACTTCATGTCCATGGTCTCTAGCGTCACAGGCACAGGGGGTGTTGTCCAAGTAATTTGTAAGTGTCCAAATCGAGTCCCTTCCTCAAATAAGAGGCAGGTGGCATTTGAAAGACTGAGACCAAAGTCCGGAAACCTGTGAGGGGGGCAGTGGAAGCTGGAGGGGGGATTGGTTGAGCTGGGAGAAGACCAAAGCAGGGAGAGATGACCATCCCAGCCTACTGCTCTCGGGACTCACGACACCCCAAGGTACCTCTCCAGGCCTCAGTTTTCTCATTATGAAGCTGGAGACAGAAAGCCTCAGATCTCCTGTGATCGCTGCAAGCATACCCAAGGTTAGGTGCTGTAAACAACTCACTGGTTTAGGGGGTTCTAGAGTCCAACACTGGATTTACTGAGGGGGAATCCAGAGCAGCCAAGGGCACAGCCAGTTCACTGTGGGTGAGGGATGCTGACTCAGGTGTTCCGCTGCTCTGTCTGTCTCTCCCCAGGTCAGATTACAGGAAGTGTCATCAGTGGGCTCTATGTAGGGTGGCTCCGATGCCAACCCATGCTGTCTGCACCCTGCTGGGAATCAGTAGGCAAAATGACAGTCCCTCAGAGCCTTTCTCAATTTACTGTTAGCAGAGGGACAAGCCAGGCTGTCTTATTAAACAGCCACTGTGTGAGAGGCCCAGGAAGGCGTCCGCCTGGGTGGGCAGAGCAGGGAGGCAGGACAGGGTCCATCCCAGGGTCAGGACATGGTTTATGAGTGTTGGAAGGCAGGACTGAGGCTCAGCAGTGCCCCAGTCAGTGAGGCCAAGCAGGAGGCTCAACTCCTTTATCCTGATGTTGAGCCATGGTGTTTGCTAACTGCTGGTGAAGTCCAAGACAGTTATGAATGGTGGCAATAGCCTATTGTCACCTCACAGCTGTGCCAGAAGGCCCTTTGAAATTAAAGTTGGTAAGACTTGATGCACTTAAGTCAGGTGTTTTATGGGCACCCCAAGCTGCAGTTCTGCGCTGATGGGTGTTGAAGTGTTTTCCTGGAGCCTAGGCAGGCAGTCCTCTACAAGGCTAGCAGTGGAGGAGGCCACAGCAAGCTTCTTCAACAGTCTCAGTGTCTCTGTGTGTGTCTCTCTCGCTGTCTCTCTGTCTCTGTCTGTCTGTCTGTCTGTCTCCCTCTGCCTCTTTGTCTCTGTCATTGTCTCTGTCTGTTTCTATGTCCCAGTCTCTTTTGTTTCTCTCTATGCCTCTCTCACTGTCTCTTTCTCTGTCTGTCTGTCTGTCTGTCTGTCTGTCTGTCTCCCTCTGCCTCTTTGTCTCTTTCTCTTTGTCTGTTTCTTTCTCTGTCTCTCTTTGGCCTCTTTGTTTCTCTCTTTGTTTCTGTCTCTGTTTCTCTCTGCCTCTTTGTCTGTCTCTCTCTCTCTTTATCTCTTTCTGACTGTTTCTCTTTGCCTCTATGTCTTTGCCCTTGTCTCTCTGTCTCTCCCTCTTTTGCTTCATTAGGTGTTCTGTGTGAAGCTGGGCATTCCCTGGGGTAGGTCTGTCAGAGTGAGCAGAAGAATAGAAAACACACGAGGTTTTCCTGATGCTTATTCACTCCAGATTTTTGTAGAATTTATCTATCATGTAAACAAACACCCTCCCCTGGGGAGGAAGGCACTGTGCGGTGGCCTCCTGCGGAGCCATCACAATAGGTCTCCTGTGAGGATCCTGTAAGACTGTCACCCGCATTTAGGTCTTTTGGACTCAGAACAAGACAGCTGTAGTGTCCATGTTCACACCACAGCTGTCACCTACCATGCCCACTGTTCTGATGATGGCTGGACAGTGACAGATGCTGTGACATGTGATGTGGCCCTGCACATCCACAGTTGCCCAAACCAACACTCATCCAGAATGCTAGGCCACTGGCCCTTACAGAAGCATGATTGTCCTGATGTTTCACGTTGGAATTTTGTGTGTGTGTATGTGTGTGTGTGCGTGTGTGTGTGTGTCTGTGTGTCTGTGTGTTTCTTTTGTGGCCATTTTCCTTATTTCTAGACTATCAGGCAAAGAAGAAAAGAAATGCTATTTTCTTTTGAAAGCGTACTTTGATTTACCCCAAGAGATCACCCAATACCAAAATAACCATTGACTGATTGTGTTTAGCAAAGTCTGCTGACCATGGAACAGATCATGTCTGTGGAGGAGACCCAGATTAAAGACAGAAAATGCATCTTACTCAGGATAAAAGGAGGGAAGCAATTTGTCTTGCAATGCGAGGTAAGGTTTTTAAATTAATTACTTTAGATCCCAAATGCTGCCCCCCATGTTCCCTCCACAGGGTTCCTACCCCCTCCCCTCTCTCCTTCACTTCTGAGAGGGTGTGCCCCCCTCCCCATGTCTGCAGGATTATGACGAGGTTAAGTTTCAGTGACATCCCCTGGAATGAAAACAGTGGCTCCGGCAACTGTCCCCAAGCTTCCCCTTGCCTCTCTCACGGATTTGGAAGTGTGAGGTTTAGGTAACGTAACCGCGGTGTACTGAGGCGTGTGCACCACACGTGTTTTCACAGAGCAGAGGCAGAGAAGCCCATAGAACAAGGCCGGGTCTTACTGTGGAGTCCAGGGTGGCCAGGAACTCAGGTCTCTCCTGGCTCAGCTTCCCCTGTGCTGATGCCCTCCTTAAGCATTAAGTCCCCTCCCCCAACTACGATTCTATAAGCTGTAGGATAGTTATGGTGCTGGAAGTTCCCTGAGAGAGTCCAGAGCTGGCTTTCTGTCTGTCCGACCAGGTTCCCTGAGTGAGTGACCTGAGGGTAGGTAGGGGACAGGCCTCAGCGTGTTGTAGCATGTGTCCAGTGTCAGACTCCATGTGTAGATACTGTTGGCAGGATGAGTAGACGCACCCCAATTCTCACCTACATCTCTATGCAGAGTGACCCCGAGTTTGCACAGTGGCTGAAGGAGCTGACGTGCACCTTCAATGAGGCCCAGAGACTGCTACGCCGAGCCCCCAAGTTCCTCAACAAACCACGTGCCGCCATCCTGGAGTTCTCCAAGCCACCTCTGTGTCACAGAAATAGCAGCGGCCTCTGAACCACAGAGCAGCAGGGCCTGAAGGAGGGGCCCCGGCTCTTCAGCCCAGGAGTGGAGTTGGAGCCATGGGGAACCGTGTGGGGCTGAGACACAGTGTTTCTGGGCACTGGGCTGCTCCGGGCTGAGGAGGCACAATACCAGGGTGGCCCTTTGGGAGCTGGGACACCCTCCGGGCTGACCTATCCACACTCAAAATTACTGAAGAAGCAGAGGCATATTTTTGTGCAACCCTCTCACTTTGGTGTCCACGGACCCAGACCGTCAAATGGTCCTTACCTCTCAAGCTTTCATGTCTGGCAGGGAGCATATCTGGGGTGGGCTCACCCATATCTGGGGTGGACTCACAGTCTCTGGGGCTATGGTGGCCTGTCCTAGGCATTGCTGTATTTGAGTGCCTGCCTGAGGTGTGGGGGGTTGAGGTTTTAGACCCTGGAGAAGGGTCTCTGTAGGTCAGAGCTAACTCCTTGCTGACCCCGAGGTAGTGAGGTAGCCCCGAGCATCATAGGCACTTCCTGCCTCTGGTGGCTTCTTTCCAGAGATGCCTGTCAAAGGGAGGAGATAGGATGTCCCCTGGAGGAAACTCCACGGCATTCTGGTGGGCACGACCAGGAGTTCAAGGTTGCACAGGTAACCCACCAGACAGTGCCCCCACATGCATGGTGTGCATGAACTCAGGGTCTCCATGATGGTTAGGTCTATGACAGAGTTCTGCTCCCTCTGTTTGACCTGGGGAACATCTGAGGTTGTGCCCAGGGAAGAGATGAGTTGCTGCCTTGCCTTTCACACTGGTGGGTGACAATGCCCAGGGGTCCCCTGTGCACCCTGGCATGACCCACACCTTTCTGTCACTAATGCACTGTGCACTGGATTCTTCTGACAGGGGCAGCAGTTTGCCCAGCCCCCTTCCCCTCAAAGGTGGCATTTTCAGCTGGTGCCCTGAATAAATGCCGGGGCCCCCGGGTTACCACACTGAGAAGTCCTGCAAGGTCTCCGTGGACTTGTCCAGTTCCCAGGGGTGGTGTTACCGAATCTCTCGATGAACTCCTGGACACATAGAGAAACCTGACAGCAGAATTCCTTGCATTCTGCCCTGGATCTTCCAGACAGTTCCCAGTGTGTGTTGTGTCCCTGTGCTGGGAAAACAAGGCATCTATTTATTTATATGTGTGTTTTCATTTTAAATCGCAATTACCTTTTGAGAGTCCGGAAGATAATCTACCGAGAGGACCTGTTACTCTGCAGGTGTGCGTCCGGGGGTCCTGTGAGGCTCGGTGCCTATCTCACCTCACATTCAGGGTTCAAGTTCACCCACAGTGCCACTGTCCACTGCCTCCTGGGTGGGGATGTGGCGTCACCTGGCACAGGTACCCTGCTTGCTTAAAAGACTAGTATTCAGATTCTGCTCCACACACGCACGTGTAGTTATTGTGGCTGCCGTGGAGGCACGGTTAGAAGAGGCAGCCCATACACGCTCAGTCAGACCTTCATGGGTGGAGGGTTGTACCTCTGGCCTCTTTAGGGCATATAGAGACACCCCCCGCCACACTGGGGGGTGGGGCTTGACCCCAGCAGGTGTTGACCCAGCCGTAAAACATCTCTTATCGGGATCAGAGTTATACCAAAGTCTTTTAAGAGGACACAGGGTCATGGGATCCTGCACCTGCATGAAATCACACCAGACTGTCACAGGTACCATGTGTTATTATTTTGGGCCAAGTCAATTTTAAGGCTCCTTCCCTTTTAGAAAAGGTTGTGTGTGTGTGTGTGTGTGTGTGTGTGTGTGTGTGTGTGTGTGTGTGTGTATACATGGTGGGGGGGTCTCCTATAAGTTCTCCTGTCTCAGACTACAAGAAAACCATTTTGTCCCTTCAACCCCATTTCCCTCAAGGACACAGTGAGAGGAATGGAGGATGGCCCTTGCCAGAGTCCTAGATTCGTATGGGCTGGCGATGGATCCACTAATGCCACGTCTTTCCACCCCAGCCCAAGGCTGAGGTGTGTCCTGGGCCCATAGGATGAAAGGGGAAGCCGGCTGGGGCTGGAATACCCAGCTCTGAGAGTTTCCGTCCTGCCAAAGGGTCCCCAGGTGCCTCTTGTACCCGTTAACAGGTTGAGCCGTGTGTTCTGGTGAGTCGGGTTTCTGGACTGGAATGCTTAACGTGATCAAGGGTGTTCCATGCAATGCTGTTTTTACACAGTTATGCTCTGAGTAGGTTTGGCTTCATCAAGCAAGAAGCAATGAGCAAAGCCCAAGGACATTAGATTGTTTTAAAGCCTCTGTGACACACACCAAATTAAAACCCTTGGCAAGCCCCCAAGTTTGATTATTTATTTTAACCTAAAATATCCTCTTGTTCTTGGGGCACCCTTCTTTTGCCTCTGGGTCATAATTAAATGTGAATTTTCTTTTTTATAAAGCCAGTGGAAACTGTCACAGTGTCGTGGTTGTCTTGCTATACCAGAGTGTACACTCCTGTGTCCTATTGTGAGGTCCATTGGCTGACATTGCATACTGTGTGTGTTAAACCAGCAATGGGGGGTGGAGGGAACCCACTAAGGAGAGGTACTGCAGGCTTACAAGCTCAGCCTTGACTGGCAGAGTCAGGAGGCTTATGAGTTTGAGGCTAGCCTGGGCTACATAGCAAGTCTCTGCCTTTAGGACACCAAGGGCTATGGCAGTAGCTCTGGGGCCAAGGTGTCACCTTAGATGTCCCAGGTTCTGGGTTCAGTCCACAAAGTGAGTGGAGGATGAGCATCAGGCTGTTAACCAACTAATAAGATTTAGCTAGAGTGGTCGCCTCTACCTCAGCTTATGTGCCTGTGCGAAGCAGCTGTTCTGAGGCCCCACTAGCCAGAATTGTTCACCAGTTGTCCGAGTGTAAGGGGACAGAGCTCCTCAGGACAGGAACTCACTGTTTCAGTTTCCTGAAACAGAAAATCTGTGGTAGGAAGAACAGAGGGAAAAGGCTGGTGGTAGCCACACACCTCACATGGTAACCCACCTAGGAACCCAGGGCACCCATGGGACATGTCCTCAGAATCCTCAAGGGATTTTTTTTTTTGCAAGGCTTGCTTGCTTCATTCCTGAGGCCAACTTGCTCCCATCACAAAGGTGCCATGTGTTCTTCGATGGACATTCCCAGGAAGGTCCCTCCTCAGTGGTACATCCCAGACACTGAGCCCGTCAGCTGACACTGGCTGCGTAGCCCAGCTGATGAGAGGCAGTGACCTAGTCACTGTCCTCGAATGGGCTGCTGAGGCGGGGTGTGTTCAACTTAGATCTGGTGAATCCCAAAATGGCATCACAGCCTTCCTACATGTTTAGCTCTGTTTCTACTTGGAACTTGTATAATTTAAATTAAAAAATCTTTTCTGGAGTGAGGTTTACTTGAAAGCCTGAATTGCTCACATTGGTTGTTAATAGGGTCACTTTACCCTCATTGGTCGGTTCAGGCCTCTTCCTCTTGTTTGTTGCTATGGGAATGAAGAAGGATGAACAGGAAGTTTCATCTCCTCAGTTCTTGGTGGACATTGACATTTTCTCTGTTGGTTGCTTTTGTCTACTTAGAAGAATAAGGGAGAACACAGAATAGCACCTCAGACCAGCAGCCCTAGTATTCAGGACACCGAGACAGGAGGATGACAAGTCCCAAGACATCCCGGTTCAGGGGAAACCCTGACTTAGAAGTAAATGAATAAACAGACTAACAGCTGTTTTTCTGACACAAAACAGGTGTGGCTGCTCCTACAAGCAACCAGGCGGTGCCATGATATGGGAACCCACGCATTTTAAATGTTCCTTCATTTAAAAGCAGCCACAGAGAGTGGGTTCAAAGTGTTGGTCTTTGAAGAAGAACAGGCTTTCTTATAGCTGATTTGAATCCACAGCGTTAGACTTAGGTCTCCAGCATCTGACAGTTTGAGTCCTTTCTGGAAGAAAATACCCAAGCATCCCTTTTTATTTCTGCCCTAGATGTAAAGCATCTCTGACAGCAGCTTGTGGGAGGAGCCATCATTTCTGGGTTATCAACTGTGATTTTTTCCCCCTATTTCCTTGGATTTTTATCTGCCCTGTGGTTATATATATTGTGTGTGGTTTATAAATTCAACACTGGCTTTTCTTTTTAGTCCTGTTATTAAATTATATTTTTCTATGTTTTAAGTAATAGTAGATCTGGCTTTTTCTTCTGGTAACAGAGATGGATGGACCTGTAACTATGACACGAGAGTTCTATTTTAGCGCAAAAGCATTTTTATATTATTTATTGAATCCGTATGTGCGTTCCCATGGAAACCATCTGTATTTCTGCTTCTTGTGATCTGTGTAGTTTGTTATTTAAAGAGAGACAGCAGCCTTTTGTGTTGCTGAAACAATAAAACCGAGCTCCTACGAGCAGCGGCTCGTGAGGCTGACATCTCATTTCCCTGGCGTGGACTGCCCTGACCCGAGGCACGCGTGTGGGCTTTATGACGCATGACAAGTGGGTTGCTGCAATCCAGGATGGCCACCAAGCATTCTGGAGAATAACCTTCGGAGTCAGTTCCTTAGGATGCTGTTCTAGTTTTAAAGACAACCTTGTCCTGGGGCCCCGTGAGCAGGTCAGCTAGTTCCCCTCTCTAGCCAGCATGGTCTTGTGAGAGCCAGGGATACCCAGCAAGCCTCAGTGGTTTCCATCTGTGCTGTCCTCCCTCAGTCTTAATGGTCTCCAAGTTCGGTAGCCACACCAGCACATCCCCCTCTCCCTCTCCTTTATCCATGAAAAGTTGTGTTCAAAAGTACCCCGAGGAAAAGCTGATATAAATGTGCCTTCCTACTCCTTCATATTCAGAACAGTTTGGAAAAATGGGATCATAGAGGCAAAAGCTCGCACCTAGAAATGAGTCTTCTTATTTTAAATGGAGCCTCCAGGGTTTAGATGGAATGGAATGAGGAACTGCCCGCAGGAGAAGGTCCCTTCCTGTTTATAGCTGCACATTGACTACCTTTAGAGAAGTTCATCGGTTTCCCACACTCGTTGCTGCACAAAACAAGGCCAGTGAACCATCTGAACACCAAATGTAGAACACCAGCCTTTGTTTAGTCTCTTTGAGCACTTACCACACCAGAGTCTGCAGTGCTACATAAAGACCCTGTATTAGTCAGGGTTCTCTAGAGTCACATGACTTATGGAATGCCTCTCTATACTGAGGGAATTTATGGTGATGACTTACAGTCTGTAGTCCAACTAACCCAACAATAGGCAGCTATGGACGGAGAGTCCAAGAGTCTAGTAGTTGCTCAGTCCCATGAAGCTGGTTGTTTCATCTGGTCTTCTGTAGAAGTTCCAACAGATATGCTGGCCAGTAAATGCATGCAGGTGAAGAAGAGAGAATTTTCCTTCTTCCAATGTCCTTAGGGTGGTCTCCAGCAGACGGTGTGGCCCAGGTTAAAGGTATGTACCAATTGCCTAGATGTAGGACTTGCTTTGTCCCAGGCTGACCTTGAACTCAGAGACCTCTATGCCCCAGTCTCCTGGGATTAAATGTGTGTACCACCTTGCCTGGGCCTAAGCTTTTTACAGTCACTATGCCTCAAGATCTCCATGCCAAGATCCAGGTCAGATGCCTGTGTCTTTCCAGCTTCAAGATCTGGATCACAGGTGAACCTTCCAATTCTGGTTGTGGTTTATACCAGACATGGTCATGTTGACAACCAGGAACAGCCATTACAACCTCCTAATAACAGCTCAGGAGCAACTGAAGTAAATCCCCACATGAGATCATATTTGCTCCAAGGCTCTGTACATTGGCCCTGGGTATAGAGATTCACAATCAGTCTGTATTATTAACACCAGCCCTGTGTGTGGTACCACAGTTGGTCCACATCACCAATCCCTGGCCCTGGGTGAGGTACCACAGTCGGTCCATATCATCCGTACAGTTCTAGAGCAGCCCAACTGGTTTTCTATGTTGGAAAAAAATTGCTCATATCAACCCCACTAGAAAGGATCTGCACAAATGATGCCTAGCCAGACATGCCGACCCGTCTGCCATTGAAGACTGCACCAGGTTGCAACAGTATTGATGAGTCAATTGAAAGGATCCTGACTTTGGGTGAAATTGATATGGGATGATTCTGTGATGACGAAGGAGCCCTCGGATTCTGTTGGTCTAGTACAGCCACTTGCCCAGGGTTAGGGTGTTGGAGCATACCAAACCTTTCAAGATGGAGTCTAGGCCCACATGAAGAGGTCCATTCTGCCTACAGCATGTGGAAAACCGTGGTGCACCCCAAATCTGCTTACAGGATAACGTAGGTTTCCTTGCTGGATAGAGAGCCCCTTCCTTGCATTCTGCCCCTGCTCCACAGAGATGTGCCAAGGGGCTCTTAGAATCCACGCCCCTTGAAACCAGAGCTCAAAGTCTCATCTGCTTGGGCAGGATCTATAGCCAGGGGTCAGCTAGGTACTTCCTGTCCTTGGGTTGGACAGCAAAAGCTCTGTCTCTGGCTAATTAGGAAAGAAAGGAAGTTACCACTGGCCAGGCCACCGCTGAGCCTCCCTGGAGTATCTTAGTGCTGACTTTAAGTAGTTTGCAGGAGACCCCAGTCTGGTCTGGGTAGCTGTCCTGTGGGCAGGAGGCACTGCCTCGTGTGAGCTGACAGGTCTGTGACGAAGGCTGAAGAGCTCCCTGTCCTCTGGAATGCCATAGCACTCTCAACACCCCCTAGGTAATGGCATGAAAGGGAACTGGCTTCCCTCCAAGGACACTCTACTCTTTGCGGCCAGTCACTTTAAATAACCTCGACCCATATCACTTTGAATAACACAGTCCATTCCTCACTTTCCCCCCTCCGACCTGTGTGTGTGTGTGTGTGTGTGTGTGTGTGTGTGTGTGTGTGTATGTATGTGTGTGTGATACACCTTGGACTTGTTTTTATCATGGAAGGATGCATCTGTAGCATCCAGAGGATATTTTTTATCAGGCTGTCTTGAGCCCAGAAGAATATCAATGTGGAGAGGATTTCACGAGGTATAATTTGGGATGGTGTACCACACTACAGGGGTTCAAGCCTGGAAAACATGTTCACAAACCAAGCACAGCTGTGGGGGGTCAGGTCATCCACAGTAGCAGTCACATAACCTGAGCAATCATGACCATTTGCTTTCATCCAGCTGCCCAGTGTACATTTGGAACTTTCCATATAGCTGGACCAACAGGCTCTTCAGAGCCTGCCTTGGGCCCAGCCCAGGAAGGAGTCTGCGCAGGTAGCTTTGGGTAGGAGAAGCAGGAAGTTGGTGAGCTGTCTCTTCCCTACAGTACCCTTCAGCTACCAACCCTCTACATGGCTTCCCTGCTTTCCCCATTTCAGCTCAAGAGGCTGGTTCTGCCTCCAACTCCTCAGCTCTCCATTCTCCTTATCACTTTCCAAAGTGCTTCTGTGACTGTCTGTTCCTAGATCCTTTTATCCTTTGTGCATGATGAATTCCAGAATCCCTCTGCTTAAGTTTCTGGTGTCATGCCCAGGGCACCTGTTGCTTCCTTTTGCCGGTAAAGATCAAGACTGAAAACAGGCTAGGAAGGAGAGGGCTTCTTTAATCATCTAACTCTCAGGTCACAGTGTATCATAATGTATCACGATGTATCACAATGTATTACAATATATCACTTAGGGTGGGAACCTGGAGGCAGGACCTGAAACAAAGGCCATGGAGGAACCCTGTTTACTGGCTTGATACCCACAGCTTTCTCAGCATGCTTTCTTATACATTTAAGACCACCTGCCTAGGCATGGCACTGCCCACAGTGGGCTGAGTCCTCCCATAACAATCACTAATCAAGGATACGCCTCATATTACTTGTCTATAGATCAGTTTAATGGGAGCATTTTCTCAATTGTGGTTTCTTTTTCCTAGATGACTCTAGCTTGTGTCAAGTTGGCAAAACCCAACCAGCACAAGGGCCCTTCCTGCAAAGTTCATGCAGAGTCAAGTTCACAATGATATGAAATTATGGGCTATGACAAGGTGGAGCTCTGGTGAAGTGGAAATTTCTGGTTTCTTTGGAAATTAGGTGTGTCGTGTGATGTTTTTTTGTTTTTGTTTTTTTTTTTCGGGATGCTGTCCTGTGAGAGGATGTTTTGCTGGAGCGATGTTTGAGAGAGTGCATGATGGAAAGTGTAAACTGAGCCCCACATACAGTGAAAGGATACTCCTGCATGTGACACCATGCAATGTCTCTCTTCACTTTTTAGTTGGTCTTCGCTGGTCTTCATGTTGTAGAGAGAAATAAGTCAAAGAATTTCTTGTGATATTCTGGCTAATTCTTACCATTTCCTTTGGTGCCCATTTGGCAGAAACTTGTGGTTTCTGCTGGAAGGAGCTGCTGCTACTGATTTGTGTTTGGTGTTTGCTATTAGACCGACTTCTTGAATCCTGACAACAAAGAGTAGAACTGCCCCCTAAGAACCCTTCTAAGCAGGTCCACAACCCTCTTTTCCTATTAACTTTCTTTCTCCCCAACCTCTAGGTAGTGGGTTAGAAGAGAGGTTGAAGCATTCAAGAACCCAAAATAAAATAGGTTTAGAGAAAATAAAATCTAAGTCTTGTAAAGCCTTCCCCTTCCCCAAGCCTCGCAATGGGAACTGGGAGCCTTAACACTGTCTCAGTTAGGGTTTTATTGCTGTGAGCAGATAAAGAACAAATTTAAATGGGGCTAGCTTATAGCTTCAGAGGTTCAGTCCATTATCATCGTCAAGGTGGGAACATGGCCGCATCCAGACGGGCATGGTGTAAGAGGAGCTGAGAGTTCTACATCTTCATCTGAAGGCCACTAGTGGAAGACTTGTTGCCAGGCAGCTAAGATGAGGGTCTTAAAGCCCACACCCACAGTGACACACCTCCTCTAACATGGCCACACCTCCTCCTCTAACATGGCCACAACTGCTCCAACAGGGCCACACCTTCTAATAGAGCCACTCCCTGGGCTGAACCTATATAAGCCATCACATACTCTGAAGAGACTAAGGGACTCAGCATGAGGAAAATCAAGGGGTCATGGGAAGTTAAATTGCGTCCTGTTCTCTCCATGAATGCCAGCACATAATCCCCCCAAAATCAAAGTGTCTCCAGACATTGCCATAGGTCCCTTAGGGACAAAAAGGGAGAAAATCACTCTCAGACAAAAAGTTGGGGTAGAACAGGGAAGGACCCCGTGGGTGAGTGTTAAGGCTAGGTTTAGTGTCTGGGGCTCTGACTTCCCTGAGATGGAATGAGCCCACATGGCCTAATCGCTAAGCCAGAAAATATGCATGGCACCTGACTTCTGGAGCTCACACCACCGTGAGCCTAAAGTAGAGGACCTGTGTCCATTAGTCTGGCAGAGGGGACCTGGCCGGGGCCTCTGACACAGGTCAGAGTCACAGGACGCAGTGGGAAAGGTACAGACAACTCCATGCTTTCCCTTCAGCACAGGGTGAGCCCACAGCTTTGCCAGTGCCTGGGGAGAGCAAGCAGAGCCATGGGCCAATGGGATCTTTCATAGGAAGACACATTGACTTAGGGTACAAATATAGATTCAGAAAATGAATCAGGGTTGGCCAAGGTGGCCTTGTGACCTCCCTGGTCCCAGTCCAGATGTTCTTCCCAAGCTCCCCACCACTCATTGTTTCCGTTCTTGGGGCTATGTCTCAAGGACAGCAGTTGTAGTCAAGGTGACAACCAGGAAGAGCCATCATACCAGGCAAGCATCGGCAAAATGGCCGAACTCCCTACTGATGGCACCTCCCATGTCAAGGCAGAGCTCGGCATGGGAAGGTGGAGACCATGTGACAGGAAGCAGGGACACCCGAGCCACTGGCTGGAAACTTAGGAACAATGACCCCTGGGAACTTTCCAAGTATAGTCCTATCACCACAGCAGCATCCTCTTGCTTGCAGGTGATAAGGCAGCTAGCACAGGTGCCGTTGGTCCCCCTCCGGACTACCCAGGACACCCATCACCAGGGCTGAGTGCCCGGTCGTGATGCCGCTCAGCTCAGCTAGATCCAAGAAGAAGCCGTGGCCCTGCCATGTTAGATGAAGACCTGATGGGCAGTGATTGGCAGGAGTAGAGAGAAAGCAAGAACACTGGAGAGGAGAGTGGAGGAGGGCTGGGTGAGGCGAGCACCCTTGGGAGCTTTGCTTGTTGACTGGGCACAGTCTAGAGTCATCTGACAGAGGAGCCTGGGTGGAGAATCTTCCCTGGTCAGGTTGGCTCATGGGCATATCTGTGGGGAGTTGTTTGGATTGTTGATTTATTCAGAAAATCCCAGCCCACTGTGGGCGGCAACAACCCTAGGCAGGTAGACCTGGGCTGTATAAGAAAACCAGCTAAGCATGAGCCTGTAAATAACTTTCCTCCATGGTTTCTGCCTAAAGTTTCTGCCCCAGCTTCCCTCAAAGACCATCGTTTCCTTGAAGTTGCATGAATCCTCTCCTTCCCAGATAAGTTAATCAAGGCCAGATCCCACTCAGGAACTGGAAAGCACTCCAAGGCCACCAAGGCAGAGGACAAAACCACTACCAAACACCAAGAAGTTAGTGGTGGCTGTTCTCTGCAGGAAGCAACAACGGTGGGAAGAACCTTTACAGGCCTCCTTTGGTTTGTTTAGTCATTGAACAAACATCCACTAAGCATCTGCCATAGACTACAAACAGCAGTGGAGTAAGGATCCCATTTCACAGAGGGGAAGCCTGAGGACACTTTTCAGAGGCACACAGCCAGGACTGGGTTCGCTTCAAAGCCTGTGCCCATGCCCAGAGCTCAGTGTAGACCCACTGCCTTCTGGGGATTTCCTACCTTCTTTCTCCACAGTTTGGCTTTGTCTCACTGATTATTGGGCTCAGCAAATACAGAGCCATAAGTAGACAAGGAGACTACAGGCTGTCGATGGGCAGACAGACAGACAGACAACTAGAGAAAGCTTAATAAGAAAGCAGGTCTGTCAACGCCTGCCAGGGCCCAGACTCCAAGCAGTTAGTTCCTTCCGTAAATACTGACTGAGCACTTGCTGTGTGCTTATACAGTCATTCACCAAACACCCGCTCAATCCCTACCATGGGTCATGCACTGCTTTGAGTGAGTCTGACTCAGAATGGCACTGCCCCTCTTTGATGCAGTGACACAGGGCCTCGGCCAGTGATGTTGTAGCACATACATGTGCAGGACTTTGTTTATCTAAATGTGTGATTTTGTGCACACACATAGTTACGAAAGCACACATACCTGTGCACACAGATGCATATGCACACACACTCATCCTGACATTAATGAGACAGAACCCTATAATGATAGAAGTCAGGTGATGTCACTTCTACCTCTGAGGCACACATAAACACACACACAAACATACAAAACCAGACACACACACGCACAAACACATGCACACACAAAACATACATATACAAAACACACAAACACCAGTTCATGCAAACACACACATACGCACACACACACCCACACACACCCCTACTGCAGATATCAGGGAATTAAACAGGTGTGCGTGAAGATCTGGAAAGTCTTTCCTCAAGAACAGAACACAGAAGCTGTGTTCTAGAGGTGGCCAAAATATACCCTTTACTGGTAGTGTAAGAGTCACCCAGGTGGTCCTGGTTTTGAAGGCAGCTCAGGCTTGGCACTGTGTGGCAGGGCTGCGGACCCTGAAGAGAGCCCAGGAGAGGCTGTTGATGGAGGTGGTGCCCAGCTGCAGCAGAAGACCAGCATTTTGGAGATGCCAGTGCCATGGGACAACCACCAAGAACAGCAGCAGCAGTGGAGTGGAGCTAACTTGATCCCAGAGGACAAGCTGCTTGTGCTGCAGAGGGCGGAGCCAGAGAGGTGACCCAAGCCCTTTGGAGGAGCACAGTGATCACAATTGGACACTGAGCTATGTACACGTCTGAAGTTTGTTTTGCTTTGTTCAGATTGTGACTATGCCCTGGTTCTTCCCTCTTGAAGTAAGAAAGTACTTCCTTTGTTTTTGAATTGCCCAGAGCCCACAGTTGTGAGACTCTGAACTTTTCAAGATTTTTGGATTCTCAAAGGGACTAGATATTTTTCGAAGACTGAACTTGTACTGTGTTTGAGTTTGTAAAGACTGTGGGACTTTTAAAGTCATTTTTATTTCATACTGTGATATAAATGCTGATGTGTCGGCAGGGGGATAAACAAGAAAGGAAAGGTTCTAGCTCAAGGGTGATGTGTTGGCATGAGAACTTGACAAGGGGTCAGCTGTGCTGACTAGTGTTGTGTGAAAGGGGGCAACTTCAGTTGAGTACATGTCTCTATAAGATGTAGACCCCTTTTTAAAATTAGTGATTGGCGAGGGAGGGCCCCGCTGATTGTGGGTGGGGCCATCCCTAGGCTAGCAAGCCATGGAGAGAAAACAATAAGCAGTACCCTCCATGGCCTCTGCATCAGCTCCTGTTCCTGCTCTGCTTAAGTCCCTGTCACACTTAGATGGAAAGATCAATGCGGAAGTGTAAGCCAAATTAACCCCTTCCTCCCCATATTGCTTGTGGTCATGGTGTTTTATCACATCGATAGGAACCTGAAGAAGGGGAGGTGTGCCCTCTGTGGGATTAATGCCACATCAAGACAGAGAAGAAATAGTGTTTGGTAAACTGCCTGCCGTGCAGGCACTAGGACCCAGTTTCATCCCCATCACCTAAGTATGGAGTCAGGCATGGTGGGCGGTGCTTGTAATCTTTAGGTTAGGGGTTTACTGGGCAGCCAGCCAGGCCAGTGAGAGACCTTACCCCCAAAACACCATGTACCACATTATGAGGAAGGGTACCCCAAGTTAATCTTTTCCCTCTACACAGAACAGCATGAGCCCACATGCTCAAGTGCACCTGCAGGCACAGGAACACACACATATATGCACGAAGGCACATGAGGGTGAAAACATGTGCTTGAATGACGAGAGTCCTGGATTTGAGTGTTTTCCACATCACTTGCTGGCTGTGTGGACCTGTGCACCTTCCACCATGCTATGTACTGAAGGTTTATTTTCCTGGTACACCCTGGACCTGATGCTCAGGCCTCATGATAGTTTGTGCTTAGCCCAGGGAGTTGCACTATTAGAAGGTGTGGCCTTATTGGAGTGGGTGTGGCCTTCTTGGAGTTGGAGGTGTGGTCTTGTTAGAGGAGGTGTGGCCTTGTTGGAATTGGAGTGGGTGTGGTTTTGTTGGAGTAGGTGTTGCCTTCTTGGAGTTGGAGTAGATGTGTCACTGTGGGTGTGGGTTTAGGACCTTCTTCCTAGCTGCCTGGCAGCCAGTATTCTGAGAGCAGCTTTCAGGTGAAAATGTAGAACTCTCAGCTCCTGCTGCACCATGCCTGCCTGGACGCTGACACATTCCTGCCTTGATGATAATTGAACTTGGAGCCTGTAAGCCAGCCCCAATTAAATGCTGTCCTTATAAGACTTGTCTTGGTCATGGTGTCTGTTCACAGAAGTAAAACCCTAACTAAGACAGGCCCATATAGTGGCTAAGCACCGGCCCTATGCTGTGCTCTACCCAGCCAGGGACCAAGCACCTTGGGCAAAGACTGGTTTAACCCCAGTGTTTACAAACAGGCAGTGTGGGGGAGGGGGGTGAATACTCTCTGGTTCAAAAAAGAACTGGCTTCTCAGTGCCTGGAACAAGCTGGTTAAGCTAAAGACAGTTTTAAATTACATGTCTTTATTTCCATGTGTGTGTATCTCTCATATCAGAGGACAGTTTGCAGAAGTCCCCCCAGAGACAGGCTTGGCAGCAAGCTCCTTTACCCACTGAGCCATCTCACCAACTCAAGCAATTAACTTTTGTGCCTCAGTTTCCACCTGTGGGATGGAGATGGAGAGAGAGAGAGAGAGAGAGAGAGAGAGAGAGAGAGAGAGAGAGAGAGAGAGAGAGAGAGATTGAGAGGGGGGGAGAGAGGGAGAGTGAGAGTCTCTTCCCAGGGAGAATAAGTGAATTGGAGCCCTTGGCAGGAAGCTCACTGTGGGAGACTGTTGTCTACCTTAACCTACACAGATTCACAAGGAGCCACCAGAGTGTTTCAGTAACCTCCACCCAGCCTGGCTGGTGTAGAGAGTCCTCCATGATCTCTCAGCCGCTGCTCCTTCCCTTGGCAGAAGCTGTAGCTTGAGTGTGTGTGACCCGCCCCAGGACAAGATGAAGGCTGAGAACCTGCTTGTCCAGAGCGGTCCCCTCCCGCCACCATATATGTGCATGCTGTCCCCAGCTGGTTCAACGGCCACCACCCCGCCAGTGTCTCCCGGCCAGACCTGGGGCTCACGGGCTAATTTTGGAAATGACTGTGGCCCAGCTGCTGCTATCTCAGAGGCTGGGGGAGGAGGCACAGGGAGGGATGTGCTGGTCTGTGCCGAGGACTCCTGACATTCTTCCCTAGTCCTGCCCGGCTCTCCGCACTTGCTGGGGTCCCTTTGTGACCACCCGGGGAGACCTTTTGGAAAAGAGATCCTTGGCCACCAGGTACTGTTGGGTTGGGCTTCACACTGGCACCCTGCAAGCTGATAGCAAGTCTCTGTGTTCTGGTCTCTGTGTTCTGGGTTCCGTATTCGGAGGGCTGGTGTGAGGCCTGGGGACATGTGTTCTATTTTAGGCCTTTCTGGTGGTGAGTGCCGTAGAGGCCTTCCCTTTGTGTAGACTTGTGTCTGCTCCAACACCAAACTATTTGGTGTAAGAATGTTGTCCTAGGCCTTGGGGACACCGATAAAACTTCCGAGTTTGTGTTGTTTGCCAAGCGTTAAAAAAAAAAAAAAAAAAAAAAAAAAAAAAAAACCAAAGGAAAAAACAGTTATTTTAGATCGGAGGGAGGCATGCCACAGCACACCTGTGGAGGTCAGAGAATGACTTTTGGCAGTGAGCTCTCTCGTTCCATCATGTGGGTCCCTGGGATAGAACTCAGGACATCAGGTGTGTCAGCAATCTCCTTTACCCGATAAGCCATCTCACTAGCCCTTTGCCAGTCTGTTTTAAAATAAAAATATCTTGAGTTCTGCCTTACGTGTATGCAAGTGTGTGGTATGTTTGTCTGTGTGTCGTGTGGTATGTGTGTGTGGTCTATGTGTATATGTGTTGTATGTATGTATATGTGTGTGGTATGTATGAATGGTGTATATGAGTGTCTAGTGTGCGGTAGATATGTATGTGTGTGGCATATATGGGAATGCATGTATGTGGTATGTGTCTAGATGTGTTTACTTTCATTGATTTCAGCTATACTTGCTTTCTGCCTTTGTCCGGAGTCCCCAGCTTCTCCCCTCCAGGGTGCTTACCCTGCAGACCGTTAGCCTGAGCTTCCATGGGGATTTTATTTCAAATGAAGCCTCTGTGTGTGTGGTGGGGGAGGGGTGGAGGATTCAGCGTTTCCTGTGGTGATCTTGAGGGGAGGTGTTTGCTAAGACATACTGACTTACCCTTACCCAGTTCCTTGTTTCATGGAGAAGATCCACAGGTCCCGGTGGCCCTAGGGAGAGTGGAATGTTCACCACAATAATCTGCCTGTAGCTCAGAGGCTCAGGCATCTGCCTCCCTAGAGCAGACAGGGTAGAGACTGGGCCTTCCCAGGATGGTCCTAGTGCCAGCTTGGCCTGGCCCCACACTCAAGGCTGAGAGCTTTAGGCTAATTGATTTTCTGACCCTCCTGGAAGATTGTTCTGGTCCCTAAGCAGCCTTCTCCCTAGCCTGGGAGGCAGGCGGAGTCAGGAGAGGGGTGTGTTCTTGGAGACAATAGGGGTTAGAGGGAAGAATGGGAAGGGGGAGGGGAGATGGGGGGGGAAGAAGAGGAGAAGCAGCTGCCTGAGGGAAGGGAGGGAAAAGTGAGGGGGAGGGAGAAGAAGCAAAGGGAGCCAGAGAAGGGAGACTGAAGGGGGTAGCAGGCCAGGCCCTCTTCTGGGAGGTGTCAGTCAAGTTTTTTGTTCTATCTGCACGTTGACCTAGTCACCTTGAGTCACGGGGCCTTGTGCTACTGACCCTGTGGCCTTGGCCATGACCTTCTTGGTGGTGATTTTGGTCTAACATCAGAGGATGGAGGACTCCTGTGCTCTCTTCCAGGACTTAGCTACCAGAGGGGCCGGTCTCATCTCAACCCTCAGTGCCTCCCTCACAGTGGCCTGGGAAGGGCTCTGGAATGATTGCCCTGGTTTACCTCGGATTTCGTGTGTAGTGTTTAGGACGGGCCAGAGACCAAAGATTGGACCACAAAGCTGTGTGGTGTGTATGTATGGTCTCCATGCACGGTGTGCATGTGTCCGTAAAGCATCTGTGCTGAGTAGTTGGTCCATTACTTGGACATCCCGGAAGTAATTAAAGGCATTGAAGAGTGGGAAGATTGGTTTGAGACAAATGCAGCCTGTGGGGTGCTGTGTTATACTCCGTGTGCTAAGGCACAGAGAGGAGAGGCAACTTGCCCAAGGACAAACAGTTCTATGGTGACAGAATTGGGCTTAGAGCCAGGCAGCCCATTAGAAGGAATAACCCTGCCTACTGCACCCCTCCCCCGCCCCAACCATCACCATCATCACAGACTGGAAGGGAAATACGTAATCTCACGTATTTTAAATTGCATGCACGTATGTCTGTGGGAATGTCTGACAGCAGGGCTCAGAGCTGTGTGGTCTACCAGGACCACACATGTTTACCAGCACAGCTGGGCAGGAACACTGGGGATCAGGGTTTTGGGCTGTCCTCTTCACCCACCAACCGAGCTCATTTTCAGCTGTTTCAGGGCCCAGCCGGCATTGAGGCTCCAGTTGCAGAGAGGGCATCTGGAAAAGCCCCAGTGCTGAGAAACTGTTCTTTGGGATCAAATGTTTATTTCACTCACCCTTAACATTCCCTGAGTTCTGGCAAGAAGGGTGAGCCCACTTCATGGCTTCAGAAATCCAAGGTCACACAGACAAATAACTTACAGGGTAGATGCTTCTCTGGTAGCCTCCTGTATGATCTGTTTGAGTGACTCTGGTTGAGATATCAAATCCTGAGATGTTTCACTGGAACACACAATGGCAAAGGTCACTCTAGGTCATCCCACTGGGTGTCTGGGGACATTTGTTGGTTTTACATCCTTTATATCCTTCCTCATATTTTCCTGTCATGAGAAAATACTCAGAACATTTTCTCATTTCTTTCGCTGACACATTTCTTTTTCTTTCTTTCTTTCTTTCTTTCTTTCTTTCTTTCTTTCTTTCATTCTTTCTTTCCTTTTAAGTTTTACTTTATTTATGAGTACATTGTAGCTGTCTTCAGACACACCAGAAGAGGGCATTGGATCCCATTACAGATGGTTGTGAGCCACCATGTGGTTGCTGGGAATTTAACTAAGGACCTCTGAACAGCAGTCAGTACTCTTAACTGCTAAGCCATCTCTCCAGACCCACATTTTCCCCCTGTTGGAAGCAAAGACACATCCTCCTCCATTTTTGTTCATGCTCCTTTCATCTTACTATGATCCTTCTATTCCTGTCCCTGAATGGGTGCTAGTCTAGACTGCACTGAATTTGGGCTTGATTAACTCATGTCTGGCTGCTGGCTCCTGAAGGGTGTCTAGTGGTATCTCTGGCTTTGACCCATGAGACTCATACAGTACCTTCTTTTCCAGTGTGGCATCTGCAACTGTCCCCAGGCATCACCAGCATCTATGGGCAGGCACATTCACCACTTGATTAAACTGAATAATATAGCCTAAGACCCATTGCTACATCCATGGCAGACATGAGTAGTCAATCCCAGCACACTGCCTTGTCAGATCAGACATAGTCCAGGCAGCTGCCTAGCTATGGGCAAAACTTCATTGGTCATCAGTCCCACTGGCAAGGTCCAGCCTGTCATTAGGAAGAAGGAGGCTGATAAGAGATATGTGACCCACTATATAATTTAGAGACAGAAGGGGAGGAGGGACTATTGGCTTAGCTGCTGATGGTGCTCTGTGGTTGGGACTTTAAACACCTGAGAACATTAGAAAACATGGCAGATACAAATAGATAAAGCCTCAGCCTTAATAAAGAGCTACTAGACTAATACTTGGACCAAAGGAGACCAACACTTCTATCATACAGATAACAGAACAACACCTCTCTCCAAGCATGGGCTCAGGTGAGGCCAGAATTTTCCAGGGTGGTTGATGTCATTGTCCCTAGGGAAAGGAAGGTCAGTCTTGGCCCTGGTCCACTTCCCATGGTGGGAGATTACTACACAGGACACAACCACTTCCTTCTGAAGAACGTGGAGCCTCCAGATGAGGACCTGGGGTGTGTGTGTGTGTGTGTGTGTGTGTGTGTGTGTGTGTGTGTGTCTGTCTGTCTGTCTGTCTGTCTGTCTGTGTGTGCAGGAGCCACATGGGCATGTGAGTGTTGAGGGAACATGTGGGAAAGGGGCTTGTTCGAGAAAGCAGTGCTGGGGGTGGGGTGTTTGTGTGTGGCTGCCATGGCAACACATCTGCCTGTAGAGGAAATGCACATATTGGACCCTGGACCTGGGCCTTGGTTTCTGCAGGCCTACAGATCTCTGCTCTCTCTCTCCTGGACCATAGAGGCAAGGGCAGGAAGGGACTTATGGCCCCTGAGGGCTTTTCAACACTCCTTCCAGAGAAAAACACCATTCTTGCTTGAAAGTAAGTGCTCTGGCAATGGATGAGACCCAGGGGAACCCAGGGGCAATGGCCGGGACATAACAGTGATATAGGCAGGCACCTGGGGCTTGCTCCTCTGTGCTGCCCTCTGCCTTCTGGCTGCTCTTCCCTGCTCCCTCCCACTGGTGACACTTTTTATATGTCATCCCTCTTCCATGACCTCCTCTTTCCTGTGTGACATTTTCTTTCTCATAACCTCTTCCTTTATGACCTTCCCTCCCTCTTGACCTCCTTTGCTAAGACCCCCCAAACCTGTGACATTATCTTCAATGTGGCTCCTTACTCTATAACCCCTCCTCCTGTGACACCCTCCCATGAGTCCCTTCTTTGTGACACTTCTCTCTTGTTACTCTCAGTGCCTTTACCTCCCCTCCCCATCACCCTCTCTTCCTCTGCTAACCTCCTCCCCATGATCCCCTGACTCCCAGACTTCTTACCTCGGCTGTTCTTATCTCCTTCCTCACGGCCTCTCTGCCCACATTCCTCCTCTTGCCACGATAAACACCACAACCAAAACAAAGCTGGGGAGAAAAAGGGGTTATTTCATTTTACACTTCCTGGTAACAGCCAGGTCATAGAGGAAAGTCAGGACAGGAACTCAACCAGGGCAGGAACCTGGAGGCAGGAGCTGATGCAGAAGCCATGGAGGGATGTTGCTTACTGGCTTGTTCCTATGGCTTACTTTCTTATAGAACCCAGGACCACCAGCACAGGGATGGCTCCACCCACAATGGGTGGGGCCCTGCAGGACTGCCAGCATAGGGATGACTCCACCCACAATGGGCGAAACCTTCCCATTCATCACTGATTAAGAAAATGCCTTATAGGCTTTCCGTCAGGCCAGTTTGATGAAGGCATTTTCTCCATCAAGATTCCTTTACCCTGGATACATGCCACCTAGCACAGCATACCATCTCTTTCTCAAACATCCAGCCCAGATCCTCCGTGCTTTGAGAGGTTGTTGAGGTATGCTCTCAATATGTAGCTCAGGCTGGCCTTGAACCCAAGAGCCACCTGCCTTAGCTTTCCACGTCTGGGACTCTGCATGTGCACGACCACACCTGGCTCATTTTCTGCTTTCTATCCAGTTCTATGTAGGATACAGTGCTGCAGACACAGCTGAAGCCCCTGGCTGAGACTGGCTTTAGCCTTTCCTAGCACTAATGAAGAGAAAGGTTTTCTTCCTGTCTGTTATGCTTCAAGTCAAGGCCAGAGTGAGCTAGCCTGCACTGCAAATAAGCCACAAGTGTCCCCTTTGGTCATTTAGCCACAGACTGTAAATGCACTAGTGCTCCATTCACTCCTCCCAGCAGGTGCTCCATCTACTCTTTTTATCCACTCCTCCCAGCAGGTGCTTCATCCACTCCTCCCAGCAGGTGCTCCATCCACTCCTCCCAGCAGGTGCTCCATCCACTCCTCCCAGCAGGTGCTCCATCCACTCCTCCCAGCAGGTGCTCCATCCACTCCTCCCAGCAGGTGCTCCATCCACTCCTCCCAGCAGGTGCTCCATCCACTCCTCCCAGCAGGTGCTCCATCCACTCCTCCCAGCAGGTGCTCCATCCACTCTTTTTATCTATTCCTCCCTGCAGGTGCTCCACCCACTCCTTCCAGTAGGTGCTCCAGCCACTCCTCCCAGCAGGTGTTCCAGCCACTCCTCCCAGCAGGTGTTCCACCCACTCCTCCCAGCAGGTGCTCCATCTACTCTTTTTATCTATTCCTCCCTGCAGGTGCTCCACCCACTCCTCCTAACATGTGCTCCACCCACTCCTCCCAGCAGGAGTTCCACCCACTCCTCCCAGCAGGTGCTCCATTCACCCCTCCATGTCTAGGACAGACATTAATCATCAACCAGAGGACTCTCTTGCCCCCAAGTTCAGACACAGCTCTGAGTTCTTCCTAACAGTCTAAGTAGCCAAGCCCCACTTTTCAGAATCAGTCTGAGTATTGAAACCAAATTGGCCTTGGACATCATTGTCAAATTCTTCTTGTACAGCCAGTGGGATTTTGGGGGGACTGGTGAGTGAAGGAACTCCCCCAAGGCATGAGTACTGGGGTTAGAGACACAGGGACCAGGGAAGCTCTGGAGGTATAAGGGCCTCATGGGGCTGGGAGGAGAATAGGAAGGGCAACAAACAGGGGGATGGAGCGATGAGGGGATGTGAGGATAAGGGGATGGAGGGATGAGGAGATGTAGGGATGAGGGGATGGAGGGATGAGGGGATGGAGGGATGAGGGGATGGAGGGATGAGGGGATGGAGCGATGAGGGGATGGAGGGATGAGGGGATGGAGGGATGAGGGGATGGAGGGATGAGGGATGGAGGGATGAGGGATGGAGGATTGAGGGGATGAGGGATGGAGGGATGAGGGATGAGGGGATGAGGGATGGAGGGATGAGCAGATGGAGGGATGAGGGGATGGGGGATGGAGGAATGAAGAAGTAGAAGGTGAGGAGATGGGGTGGGCTGCTTAAGGGCCTGAGGCTATGGGTGAGCATCATGGTCTTTGCCCAGACTCAGCCCATGGGCCACTCAGATGCTGGAACCACAGCCCTTTCTTACCTGGCTGGGTCCTTGCAGGGAGCAGTTGGGTCACTGTGGCCGTTTGCATGAGGAAAGTGAGAGCCCAATATGGACTGACTTCATGGGCCCTATTGACCCTCTGACTCTCTGGCTGGTTTTAAACTCTCCATAGAAGCAGGGCACAGTGACACACACTTTTGATCCCAATGCTTGTGAGGCAGAGGCAGGTGGATCTTTGTGAGTTCAAGACAAGCCGGAGTCTATATAGTGGGCTCCGGAATACAGGAATGTCTGGGGATACCATAGTAAGACCTGTCTCAATAACAAAACAAACAAACCTGCCCTTAAAAGTCAGGCCCACTCATTTGCATATGCGCAAGGCTGCCTTTTTCTAAGCAGGGAAGGGTTCAGACAGATGCATAGACCCCTTCCTGACCCTGTACAGAGAAAACTACCCACTCCTTCCCAGCACAGTGCTGTGTTCTGGAGCTAACAAGATGTCTCCTGGACCCAGTGTGAGCCAGGATCTTACGATGGAAGCAGGGAATGCGACTGGCCTGAGCAAAGTCTCTGGTAGAGGGACCCCTACTGATTAGACAGGGAGAGATGTCCCTTGACGCCTGCTGCTGGGTTGGGGACTCTTGTTGGTCCAGGCCTGTTCTCACAGGGTGGGAAACAAAGTCCCACAACACAAGCAATCCCTGCCGTGGCGATAGGAGAGAAGAGGTAGACTGTTTATTGCAAAGACCAAACCAGGGGCTGAAGGGGTTACTTCCATTCTCTCAGGGTGCCTGACCTCTCTGTGACTTTCAGAGAGCTGGGTAACAGGCTACTCCACAAAGCCTCTTGGTTGGGTGGAAGAGCACAGCATGTGAGGTGTGAGCCCTCTGCCTGCCTGTGTGAGGATGGGGCCCCAAAGCAGCCCAGGATGAGCAAAAGGCAGGACCAGCTGTGGGGAAGCTGGTGTACCTAGGAGGGTGAGCCATGGGTGGGGCTTGGAGAGGCCACCATGTTCTGGGCAACCATTGGCCCATCTGAGTTTAGAATCTGCTCCAGTACCTGGCTGTGTCCTGGAGCCTCTTCCTCCTTGGCCTGAGGGGAGGGTCCCAAGCTAAAGCTCTTCCCTAAACTCCAGCACAAGACTGGACGTTAAATGCAATGGGTTCCAAAGATGATGTTATCAAAGCTGTTCTCATTAAAGGAGGAGAAGCTTGAATGCAGAGTCCGGGCTCAGTGACCATGGGTGTCCTGGTATGTAGGTATCCTGGCCATGGTGGTTCCCTGCTGTGTGACCATGTACCAAAACTCAACCTCTCTGACTTCCAGACACCAGCATTTTTAGCCTCATGACAGGTACCCCTCCCTCGCCTCCCCCTCAAGCCTCCCCCTCAATAGATACACTTTGGCCAACTTCTTGGGGTTTCTTCCTCAACTTGGCATCAGGTATGGGGCACCTCTTAGACTCAACCTGGCCTTCCTAATACTGGTGTGGGTTGTGGTGGGAGAGCACGTGAAGGCCGAGCTGAACATGCTTGTGGCAGAAGTTTCCTCAGTCTTTTGCTGGGTGACCTCAGGCAGAGGCCTATCCCTCTCTGAGCGGCTGCCAGCTCTGTTGGTGAGCTACACTGGCTATAAGTACTAGCTCAGATTTTAATGCAGTTACGTTCCAGGTCTTGGGGTGGTCTCAAGGCCAGGCACAGGGCCGGTTCTTAACTTCAGGAGAAGACGGCTTTGACTACTGAGTCAAGCAACAAACCCAGATCTCCTAGGATGTGAGCTGGGGACGCCACGCTGTGAATGGGCCAGCAGAGGTCTTGTGGTAGTCTTTCCCGGTCCCTTTGTACCTTCTTCCTTCTCTGATTCATTCAACAAACATTCATAGTGCACGGAAGGGAACTAGGCCACAGGGGATAGAATGGGACCAGGCCATTCTGTTGCTTCTTTGAGAACGTGACTTTCAGCAGAGATCTCGGGGGAGTGGAGACATAGGTATGTAGGTGGGAGAGCATTGCAAAGGGCCTGAGGTGACCATGTGCCTGGAAGGGTATACCCAGGGTTTGTTTTAACTGCCTTGGGGGTGGGGGAGCTGTTGGGCAGGGGTCATGGGTGACCCTTTTGGTCCCCATGAAGATTTGAACTTTTACTTTAGAAGGCAGGTGAACTCTGAGTACTTTGTAGAGACTGGACACTCTGTGGTGGAGGAAGAAGCTTGAGGGGCCGTGGGGGGGGGGGACTCAGATCCTCCTGAACGTGGAAAATGTTCCAGGCCACTTACAGATCTAGGGCTTGGGATTCCTCTCACCAGCTCTCCTCCCAGAGGAGCCTGAAGGTTTCCAGATCCCAGACTCAGCACCCGGAGCTACTTAAATTGGCATCTGACAGCATGACAGGCCTTGCAGGGACAGAAACATGAGAGCACATGTCAGCTAAGGCAAGACGGAGTCCTGCCGTGTGACGCACTCCTGGCACCAGTTGTGAGGCTGGCCCAGAACCCTTGGGAGGAGTCAGGGTGCTGGGCACCAGGAACAGCAGTTGGGACCTGGGAGAGAGCTTGGCCGCTCAGGGTGTCACAGCCTGTTTCCTTGAGCCTCCAGGCAGAGTGATTTCAGCACAGGGTCCTGGCCAAGCCTGAAGAGGGCACAGTGGCCCGGACAGCCAGGGTCACGTCAGGCCTATTCATATCATATCCAGGGATCAGATCATCAGTTCAGAACCTGTGAGTCACTAGGACGTTCCCCAGTGTGTCCCAAGGGAGCCAGCATGGTGGCCTCCTCCTGTATGTGGCCACATGCTAGCTGCACACTGAGCTCCTGCAGCAGGGACTTTTCCATAGGCCGAGACCTGGCTGCTCCGGTCACCTGCATGTGAATTCCTAGCCTCCCCTGTGGCATGTGGTCTCATCAGACCCGAATGCCCCTTCTTGGCTCTTTGAGCCTTGTGTCTTCTTCCTTGTCCGGCCATAGATGAAACTCCAGGGACTCCCTGGTGACTGCTGGGCAGCCAGTTCCTGGCACCTAAGCCCAGTGTGTGGCGGCTGCCTGGGGTCAGGCTTTCTGAGGCTGAGGTCAGGCCCCTCACCAGGATCGGGAGCTGCGTTAGGAAGGGATGTGAGAAGATACTATGGGCTACAGGCCTGTGTGTGTGCATGTATGTGTCTGTGTGTGTGCATGTATGTGTCTGTGTGTGCCTGTATGTCAGTCTTCACAGCCAAGCTCCAGGTCCATGAGGCTGTCGGGAGCCATAGACCAAAGAAGGCTCTGGTGGTATGCATGTGTGTTTGTGTGTGTGCCTGTGTGCTTGTGTGTGTTTGTGTGTATGCCTATGTGTGAGTGTGTGCCTGTGTACTTGTGTGTGTGTGCTTGTGTGTGCCTGTGTGTGTGCCAGTGTGTGTGCCTGTGTGTGTGCTTGTGTGTGCCTGTGTGAGTGTGTTTCTGTGTGAATGGGTGTGCCTGCGTGTATGCTTGTGTGGGCCTGGTTGAATGTGTATGCTTGCCCGTGCCTGTGTTTGAGTGTGTGAGCATGTGGTTGTGTGTACCTGTGTGTGCTTGCCTGTGTCTGTGTGCCTGTGTGCTTGTATGTACCATTGTGTGCTTCAGTGTGCCTGTTGAGTGTGTGCCTGTGTGTGTACTTGTGTGTGCTTGCATGTGCCTCTGTGTGAGTGTGCCTGTGTGTGCTTGTGTGTCTGGGTGTGAGTTTGTGCTTGTGTGTACCTGTGTGTGAGTGTGTGTGCTCATGCTTTTGCATGTGCATGTGTACTCAACTGTGCAGAAGCTTATCCCTAGGAGGAGGACTCTGGAAGAACATAGATCTAAGGTCAGGCCCAAGTCATGTTCCTCCACTCAGGAGCCTCCATGCAGCTCTGATGCTGTTTCTTCCTCTTGGTTTCCATGGGAACCGTTCCATTCATTATCTGCCCCTTTTCTTTGGCAGTTCTGAGATTTGGACCTAGGCAATTGCTCTGTTATTTAGCCATTCTCAGCACTGGTCATACTTTGTTACTTTGTATCAGCCCACATTCCCTAGCTATGACAAAATCCCTGAGACTGGTTAATGCATTGAGATGAGGTTTGTTTGGCTCATGGTTCTGGATGCTCATGAACACGATACTGGCTTCAATGTGGCTCTGGAGGCAACTGTGGTGGATTGGTACCACAAAGGCAGGGTGTATGAAGCATGGGCAAGACAGGAACCCAGAGAGAGTGTGGATGGCTGGGTTTTCCTGTTCTGTAATAGACTTCTAGCAAAAGCTGACGCCTGGTTCCCATCAGAATGACTTTATGACCTTACTCTCTTCCCAATAACCTGATTTTGGGTCTCTGTGTTAGTTATCTACTGCAAGAGGAAGCTTAGCCAATGATGGCTGAGCAAGGCACTGATCTAGGAGTGTGGCAGCATGTCATTGGGAGTCAGTGTATGTCTATGGTCATTTAGCTGAGAGCATTAGGTTTTCGTCATAGGCCCATGGCCAATCTAGTCTCAATTCTTGGCTACTTTAATAGTATCAGCTATGGGCTGCATCTCATGAAATGGGTCTTACAGCCATTAAAAAAATGTGGTTTATATCTCACAGACAGGTCACACCTCAGCTCTCAGGGTTCATAGCTGGGTCACACTGAGGAGTGGTTTTCACCTCTAGTGGCAGGCAGAGTTCGTTCTGGTACCATGAACTCTAGTCAGTAGGAATGAAGCTTCTAGTTGGGCACCAGTTTGACTTCTCCGTGTTAGGTGATGTGGGTGTTGTCTTAGCAAGAGGGCGAGAGAGCCTTCCTTGGCCATAACCTGTGATGTTTGGGGATTGCCGTTTGGCCAACAACTCAACAACATGTAACCCCTTCCTGGCAATGAAGGTTTTACTGGATAGCATAAAATGTCTAGTAGGGGCATCGTCTACCCATTATGTAATGACTCTGTTTAGATTCTTTCATAAATGTATACATTTTCGAAAGCTTCTATAGCTGAGGGTTCCCATATGGTTTTTCAAATGGCCTTTGGTGTTAGTTGTCCCTTCCTACATTCCCTCCTCCACCCTACTCCCCAATGCCCCCTCCCCACATTCTCTCCTCTATCCTCCTCCCCAACCCTTCCCTCCCCACATTCCTTACCCCACCCACTCTGCTCTCCCACCCCTCTCCCTGTCTAACCCTCTGTCTAGTCTCCTCACTACACTGTATCTAGTTTCCCTTCCTTAGGAGACCCTTTCCTCCCCCTCCTTCTCGCCCTCCCTAACACTGTGACCCTTTAATACAGCTCTTCATGTTGTGCTGACCCCCAGCCGTAAAGTTATTTTGTTGTTACTGTGATTTTGATACTGTTATGAATTATAAATATATGATATGCTGGATGTAGCTCCATTGTTACAAACCATTACAAACCAAATGGCTCATGACCCACAGATTGAGACAATGTAGCATCCGGAAGGTTGAGAACCATTGCCATAAACAATGGCTACTAGGTAGCCAACCTCTGTGGCATACTGAATGCTGAAAATCTAGCATCCACACATGAGAGGACACAATACTCTTTTTCGGTCTGGGTTACCTCTATCAGGATGATTTCTTTTTAAGCCCCATCCACTTACTTACGAATTTCAGTTTCATCTTTCTTAACAGCTGAATTATATTTTATCGTGTCAATGTGATGCTTTTTTTTATTATCTGTTCATCACTTGATGGGCATCTAGGCTGTTTCCATTTTCTGCATATTATGAATAGAGCAACAATGAAGCTGATTGAGCAGCAAGTGTCTCTGTGGGAGGATGAAGCGCCCTTTGGGCGTGTGCCCGAGAGTGGTGCAGCTGAGGTGGATTGATTTCCAGCTTCCAGATGAACTACCACATAGATTTCTATAGTGTCGGTACAAGCTTGTGCTCCCTCTAGCAACAAATGAGTGTCCCCTGTCCCCATCTCCTTCTCAGCATGTGTGGCCACTTGTTTTATTGATCTTGGCCACTCTGACAGGTGCAAGATGGAATCCCAAAGCCGTTTTATTTGCATTTCCTTGATGACTAAGGATGGAGAACATTTCTTTAACTGTTTCTCATTTTTCATCTTCTGAGAATTTTGCTAGGTTCTGTTCCTCATTTTTAATTGAGCTATTTGTTTTCTTGATGTTAGATTTTGTTGTTGTTTATTATATTTTGGATATTAGCCCTCTACTAAATGTGTAGCTGGTAAAAAGCTTTCCCCAATCCATAGCCTGCCAGGTTGCCCGAATGACAGTCAGTGTCCTTTGCCTTACAAGGTCTAGTCAGCTTCATGAGGTCCCATTTATCAGTTGTTGATCTTAATGCCTGTGCTAATGGTGTCTGTTCAGAAAGTTTTTCCTGCACCTATGAGTTCAGGATTATTCTCCACTTTCTGTTCTGTCAGATTCAGTGGATCGATGGGCCTTATGTTGAGATCCTTGATCCATCTGGAGTTGAGATTTGTACAGGAAAATAAGTATGGCTCTATTCGAATTCTTCTGCGTGCAGACATCCAGTCTGACCAGCATTTATTGACACTGTCTATTGTCTAGCGTCCATTTTTTGACTCTTTGTCAAAAATCAGGTATAAGTAGGTGTGTGGACTATGTCTGAGTCTTCAGTTTGATTGCATTGATCATTGATCAGCACGCCTGTTTCTGTGCTGGTGCCATGCTGTTTTTAATTAGTACAGTCTGCAGTTCTTTTTGAGACTGGGGAAGTTGAGGTGGCCAGCAGCTCTTTTGTTTTTCAGGATCATTTTAGCGGTCAGGTCCTGAGTTTCAGTATGAAGCTGGAAATTTTTCTTTCAATGTGTGTGAAGAATTGCTTTGAGATTTTGATGCAAATGACCACTTCAATGACTTTAATGGTTCTGTGGGATGGATTTCACACACTTGGGTCAGGATAATTTGTACTGTCTTTAGTCAGGGTTTTTATTCCTACACAAAACATCATGACCAAGAAGCAAGTTGGGGAGGAAAGGGTTTATTCAGCTCACACTTCCACATTGCTGTTCATCACCAAAGGAAGTCAGGACAGGAACTCAAGGAAGGCAGAAACCTGGAGTCAGGAGCTGATGCAGAGGCCATGGAGGGATGTTACTTACTGGATTGCTTCTCCTGGCCTGCTCAGCCTGCTTTTTTATAGAACCCAGGACTACCAGCCCAGGGATGACTTCACCCACGATGGGGTGGGCCCTCCGCCCCTTGATCACAGCTGGATCTCATGGAGGTCTTTCCTCAGCTGAGGCTCCTTTCTTTGTGATAACTACAGCCGTATCAAGTCAACACACAAAACCAGTCAGTACATGCAGCTTCCAGAAAATTCCTTTTCTGGAAGGAATTCCATTCTCCAGCCGAAACTCCTCTCACCTCCGCTGTTCTGAGTCAAGTTGAATCTTCCAGAACTCCATGCCACCCTGCTTAGGCAGGCATTGCCTTTGTGTAAGTGCCTCGGAGCGATACATACAAGGTCACGCATGTTTCTCCCGAGATGTGAAATCATGGCATGGGATTGAGAGGAGGAGCGTCTCACACACCATCCACCTTGTGACTGGCAGCCTCACGGATGGCCCGCTGCCGTGGGGAGGAAGGATGGTTTCAGCAGAAGATGGAATTAGCCTCGTTTCATTCTCGATGTGGTGGAAGCAGAGCCGAGCTGGGTCCTAACCAGTCTCTCTCTCTTCTCTCTCTCCTATTCAGCGTGCCAGGCCTGTGTCCCCTCCCCTTGTGCTCTCGATGTGTCTGTAAAGCTTCACCCCGTGCCAGCCTCAGGAACACAACCTCATCGCCTGAGCCCAGCTGCCTGTCACTATGGCTATATCTTCGCGCCTTGCCCTGTGGGAGCAGAAGGAAAGTGGTGTTTGGTGGGGCTGTGGGTCACAGGGTCAGATTCTACCCTGGCAAGAGGGGCCGTGGCCTGGATGGTCCAACTCCTCCCTCCCATACACACACCTCAGGCTGGGAATGATGACTGTCTGTCTCTATGGTCTGCCCAGTCCTTCTGGATCTGCTGACTCCTACCCATCCCTTGGCAGGAGGCTGGAAACAAGGGTAGCAGCTGCCATTTCTATACCCCCATGGTGGCCTGATGAGGGCTGAGGCGGGGGAGGGGAGAGCGGTGGGCTGTTGGCTGTGGGTCTGGTGCTGGAGAGTTTCCCTGGATCTACCTCTGATCACCACAGAGACCTGGTTACCTCCCCCTCCCCTTCCCTTCTTCCCTTCACATTCACACACACACACACACACACACACACACAGAGACAAAATTTTTGTCCATGGCCACTTCCAGGGATGCAGAACCCATAGAGAGGAAAACTGGTGGTATAGGCTCCGACTAAGAGTCTTCCCAGCCTCTATGTGGTTCCAGCATATCTAATCTAATATCATGCTTCAAGTCCCCAGGGGGCTTCTTTAAGAGGCTGGGAGGTACCACTGAGACAAGCTTGGAGTGCAGTGCACCCTGGGAGTATCCCTGTCTTAGGTGGAAAGAACATCTCCTGGAGTTTCTCCAGTGGCCCCTTGAGGGCCAGAAGCAGAAGGGCAGAAGAGCCTGGTGTGTGAACCACCCCTCCCGACATCTCAGAAGCTGCTCTGAGAGTTGGCTTGGGTTCCGCTCAGGAGGAGACTCCAGGCTGAAGCCACCTCTCCTGTGCAACCTGTAACTTCACAATGATCCGTTTCATCTTCCCACACCGTCTCAGCCTCCTGGCGTCCCTCAGAGCCTTTCCGCTTTTCTCTCATGCTTTTCCCCTTGGCTCCTCCCAAGCTGCAGCACAGACTGGGGGAGCCCTGGCCCCCCAGGCTCACTCTCACCTCTCTCCTCGATTCCACACACAGATTCGAGAAGAGGACAAGAGCCCCCCTCCATCCTCCCCACCTCCCTTGTTCTCCGTCATCCCCGGGGGCTTCATCAAGCAGCTGGTTCGAGAGACAGAGAAAGAGTCCAAAGAAGCCAGGAGGAGGAAGGAGGCAGTACTCACCTCCCCAGAAGTAGAGGTGAATGGCGGTGTGGGGTGGGGTGGGGTGGGGTGGGGCGGGCGCGGTGGGGGAAGGGCAGGTGATGGGTGCTTTTCCATTCTTTCCCTCCATATTGTCCTGAGTTAGTTATTCTATCTTTGTTCTCTCTGTCCTGTCCTATTCTTCCACTTGCTCTGTTGAGCTCCTATGGGAGCTGAAAAGCCCACCTCCAATTGCCCACCTTTGGAGGGTCTTGAATTGCTCTACTTTTCTCAACTCCCCCATGGATGCTTTTCTTGAGACCACACAGAGCTCGTTTGACCACCTGACTTATCCGGCTATGAATTCCCAAACAGCAGCAGCTGCCCGCTCAGCTCTGTGCCCTGAGTAGCTGTCAGGCTCAGAAGTAGTTCCTTGTCCCAGACCGGCCTGGATCTGCTACTCCTGCCCACTCAGCCTCCTGAGGGGCCATGGCTGTAGGCCCGGCCACTGGCCTGTCTCAGTTCATTCCTTAAGGCAGAAATGATGCTGGCATATTCCTTCCTCAGATAGCCCGATGTTGAAGTATTAGCATCCTTCTGGGTCAGGCACATGAGCTGGTGGTGGTCCTCACACACCATTGTCCTCCAGCTGCAGGTCTCTCAGCCCCTTCCAAGTCTCCTGAACACCCACCATCCAGCGACTAAAGGGTTAATCCCAGCCAGGTTGTAGATCCTGGATGCTGGCTTGCTCCATCCACTGTTCCTTCTGAATGGTAATGGGCATCGTCAGCCAAAACTAGTCCGTAGAAGAATCAGTCATCGTAGCCCTGATTACATCTAACCCTTTATGTCGATACCCCCGATGCCTGGGCAGTATACCAAGGCTGGATACCAGGAAGGCGGGTTTAGAGTGCAGTGCATCCTGGGAGTATCCCTGCATTAGGCAGACAAGGCACCTGCTCCTGCTGCCTCTATAGTGCCCTCCTGAGGCAAAGGGAGTAATGGCAGGATTGGCTGGGAGAATCAGGGATTGTAAAACCAGGTCTTGGCCTAAATCCTGGCTCCTCCTTCGTTCCTCCTCCTCAGCCCATTTATCCAGCATGTGCTTATACCTGTTTAATGACAGGGGTTTCTCTGTGTCAGCCAGCCACTCACAAGTGACTAGAAGCAGCTGTGGGGACAGCAGTTGGGTCTTTTGGAAGAGACTGACAGGGTGGCTGGGTCCTGTGTC
Organism: Micromys minutus; assembly: GCF_963924665.1. NCBI lineage: Eukaryota > Metazoa > Chordata > Mammalia > Rodentia > Muridae > Micromys > Micromys minutus. The sequence continues at coordinate 34,136,123 of NC_137964.1, forward strand.
TGCTCCTGTCTGACTTGAGGTGTAAACAGGCCACGCCTACCTGGAGCATAGGGGAAAAGCCATGGAAAATGTTCCCGTCTATCACTGATGTTTGCCAAGTGATCGTGGTCCAGTTCAGACAGTGCAGTGGTGGGGACAGAAGTCACACCTGCTTATCAGAGGTAGAGAGTGGAGCACAGAGAGGCCAAGGTGTTTTCCTTAAGGTCACCAGGACAGATAAGAGGCAGAGCCAGGCCCAAGTGAAGCTCTTTTTCTGGAACTGCCCAGGAGAGCAGGTGGGTGAGGAAGAGGAAACAGAGTGGACAGGAGGGATGCAGAAAGAGCATGTATGAGGGTGTGGGGAAGAGGTGGGTGGGCCAGAACTAGGAGAGGTACCCAGTGTGGCCAGAAAGCTAGATGAGTGTAGACAGACCCTGAAAAGGCTTGGAGAAACTGAGGGTGTGTTCATAGACTTCCTGTAGATTCAGGGCAGCCATCAATGAAACAATGTTACAATCTGTTGTAAAAGGACAATGGGCTGGTGGGTTGGAGATGGCTGGGAGGTTGGACCCGAGTGGGGCAGTCGGCTTGAGGACCTGGGTGGCTGGAATGAACATTGTGCCCCTCCCCCACCCCACTCTGAGATCACAGAAGAACCTTTCATACTCAGCCTGCAAAACTCCACACAGCAGGCTCCTGTTACGGAGGAGCCTAAGCTCACAGAAGATAGGAGACAATGGGCTGCAGCCGCCCTGCATGGGCATGCTGATGGGAGCACGTCTCCCTACAGAAGATCTCATCAGGAGGGTTGAGATGTGTCCTAGTCAGGGTCTCTACTCCTGCACGAGCATCATTACCAAGAAGCAAGTTGGGAAGAAAAGGGTTTATTCAGCTCACACTTCCACATCGCTGTTCATCACCAAAGGAAGTCAGGACAGAAACTCCAGTAGGTCAGGAAGCAGGAGCTGATGCAGAGGCCATGGAGGGATGTCACTTACTGGCTTGCTTCCCCATGGCTTCCTCAGCCTCCTTTCTTATAGAACCCAGGACCACCAGCCCAGGGATGACACCGCCCACAATGGGCTGGGCCCTCCCCCCTTGATCACTAGTTGAGAAAATGCCTTACAGCTGGATCTCATGGAGGCATTTCCCTAACTAAGGCTCCTTTCTCTGTGATAACTCCAGCTTGTGTCACGTTGACACAAACCCAGCCAGCACAGGATGGAAATACAAGAGATAGCATCTACAGCAGCTACTGAGGACTGACTGTGTGCTGGGCCACCACCAGTCTTTATGCACCACCCACCCCACTGCATGGCAGGTCTTTAGGATTCTCATGTTATTTTTAAGAAGGAAAAGCTTACCCAACACCACACAGTGGAAAGAGGCAGAGGTGAACTCAAACTCCATTCTGTCGGCTTCCTGAGTCTACCTTCCTTCCCCTGATTCTGTCGATCCTCAGCCCCTGTCTAGGCTGAAACTCACTGCCAAGCACAGATCCTGAGGATGTCAGAAGGGCTGGGGTTTCTTTGGGTGGGTGAACCTGGGAATGAATGGCTGCTGGTCAGTTGTGCAGTAGCTAAGTAAATACATTGTGGTGTCTTTCTTAGACCCCAGCAGTTCCCACTAACCAAAGCAACAAGACCAACAATGTCCCCAAGACCAGAACCCAGAAGACTTCCCAGGACAGCTCGCCCAACACTCAGAACAGTGCAGACATTCCAGGCAAGGAGCCCCCGGGGGCTGGTGACAAGGACTCCACTCCTGTGACCAGCACCAGTGGGGAGAGGCCTCAGGAGTCAGGTCCCACAGGAACACCCGCCAAAAGGACACTGCCCTTAAAGAGGGGCGTGAGAAGGGGCGATGTGTTGCTGATGGTGGCCAAGCTGGATCCAGAGTTGGCCAAGGCAGAGCAGAAGACCCAACCTCGTGATGTCCCCATGGACAAGACTCCAGCTCCAGCCAAAGACTCTGGAGGGACAGAGAAAGGGGGAACCACAGGAACTTCCTGTGCCTCCCAGGCCTCCATGCCTGAGGAGACCAGGACTAGGGGTGTTGGAGGTACAGGCCAAAGCACAAAAGGTGAGAAGTGTCAGGGTACAGAGGGAAAGGGGAACCGGGAACCCCAGACTAATGGGCAAAAAGAAAGTGAGTCCGAAGGTCAGGAGGCAGGAAACAAGGGGCAACTGGGAACAGCAGAGAAAGAAGGAGGGGGTCCCCCAAAGAAGATGGAAAAAGAAGATAGGCCCAAGGTTGCAGGGGCTGAAATGAGACCCGTGGAGCCCTCAGTCCCCCTGAGAAAGTGGGGAGTTTCCTTAGGCAGAAGGAGCAATCGGGACAGTCCTCAGAGCAAGAACAGAGTAACAGAATCCCATTGTAAAGATGAGAAAGATGGCGGCCATCTGCAAAGCCCAGTGGTAGACAGGAGCTGTGGGCAGCCAGTGGAGCCCACGGAGAAGCAGCGGGAGTCTCCAGTGAAGATGGGAAAGGTTGGGAGACCTCAGAAGAAGCTGGTGACACCAGGAAAACCCCGGGAGCTTCCTGGGGTGGCAGCAGAGACTCGGAGTCCTGAAGAAAGCTGCAAGGTCCCAGATGGGATACCTACAGAGGGGACATCAGCAGAGGCTGCAAAGAGGGAGGACCAGCCGGAGAGCCCGGTGCAGGGAGCAGAGGAGCCCTGTGTGAGCACGGAGGAAGTGGATGTCACGGAGCCTCAGGCAGAAGGTCACATAGAGTCTGTTCCTGAGACCGGCATGGAAAGGCCTTCTACACAGAGGCCTATGGAGGAGAAGCAGATCCTACAGGACCCAGACAGAGGGGGCCAGAGTGGAGACTCCGACCAGGTGATGGGCTGTGGTCTGTGGAGCCTGAGGGATGAGAAGGACCTGCCCTGTGGGAGGCCACAGGGTGGGCAGAGGGCTAGACAGAGCCCAGCATTCCCCAGGAGAGTACTCCTGAAGAATTGGGCCCCTAGGCTCTATGCGGCCCCTCCCCACGCTAAACTTCTCCCCTGGCTTCCCCCTAATACCACTTAGTGGTTACTGTGTCCCTTGTTACCCACAATTCTCTGCGGCGGCATCCTGTGTAGACTCTCAGGCCGTGCCCTGTTGCTCTGTGTAAGAGCGGTCAGTAGTCCCTACATCAAACCCTGGGGTCTGATGGTTTTTTGCTGGTTAGGCGACATTCTTTTTGCTCCTAGGCTTTTGAGGATAGATGGTACGAGGCACAGAAAGTCTGGCTGGTGAAGAAGAACGGGTTCGTGCTTGGTAAGTGGGCTCAGGATGGCCTGGAGTGGGGGTGGGGTGTCCTACTGGTTTCTCACGTCTCTCCCACCACCAGCCCTCAGCCGGTTTTATTTCACTCTCGAGGCAAGGAGGTAGGGGAGAGGCAGAGATGAGGGTAGGACCTGTAGCTGCCAGGGGCGGAGTCTCCATCCTGAGTCCGTTCTTGCTGATCAGTTGAGGTTGACGGATGTGTTCTGAGAAGTGATTCTGCGTTCCATTCACACTGTCTACAATTATGTTGATCTGATCTAGGTGTGGGCAGGTCGGTGGGCCTAACCTTTGAGGGGCCTGCTCAGTGCTAGCCTTTGTCTCTAAAGGGCTTGGGGCAGCGGTTCTCAAACTTCCTAACACTTCCTAACACTGGGAACCTTTAACACTGGTCCCCTTTGTCGTGGTGACCCCTGACCATTAAGTTATTTTTATTGCTACTTCATAACTATAATTTTGCTACTGTTCTGAATTGTAAAATAAATGTCTACATTTTCCGATGCTCTTAGGTGGCCCCAGTAGAAAGGTTCATTTGACCTTAAAGGGGTTGTGACCCACATGAGAACCTCTGGCTTAGGACATGGCAGTTGAGGCTCTTTATGTGAACAGAACTCCAATAGAACCTTTCAGCCTGTTCCCAGGTTCGGTCTCTAGCTTCCTGGCCTGGCTCAGAGACTCTTCCCTCCCCTCCCCTTCTCTCCTTTCCTATCTCCTGCCCTCCCTTCTCTTCCCCTCCTCTCTCTTCCCCTCCCCTCTCCTTCTCTGCCCTCCCTTTTTGCTCCTCCTCTCCCTACCCCTCCCCTCTTCCTTCACCTTCCCTCCTTTTCCCTCATCTCCCTTCCCCTCCCCTCCTACCCCCCCGACCTTCTCTCCTCTCCCTTCCCTTCCCCTCCCTTGCCCTCTCCTGCCCTCCTCTCCCCATCCTCCCTTCCCCTCCTCTCCCTCCCCCTCCTCTCCCCTGCCCTCCCCTCTCTTCCCCTCCTCTCCCTTCTCCTCTCCCTTCTCCTCTTCCTTCTTTCCCCTCCTTTCCCCTTCTCTCCCCTGCCCTCCCATCCCTTCCCTGCCCTCTTGTCCATTTCCCTTTTCTCCTCTCCCCTCCTCTTCCTTCCCCTCCCTTCCCCTCCCCTCCTACCCTCCTTCCCCTTCTCTGGCTGCCCATACAGCAACGGTGCTTAAACCAGATGAGGGGACAGCTGACCTGCCCCCTGGAAGGCTGCGGCTCTGTATTGATGCAGACAGGACTGTCACTGAAGTGGATGAAGAGCAGGTCCACCCGGTGAGTGGCCCCTCCTCCCCACTGCTGCTCTGTCCCCCCCTGTCCCCATCCCTGCCTACTGGTCTACACCAGTGCTGGATAGGCTGGGGAAAATGCCCATGGTGCTGACTGCTCTTAGCAGGAGATTACTTTTCATTTTGTAAAAATCATTCCATAGACATGTTTCTGTTTTCACTCTGGATGCCAGGGAACTCAGCTACATGCAGGTAGCCACTGGAGCATAGGTTCCAATGGCACATTCTTTGGGCATCGGCCTTTCTCTTAGGGAGCTGTGCATACCTCTAAGGGATCAAGACACAGTGAGCTTTGGTAGTGAGGTGGTTGGCCACTGGCTTCCACCCGCGGGTGTCCAGGGTTCCTCTCCAGGACTTTAAACAAGGATGATAGGAAGAGGCATGTTCCGTAGGAAGCCAGTATGTGACACACACCTGGGGCTTTACTTGGGCTGTCTTGGAGACAGCAGCCTCACAGGGCAGTGCATTTAGGATGTGGAGACCTAAGCAAAGGAAAAAGACAGGTTAAGGAGAGAGGCTGTCACTCCCTCTGTGCACTAGTCTTTGCCACAGCTCTTTACATGTCAAGACCACATGTATGGGAGGTGTGTATGCAGGCATTTGCACACGCACATATCTGTACCTGTGTGGTGGTGCTGGTGGGGTAGGGGCTGAGGAATCCAGAGGAGATCCTTTGTGGTGTCTTTAGGCCAACCCCTCTGAGCTGGACCAGGCTGAGGACCTGGCTTCTCTGGTCAGCGTCAACGAATCGAGCGTCCTGAACACGCTTCTCCAACGCTACCGGGCTCAGCTGCCACACACCTGCTCGGGGCCTGATCTGATCGCCTTGCAGCCCCCGAAGACCACAGTGCCCTCTTCAGGGAAGGTGAGGTGGGACCGTGGTTGGAGGCAGAGATGGGTGGAAGACTCCTCGCTTGGGTTTTGTAGAGAACAGTGCCAGCACCCAGGAAACCCTCAGCTCTGCTCAAGGTGCGAATCTGAGGCTTGGCAGGCACCGAGGATCACATGACTCCCTGCTTCCTAGAGGGGAATGGCGAGCTCTTGTTCAAAGCCGAGGTATGACACTTTAGCTATGACACCCAAGCAGAGGAGCAGGGGCAAAGGCCAGACAGCGAGTCCTCTGAGCTCTTAACATGCGCTAGACTCTCTGAAGTCTCATACATCCACCTTCATGTGGAGACAGAAGCTCTGTTTACTCTGATATTTATTCATTATCCCTTGAGTGAAGGAAAGGATATTTTTGGTTGGAATTAGTAATGAAAGCAAAGGTTCATGGCGCCACCTGGTGGACAGTTGTGAACTACACCAACATCCTTGGAGCCTGTTCCTGGCTGCTGTTTGCTGGTGACTGGTGGCCTCTGAAGAAAGGCCAACCTCGCTGCCCCATGAGCTTCTGGGGAGGGAAGGCAGGGGAGGCCACAGATGTTAAAGCCCATGGTGGCTGAAGTGGATTGGACGCCTGTGGAAAGGATGGAGCTGGAAGAAGCCAGTGGGGGAAGGGCATGCCTCACATGTCCTGGGTATGACTTGTGTAGGGACAGACTCACAGGACCCTGGGCTGCAGACAGATGGACAGGTGCTCCCTTGCCATAGCCCTCATCTGTCCCTCAGGGCTGTGAAGCCACACTGTGCTCACTGCAGTCCTATGGGGTCATGCCCAATCTGGGTCTCTCTTCTCAGACTGGGCCATGAGGGTCCCAAGTGGAACAGCCCTGGAAATCCCCGTGAGGGCCACTGGGCTTCATCTCCTTCCTTCTCTAGTCTTCCTGACTCTCAAGTCTCATATGGAGCTGTCTTGGTCCAGTCAGCCTCTGGTCCCTGAACCAGCTTGGGAACAGACCTGCAGTGGCCTGAGACTAGAAACAGCTTAAGTATAGACTGGGTGACTTCAGGACACAGAGAGACACAGGACACAGGACATGTCCCTTGGAGCTGGAACACGTTGAAGGGTCCATGTGAGCCGCAGCTGGGGAGTCTCTGGGGAGGGTGTCACAGTGATTTCTGCAAGACATCCAAGGCACCACGGGGGCCCGTGGGTGTTCCTGGGTATCAGGTCTGCAGCATTTGTTTTTCTATACAGTGGAGGCCAGGAACTGAAGCGTGCTCATGAGCACCGGTCTCCAGGGTAATTGCAGCTCCAGGCTCAGACCCTAGGAGCTTTGGATTCCCTAGGTTCTGAGGCTGTGTCCAGGAGGACAGGCCTTGTCCCATGGCTTCTGCTTTAATAACCTACCTGGTGCTGGTTCCAACTGGTTAGGGACAAAAGGCTCAAGGTGGGGTGAAGCACCTCCAGTTCCGGTTCCCCAAAGTATAGGTCTGAGCTATGAGGAGGGCCTTCCGGGCATGTGTCCTGGTTCCTGTAAGTCTCAGGGAGAAAAAGGCAAGGAGAGACTGGGCGCCATGGTCATGGAGTCTGGGAGCCTTGGGCTTCCAGCCCTGTTCCTTCTAGGATTCCCACATGCCTGGGTCTCCTGGGCCTCTCCTGTCTCGAAAGGTACTTCTGTGTAGACTCTGACAAGGTCACCTGACACAGTCAAGGCCATTTGAACAACCTCCTTCTCCTTGACCCTGGGCAGCGTGGAGGAGCTGCTCAACCCCTTCTGGATTCCAGGGCCACTCTCGCCTTTCCCTAGTCCTTTAGCATCCAGGCTCCTCTGGGACTTAGGGAAAGTTTTGTACACCAGAGAGCAAGTTGCTCATTCTTCCTCCCTCCCCCTTCTCTGTGTCTGTCTGTCCGTCGGTCTGTCTCAGGGTTAGGAGTATTAGAGATGGAACCCAGGGTCTCTTACATACGAGGCAATCACTGTACCACTGAGTCACACCCAGGCCCTCTCACTGGCTTGCCAAGGACGTCTATGAACCCCTCTCAAGCCCAGGCAGGCCCTGTGTTCGCAATTCTCCTGCCTCAGCCTCCTGAGAAGCTGCCATCACAGGCTTATACCTCCATAGTTAGCTCCTTGTCTCTTTAAAACCCAGATTGATGAAGCTCAACTTGTATCCAGTTCAATCCAGCTTTCTCTGGGACTCCTCTCTGTAATTGTGTGGCGCTAGCCATGGTCCTGTGCAGGATAGCCATGGGCATCACTTGGAGAGGCTTCTGGGCTCTCTGTGATTGGTCTTGCCCACGAAGTGTCCCCAACACTCCTGGATATTCTTCCTGTTAGGTTCAGCGCGGCCTGTGATGTCAGGATCTTTGTGAACACGCCCTCCTTTCTCTTGGACGTGTACCTGGTGCAGTGTGTAGGCTGTGACGTCCGTCAGCTCATCTTTCTGTGGAGGAAGCTCCAGCCGGCGCACTGCAGTGACATCATCATCGCCTGGGGGTCTTCATCAGAACCCAGCAGTGACTGCTCACACTTTCTTGGCCAGGGAGATGGCTCAGTTTGTTTCCACGGCAGGCATCACTAATTGATAGCCATTCCTGGTTCCATGCTCAATACTACTAATCAATTGTGCCAGTGCCCCCAGATACCTCATTGCAGGCGAATTATAACTGGTGATTTAACTCAGAGATGCGACAATCCCCTTCTGGTTGAGCCTTTGATGAGCGTATTGGTTGCGCAGGGCTCCTAGTGAACCACCTGGTAGATGTCACTCACAGGGAGGCTGACCCACCTGTCATCTTGTGGCAGGTACCCCGAGGCCGCCAGGATGGCCTGCCCGCCCATGTGACGTCCCTGGCTCATCGTGCATACTGGGCACTGCTGAGTCAGAGGAGGGACCAGAGCATTGTGGCACTGGGTCGAAGTGGAGCTGGGAAGACCACCTGCTGTGAGCAGGTTCTGGAGCACCTGGTGGGCATGGCAGGCAGCGTGGACGGCAGGGTGTCAGGTATGATGGCCCACAGGTGACAGCTGGGTGGGAACAGGGAGGGGAGACGTTGGGAGTCCTGGGTGGCTTGGGAGGAGGCCCTGGGTGGCTCTTCTCTACCTCTGTCCTGCTGCCGTTCACTAAGCACAGATAAGGGTCCCGTGTTGGCTACTGACCCAGGAAACTGCTGCCCCGTCACACACCTCTGCCAGGATAACAATACACCTCTCTCATGACACTGGTGGCTGTCATAGTGGTCGCACACTGGGACAATTAGAAGCAGGAGCTTGGCTGCCACCTGCTGGGGACCATCCCTCGAGGTTTCCTTGGGAGCGTGTGCCCTTGAGCAGGACACAGCCTACTCCATTGTGCAGAATCCAAGGAGCAAAGACAAAAGCAGAGCTGGGAGCCAGAGGGGAGGTGGAGCTGCAGTAGGAGCATGCTCTAGAGAGTGCTGCTGCGCTGGCTAGGGAGAGGCCAGGCAAGAAGCAGGAGGGGTGCAGTGGGCCGTCAACCGCACGAAGAATAAGTGTGGCCATCTGCAGGGACCCTGTGGCAGGCCCTCTTCCAACCATGAGAGCTCTGTGATTTGAACAGGACCCTGGGGGGATAGCTGTTGTGAATTGAGATTTACAGATAAAAAGCATTGAAAACCAGAGAGGTTAACTAGGGTTCTCAGTCACACTTTAATGTCTCTGCGGAGCCCTCATGGACGTTTCTTCTCCTTCTCTCCCCCACTACACACATACACACATGTTTATCTAGAAAGGACATGTGTGCATGTATGTGTGTGCATGTATATGTGTACATGTACATGTGAGAGTGTATATGCATGTGTGTTTGCATGTTTATGTGCATTTATGTGTGTGTACTTGCATGTGAATGTGTATATGCATGTGTGTTTGTGTACCTGCGAATGTGTGTTTGTATGTACATGTGTGTGTGCATGAGTATGTGTGCATGTGCATGTGTGTGTACAAGTGTATTGTGTGTGTGCATGTGTGTATACTCTAGATAAACATTGTTTTTGCTCCCTCCAAGATGGAGTGTGTTCTGGACACTGCCCCCCAGGACACACACAGTGCTGCACCAGACGGCACAGGCTATAGCATCATTGCTGCCTACTGGTGCTTCCCAGATCCAAGCTATGCCACAAACACAGTCACTGCTCCAGGGAGGGGCCTCATGAAACACCAAGAAGATAACTATTTGTCCCTTTACAAAGGGCAGAGCCCCCTTGGACTTCTCTTAGATGCTGTGTCTGCTGCCCTCCTTTCTGTGGTCACTCTAGGACTTAGGTTACAGATTTGGGGATACATGTGGGGCTGGCCTAGACTCTCTCACAGTCTGGTTCTGCCATGTATGTGAATGTGGGAGGCAGGGTGGAGTGTACCCAGATGTCTGAAATAGCACACAGGACTTGTGGGTTACCTTTGGGGAGATCCCAGGACTTTCAGGCCAGGCCCTCTGGTGGCTCTCGGGTGTTAACGAGGTGTTAGGAGGATGCTCCACTTATGACCTTGAGAGTCACAGTTGATGCTGAGATTCATGGACTGACTGTAGTCCAAAGCTGAGCTGGGGCTCATCAGAGATCCCACCTCAGAGAACCAACACCAGTATGGCTCTCAAGAAAGGTGGACCTGTTTAAGGCACAAGTGACACCTCCCCTCTGTCTCCCAACAGTGGAGAAGCTCCAGGCCACCTTCACTGTCCTCCGGGCCTTTGGCTGTATGTCCACTGGCCACAGCCGCAGGGCCACCCGCTTTGCCATGGTGATGTCACTGGACTTCAATGCCACGGGCCGAGTCACAGCCGCTCAGCTCCAGGTGAGGCTTGGGGATGGGCGTGTACAAGAAAATGAGGGCTTTAGAATGACCATGCAGCACATGGTGACAGCCCAGATCAGGGAGGGCTCTGTCTCCTCTGCACCAACCGAGACCTTTGTTCTGCTGGTACCCCCGGTTCAGGCTTCAGTGAGGGGGGCGCTCTGGTCTTTACTGGGAGCTGAGGATCCCATGACTTGGCTGATTATCGTCTGTGGCGCTCTGAACCTTGGGTGCTGGCAAGGTTACCCTTTGGTGAGGCCACAGGGAGTGTTGGGGCGGGACACCCTGGTAGGGCCTTTGGGAACCAAGTCTGGGCAGAAGAACCCAGGATGATACTGTCCAACATCCTCCTCGCAGACGATGCTTCTGGAGAGCAGCCGTGTGGCCCAGCAGCCACAAGGGGAAGGGAACTTTGATGTTTTCTCTCAGCTACTGGCTGGGCTGGATGCTGATCTCAGGTGAGTACGTGGGACAGGCTGGGCCAGCAGAGGCAGGGGGATGAAGAAAGCCCAGTGGGAAGCTCAGAGCTGAGAGGCTGGGGTATTGGTGACCACGCCTCCTGTGACCACGCCTCCTTGACCACGCCTCCGGTCTCAGTTGTTGGGCACTACACTGGGGTTTGGCCACATTCCACCCAGTCTGAACTCCAGTCTCTCTCTCACTGTGTGAGGGTGGAGCATACGGTCATTAAAAACGGAGGCCTGTGGCCTGGGGCAGCTGGGCGGTGTGGTGTATGTGACCCTGAAGTGGGACATCTCTTGTTCTGTGTTCAGCTTGGGGCAGACTCCCCCTCACTTCCACAATCGTTTCTTCCAGGACGGAGCTGAACCTGCACCAGAAGGCAGAGGACAGCACCTTTGGCATGGGTCTATGGTCCAAGGTAAGTGGCCTGCCTCCAGGGGGCACCGCCATCCAGGGCCAGGGAGGGAGATGATAGAGGTCTGTGACCCACTGTCTCCTGTTGCTCAGGTCTGTAGTTGGCAATAGTCATGTGGGGGCAGCAGCCCTAGCAGAGTAGCTGTTTGAGGAAGTGAGACTTGTCCCTGACCAAGGCAGGATGTGGTGGGAGAGAGTGAGGTGTGCACCTTGAAGCACTGTGTCTCCCTTCAACCCTGGCTCTGACTGTCTCCAGTGAGATCTTTGATCTTAGCATGGTTCTGCCTGAGTCGAACAGTAGGGGGCGCTCTGGAGGTTTATGGAGGAAGGTGGGCGCCCTCTGTTGGTTGTTGTTTATGGTCCTGAGCAGAAGGGGGGGGATGGGTGGGGGAGGGGTGAAGGTGGAGGAGAAGGAAGAGCCCTGAAGGTTGGCTGCTCCAGGGTTCCACTAAAGGGAGTGGCCATTCACTTGCTGCCGGTTCGTTTTGCTCATTTCTAATGCTGCTTTCTTGGCTTCCTTTGCTCACATTTGCTGTGATGACTCTGGGGTTAAAGGTCATTCATTACTCTGGCACTCACCCAAGGTTTCACTGTAGTAAGGAAGACGGGCATGGGAATTAATGCAGCCACTTGTCTGAGTCAGGGAAGGCTTTGTAGCCAGGGGACAGGGGCCTTGCTGACACTGTGTTTTAAAGGGTGTGTAGGAGTTTGCCAGGTAGAGGGTGACAAGCCAGATAAAGGTACAGACAACAGAAGAGCGTTGCAGACCCATCACCTCTGCTCAGAGACACACAGATTCCCAAGTCACTTGCAAACTAAATCCGGGAGCACACGAGAAAGATCATTCATCATGAGAAGCTGCCTTCACCCCAGAGATGCAGGCCTGGTTCAGTGTATGTGGATCAGTAAATGGAATCAAGGTCACAGGATTCTCTCCATGGAGGTGAAAAGAACTTTTGACAAAAATCCAGCATCCCTTTATGATTAAAGTTCTGAGGAGCTGGGGCAGACATGCGTCTTGGCCGCACCGTGAGGTTAGTGCTGTGGGGTCAGAGCCCATCACCCCGCTGAGCGGGAAAATCTAAAGTCTTCCTCCTGAAATGAAGATCAAGACAAAGTGTCCACTCTCCGACCACTCAGCACAGCTTTGGAAACTTCGAAGGAGTCAGTGTGTCATTGTTTGCAGGCACGTAATTCTGTCACCTGGTGGACCCCACCAGGAATCTCAGAGTGGGTGGGACACAAGTCTGACACATAAGGCAGAGCCAGCCCTCTTGTGAGTCAACGGCCAACGTCTGAGAAAGAAACGGAGGACTCGGTCCCATTCACGGCAGCAAACACCTCACAATAAATGTAGCCTGGGAGCCCTCCCTCGGCAGCAAAACAGTAAGACACTGAGGGAAGAGAACGAAGGAGCCACTAGAAGCCGGAAAGACCTCCCACGCTCAGGGATTGGCAGATTAACGTTGTAAGTGACCGCCGATACATCCACCCAGGTTCCAATGCCCCTCCTCACCAACAGAGAGACAACCCTGAAACTCATGCAGAAGAGACCCTGGGTAGCCAAGAGATCCTGAGCAAAAGCAAGACCATGGGAGGTGCCACACACCTAATTCCGGTTAATCAGCAGAGTCGGAGTAATGAAAACACATGGGACAGACGTGCTGATCAACAGATAGACTCTGAGGTTGTATACCCACAACTGAAAATACACAATAGGGAAGAGACATCATCTAGGAAAACTGGGTGTCCACGTACAGGATAAAACCCCCACTCCTCACCCCTGAAACACCAACTTCAGATGCACCCCAAACAGTGGTGTGTTGATGTGAGGCTCATGCTCTAGAGCTGCAGAAGAACACACAGTAGGACTACAGCCACCCAGGGAACAACACAACATTGGTGAAGGGAACCCCATAGAAGAGACAAACAAACAGAAATAAAAACCCAACCAACCAACAAACAAAAAACCAAAACCCACAAAACTTCTGTCTAGCAGAAGACACAAAAGGAAAAAAAAAATGTTTTATAGGGTGTTAAGAGCTGGCAGGGGATTATCTAGAATTTATAACTAGAATACACAAAGAACTCCAAAAATGAGAAACCAAAACACCCATTAACAACAAACTAATAAAATTAACAGACGCTGAAAAGCAAAAGGCCTTCGGAATGGCAGTCATCAAAATAAAACATAAAACAACAACAAAACCCAAACAAACAACGAACTAACTACAAGCTCTGGCAGGAACGCGGGGGCCCCTCATGTGCCCTAGTGGGAGGGAGTGTGAATGAGTCCAGTCACCATGGAAGCCGGAGTGGAGGCTCCTTAAGAAAGTAAAGTCCACGTGACCCAGGGGCTTAGCTGGGCATTGTCACGGAGGTCCCTAGTCAACATACCACAAGGATAACGGCACAGCAACGTTCACCAAACCGCGGCAGTAAGTTCTGGAACAGCCTGGTGTCCACAAAGATGAATAAAGAAAATGTAGGGTATGCTGGAGATTTATGCAGCCGCAGAGGGGAAGGAGGTAGTCGGCTGAGGCGCGCGGGGAGAAGTTAGTTCAGTGAATTAAGCCGAGGAGCATGTGGTTCCTGCACTGTGGCTCCTATGTTTGCATAGATACATGAAATCACGGATGTAAATATGTAACAGTGGAAGTGAAGCTGGGGCGACGGACTCGGCGAGAAGGGCCTATGGGTGAGCGGCTGGGTAGACAGCAGCTTCTGCTTCCCCGGGGGCTCGCTATCCGTGCCCTCCCCGGAACCCACGCCCTGCCCCCGGAACCCACGCCACGCCCTCGAACCCAAGCCCCGCCCCCGAACCCAAGCCCCGCCCCTGAACCCACGCCCCACCCCCAACCCCTGCTATGGTAAGCTGTGATCTCAGAAAAGCCGGAGAGGAGCAAGTCTGAAGTTTTAACCTGGCCCCCATTGTGAGATCTTATGCTACGCCTCTGTTTTAGTATTTCTGTTATCTCTCCCTCTTGGTGCCTCAGTTTCCCTACTGTAGTGGTGTGGGTTTCTTTCTCGCCACTGGGGTGCCAGACTCATGGGACACAACACAGTCTAAGATGGGGGCCCCAGCCCGTAGTGTTTCTCCCCTGTGGTTCCCAAACTCCTGGGCACCCAGACACCGCTGGGAACTGCAAAGAGTTGAGGGGTTCGGTGGGCTTGAGTTAACCCCAGGGCAGGAGTGAGGAATACAGCTTAGCTCAGTGTGAGAGCCAGGAGTGCGGAGGGGCCTTCTGTGGGAGACTTAGGCGAAGCTCTGTGTGACGATGGCTTCCCCTACGGCCGTCCTGATGAAGGACATGGTCCAGTCCATGTTTATTCATGGCGGAAAAGGTTGCATACAACTCACTCAGGGTGGACCAGAGATTAAATACCCTTTGCAGGAAGGGATGCCTAGGGAGGGAAGCTCATTGGCTAGACATTCAGGGGCCTATCTAGAGACCTCATTCTAAACTTTGCTACAGTCTTACCAGTCCTGAGTGGGCGTGCTGGAGAGCAACTCCGAGGGTCCTGAGGGTCTCTAGTGCCGCCTCGGGCTGAGGCAGGTGGAGAAGGGAAGCGACTTCCACCTTAAGGAAGCTTCTGAACGTGCGCGCTCGTGCACACACACACACACACACACACACACACACACACACACACACACGCCTCTAGCCCAAGCCACCCGCTGAGCCCTCCTGTAACCTGTGCTCTGCCTGAGCTACACACGTAACTGCGTGCTTGGCTGTGGTGTGAATGGACACAGTATATCTGCCGTGGGGACTCAGGGAGCTGTTGAGGATTCAGTGACACCCTGAGGCTGCTGCCATGCCAGCACTGGTGGCTTTATATGAAGAAGATGGCCTGAGATGGCTTTCTCTGCCCCACTGTGCTCTGGCTCTGCTGGGTGCAGCCTGAAGTGCATACTGTGCTCCCAAGGGAAGATATCTACCAGTGTGTGTGCGTGCGTGCGTGTGTGTGCGTGCACGTGTGTGTGTGTATGAAGGGCATGTGTGCCGTGGTCATGTGCTCAGCAGCTTCCTTAGGGTGGAACGCTCCCAAGTCTGGATCACTTTGAACTATCGACACACAGCGGATGAAGAACAAACTTCCAGGTCAGATGTCTTTGTTTCGGCATTGGCTTTGGAAGCCTCACCCAGGAGTAAGCACAGCGTTAGCTTGTTCTTTTTCTTTGCTGTGTAGTACTCCCACCCTGGGTTCTGGATTCACCCCCTCCTATGGTAGCCTTTCTCTTTCTGCTTCCCAGTTTTCTTGGGGGTGATGTATGTACTCATCTGACTTGTTTCTGGCTTCACGGTTTTTACCCAAGAGCAGTTCGACCGGGGCATTTTTCGGAGTTGCTTAGAGAACAACGGGGCTCTCTAACCTTCATCCTGAGCCTCGTCTCATGGGACAGGAATTTATCTCCTTTTTCATTCTCGTTCTCTGTTTCCTAAGAGACGTGGGGTACAGAGGAGAGAAAGGGGTCTCCCCTCTCCTCTCAGGACAGTGGATTGCTCAGTGACAGGTTCTACCTGTTATTCCAAACCCGGCTGTCCTCGCTGACATTGGGAGCCAGATAATCTCACCATCTGTCCTCTGCGTGTCCTTTTCTGCTACTTTGAAATCTCATAAATAACTGAGCCTTTGTTGGGTGGCACCTTCAGTCCCTCTGTCTGCTGTGGCAGAGCAGCTGCCGTTGCTAGGCTCAGCTCCTGGTTGCTAGGGACTTGGTGGTTCTGTGGTGGCCCAGAAATATGACTGAGAGGTGGGACATGCTTCTGCTGTTAATTGAAACGCTTCCAAGGCGAGTCTCTCAATACCACCACCTGCTTTGATGTTGTTCCAATTGGCCAAGGAGCCTCTCTCGCCTCTCAGTCATCAGAGGCGGCTGGAGTCAAAGGAATCAGCGTGGTGGGCGGGGATGGGAAGCCTCCGGCCTTCCCTGCAGTCAATTTGCTGTGTGACCTCTGGCCTCAGCTGCGCCCTCTCTGGGCATGAAACGCTACAGAATTCAAGGACCTGTCAGCTCTAACAGGCTGCCGTGCCCTGTGTCACCCAGATTCTCGATTTGGACCAGGTACAAATTGGTCTCTCATTATGTGCTGTGGCGGGTCACTGACAAAGGGTCCCTGTTTCCTCCTCACTCTCTGCCTTCCAGGCTTCCGGGCATTGTGTCCTCGGCCAGATGGCTCGTACACGGGACTTCTGGATTAATTTCCATATTCAGACAAGCAAATTAGAACTATAAATCTGGAAAGGAAAGAGGGAATTAACACCTGAACCTCAGTAGCCCTCGAACCTCCACAGCAATTTCCCTTTGTCCCACAGAGGGTACCAAGCAAGCCCATGTCAGCTCCCGAGGTAGATCTCGGAGTGTGGTGGCGTTCTGAAGTGAATCTGGTTTGCTGTGGGATCTTGACTAATTAGTGATGTCTGCCATGGGTCCGTATCTCAGCACTGAACCATCCAGGCGGGAAAATGGTCTTCCTAAGGCTGACTGTTGACGGTCTCGGACCTGCCTTCCTCCTCATCTCCCTCATGTGTGACCCCCGCTGGTCAGTCACACTTTCTCCCATGTGGGGCCCTCTGCCTAGTTTGTATGATCAGTTTCCATGTCTACTTTTCTTATTTTTAATATTTATTTTATGTGATTACACCGTAGCTGTTCTCAGACACACCAGAAGAGGGCATCAGATCTCATTACAGATGGTTGTGAGTCACCATGTGGGTGCTGGGATTTGAACTCGGGACCTCTGGAAGAGCAGCCGGTGCTCTAACCGCTGAGCCATCTCTCCAGCCACCCCCTGCCCCATCCCACCATCTACTTTTTAAGCTCTCGCCCCAGGTTGGGCTCCTCCTTCTGTAACCTCCTGTGTCCCAGGTTAGACCTGACCTCCACCACAGGCCTGTCTCCACACTCCCTGCGTTGACATTCTGATCTTTTCTGCCTTGGGAGGCTCCAGGGTTGTGCTCCTTTATCTTGGCATCCAGACCAGAGCTCATTGCAAATCGGAGCCCCGATAAATCCTTCCGCAGTGAATAAAACCTGCCCCGCACCCCAAACCAGACACAAATGACATTTACAACCTTCCCGGAAGAGTCTCAACGTGGCTGCCAAATCCAGCCCGGCTTAACCGTGGGTAATTTACTGCAGCCATAAACTGACCGTGTGCCTGGCAGACTGACCACGGCTCCGAGCTGTGAATTCCAGTCTCTCCACCGCGGCCTTTCTCTTTCTCCCTCCTCCAGCCTGAAGACAAGCAGAAGGCTGCCGCAGCCTTTTCCCGGCTCCGGGGTGCCATGGAGCTGCTGGGCATCTCGGAGGGCGAGCAGCAAGCAATCTGGCGGGTGCTGGCGGCCATCTACCACCTGGGTGTGGCAGGGGCGTGCAAAGGTACAGTTCTTCCTGCCTGTTCTCTGCTGTGGCGTGTGTCTTGGGGCTCCCCAGTGACCTGTCTATGAGAACCTGTCACACTGACAGTAGTCCCCTCCCCTGTGTCACAGTGGTCACCAGCCACATAAGGCCATTGAGCACCTGAAATGTAGCCCACGTCTGAGGGGTTGAGTTTAGAATTGTTAGTAAGTGTGTGTGTGTGTGTGTGTGTGTGCACATGCATATGCGTGTGCATATATGTGTGTGCATATATGTTTGTATGTATGTGGCATGAATGTATATATGTATATGTGGTATGTGTGTGTCTATATGTGTGTGTACTATATGTGCATGTGAGTATGTAATATGTGCATGTGTGTGCATGTGTATGTGGTATATTTGTTTTAGTGTGTACGGTGTATGTGATGTACATGTGTGCCTGTGTATGTATGTAGTATGTGTGGGCTGTGTGTGGTGTACTTATATGTGTGTATCTGCATGCATGTATACATTTGTGTGTAATGTGCATGTGTGCATGTGTATATAGTATGTGGTATATGTGTGTATGTGTGTAATGTGTGTATGTTGTACATGTATATGTTTGCATGTATTATATGCATGGGTGTAAGTGCAGTGTGTTGTGTGTATGTATGTGTATGCATGTGTGTACATGTGTGTATATGCATGTATGTATTTGCATGTGTGTGCAGTATATGGTGTATATATATCTGTTTGCATGTATGTGTGTATGCATGTGTATATGTGTGTGTGTAGTATGTATGTGTGTGGGTGTTAATATGTATGCATGTATATGTGGTGTCTATGTATGTGTGTGTATAATATGTATATGTGTGTAGTATGTCTGTGCATGTATTTGTATAGTGTGTGTGTGTGCATGTGTTGAGGGGTGGGAGGAGAACAGAGGAAACCTTAGGATTGATGGCTCAGATTCTGTCCTGGGTTTTCAGACAGGGTCTCTCACTGGCATGAAGCTGCTTGGTCAGGGTTGGCTGGCTGAGGCACCCAAGGACCCTTCTGTCTCTGCCTCTGCACTTCTGGGTTAGCAGCAGACCTCTCTGCCTGGCCCATGCACACACATGCTAGGGATTGAACTCAGGAGCTCATCCTAGTGCAACAGGGATTTGTACACTGAGCACACGTCCAGCCCTGTGGATGTGATTTTAGTGACTTAGTTGCCAGTGGCTTCTGCTGGCCAGAGCAGCCCTAGGCTCGGGGCGGAGCTGCCCATGTGATGGGCGCTATCCCTGCCACATGTGCTCATGCTCTGTGATGGACAGCTTGATTGTTTGTCTCATCTGCGGAGCCTCGGTGGCTGCCTCATCTTTGCCTCGCCCTTTCCTGCGGATGCTCTGCCCTCTCTGCAAGCACTTTACACGGTTGTGTGTGGTCAGTCTGCTGCAATGGCTTCTTGTCTCTCCTACTGCTGTCGCACCGTGACAATTGCCCGCCATCTTGATGACATAAATAACAGGAGCCCAACCTCTCCCCTCTCAGTTATTGATGCCAGGAGTCTGGAGCATCTGAAGCCACATCCCATAAAGGCTCTAGGGCCTTTCCTGTCCACTTTGTGGCTCTGACACATCTCCGTGGCGATGACACTTCATCCCCTTCTCTGCCGCCACGTGCATTGCCTTCCGGGTTCTTCAGTCCTTTTCCGTAGCTTCTCAGAATACTGATCCTTGGGCAAACACAGATGGCCTTGCCTTTAGTGCAGCCACTAAGGAGGCAACACCCTGGAGTTCATGACCAACTCTTGGCTCTGATAGGCTAGGACTCTTTGACTGACAGCTCCAGGCTGCACTCAGTGGGGGGAGGGCTCTCTGAAGGAAGCTCTCTGCTGTCTTGGACAGATTCAGTAGGAAGAGGAGAAGGTGGTGGGTGAGAAGGAAGTGGTGAGAAAGAAGATTAAGGATGAGGAGGTGTCGGGATGAGGGGGAGGTAGATGATGTTGGTGATGATGATGGTGATGATGGTGAGGAGGAGTAAGAGGAGGAGGGAGAGAAGGTAGAAGAGGTAGTGGCAGCTGTCCGTCCAGCACACAGCCTGCCCCACCCTCCCACACTAACTGAGTATTCTTTGCTTCCAACTGCAAAGCAAACCACAGGGTTTGACTTGTAAAGCCATGGTAAAGTGGGGCTCAGCTCAACTTCCCCTCTTCCTGAGACAGGTGGGACTCCCTCCGATGTGCACTTAGGGCTTCCCTCACACAGACATGCCCAGGATGATAAGAGAGAAAGAAATCCATGCCTATAAATATTTTATTAACTCATGATTATGGCAGTAACTCCTTCCGCCCCCCCACTTCCTCTCCACCATCTACAGTATTTTATGGAGAGCCATTGTTGGTCTGCTCAGAAGCCCTGCCCCGTGATTTACTGTATTTTTCTGCTTTGGAAGATTTCATAATGGGCTGTTCTGGAATCAGCTATTAAAAAATCCACAGTCGTATGTAAACGTCTCTGCTTTGTGTCATCACAGATCTCTCTGAAATATATTAAGCTCATTTTCATTAATCAAGGATCCTTCCTGTGCCTCCTTAGCCTGCCTCAGAAGCCTGGATCCTGCTGATTGAAACCAGCATGGTCTGGGCGGGAACACGCGGGGTCTCGTGACTGGATGCAGGGTTTGTGAAGTGACTATTTACACCGATGCTCTTAACCGAGAGGCATCCGCTGGATTCCTGCAGATTGTGCTGTGCATGAGAGTTCAGAGATGGCTGCTGGGAAGCTCGGAGCCTCCTGTAAAATGAGCCAGGGCTTTGAGGCGGCTTGGTTGGTAAGGCTCTGGGTACCAAGATGTTGTCCTGTGACGCCGAAACTTAACAATGTCCATGAGGTGCTGACCCTGGGAACGGTCTCTGCAGTTTCCTTGGGTCTGCTTGTCTGTGCTCACACCAGGGTGCATTCTGGGTGCTCAGAGAACCACCCTCTTTCGTATGAGTCTTTCCTTGGCCCCACTCAAACCCTGGATGTCCCCAACAACACTCTGTTTGGGACATTGACCTGAACAGAATGGGACAACTCCGAGTTGAGGCCCTGGGTGTTCCTGGGACTAGTCTGACCTCAGGTGAGGTGATTCTCTGTTCTTGGGAACTCGGTGTTGCCATCTGTAGAATATGACAGTGACATCCATTCCAGCCGCATGTGAGACTGACTCTGTTTAACCAGACCATTCGCAGCCTCTCAGATCTCCTTAATCCAGACGTGACTGTGGTCAATAGGAAGTCCTTCCTGGTGAGGGAACTTAATCCCGTTATCAGTCTGCTCCCCCAACTCCATGACCTTGCCACTCTCCACAGAAAGTGGACCCGTGTGTCTATGTCCCCGCTGACCCTCAACACTGTACAGAGAGGACTGTGGCATCCAAGAGGTCCAGAGAGTCCAGCCTGGCAGCCAAGATGAGGGATGCTCGTGTTTATGGCTTTGTATGGCTCGGCCTGTTTTCTCTGTGAAGGCCGGTGGTGTGTTTAATTTATTTGCCCTCCATTAAATTCACAAGCCTGCTTGGCGTTGGCCCACCACCTAATATATGACATAGTCAGGTCATATATAAGCCCAAGTGGGGCTGTGGCGGGAAGGAGTGAAGTGGAAGGCCAGCACCACCTCCCGTCACCACCATAAAGATGCCAGGCCCTGAATGAATGGGGCTGTAACTTGGGACCCTGAGAGGGTCACTGCACAGAGGTTTCTAATGACAAGGGCCCAGCACTCCACCTTCTGTCGGACACTGGCAGAGTCAGTGTGAGCCGGGTGGAGGAGGTGGGTGGAGGCGTGGATGTCCTCTTGGGGAGCACAGCAGGGTGAAAGGGAGCTCCTTCCCTGCTCCGTCTAGGGTGTCTGTCTCCCTGCCCCGTCATCGCTGTGGGTCCACTCACGATAGTGGCTGTGAGAACCAGGAACACCATGAGGGGGTTCGGCACCAGGGGCCAAAGCTCCCCCATAGCCCGTGTCCTGCTGTCCTGAAGGGAGACGGTGTCTTTCCGCCCCGCCTCCCCCTCTGTACCTCCTTTCTCTCTCTCCTTTCTCTTACCGCTTTTGCCATTGCTGTTTTGTTTGGTTTGGTTGGTTGCTTCAGTAATTTTTTGTGTGTGACCGTTTTGTCTGTTTGTTTTTGTCTGCACATGTGTCTGCATCACATGCGTGCCTGGGGCCCTTGGGGGCCGGAACTGAAGTTATAGACACCTGTGAGCCTCCACATGGGTGCTGGGAACCAAACCCAGGTCCTCTACTAGAGTACCGAGAGCTTTTACACAGGCACTGCGTCCCCCACTATCCCCTCCCCCATCTCCCTTCCTTCCTTTCCTCTGTGTCTACAGACTGTCCATCCTCCCAGCTGCCTGGGAACACCACCTCATTGGTTCCACATGACTTGCCGGTAGCTGGCGAGTTTCAAGTTGGCGCAGACTCGGGTTAGCCCAGGGGGTCCTACAGGCACTAAACTTACTGAACAGATGCAGTCAGGGAGGACGCTCTGCTCCAGGCTGCGGTGTTGTCGCTCCCAGGGTTGGAATAGCTGGTTCATCCTTTCTCCGAGTGACGCCGAGTCTGAGTTCCCACCCAAAGCCCTGCCCATGGTAGACGGACAGCTGGCACGTGACTGAGGGACTGGGAGACTCCATCGATCTGTCCTTGGGCCCAGGGGTCCTGAGGCCCAGCTCCTCCCTGTACCCTCTTCCCACGTGCTTCTCAAGGCCTGTCCGCCCTGCCCCAGCTGGTGGCTTGGCTTCTGGCCCAGCAGCTGTGCAGCAGGCCTATTCTGGGCCACAGGCAAGGATTTATTCTGCATTTTCTGAGCATATTGAATTCATTCATTAAGCCAGGATGGCTGTTCTGGGATGGAAACAATTAGAAGTTTCTGAAAAATGAACTCCCTGAAGTGGCCGGGGCTGGAAGGCAGAGCTCTCAGCAGCTCCAGGCCTTCAGGGTGAGTGGGGGAAGCGGCAGCGTAGGGACTTTGGGTTCGGTGTGTAAGGGAAGGCCCTGTGCTTTTGGACTGCGCGTCTCTGGATAATAGTGGAAGCTGATGTCCCTGAGCGGCCGCCCGGTGGGAAATGCTGCCTAAGCACTTCTGCTCCCTCGCAAAAGTGTCGATGATGGTGTTGCTGATGGCGGTGGGGTGGTGCTGATGATGGTAATAATGGTCATGGTGATGCTGATGGCGGTGTTCTGATGGCGGTGATGGTTATGAGAATGGTCACCGAGATGATGGGGTGATTAAGTAGCTTCTAACGGATGTGCTGAGTGACCCAGGTGGCCTGCTGCTGCAGACAGCATGTGACTGCTGACAGGTGCCAGCTTGCTCTCCCTCCCAGTGTCTGCTGCTTTTCTAGGAGAATGGCCACAGGCAAGTTACTCATGGCTCGGCCGCCACTTTGGGTGACACCCTCTGGCGGAAGACTCCCTGAGCATCCAGCTCTGCAGCTCTTGTCCCCTGTGTGGCTGGCTTTACTCCATGCGTCTAACCTCAGTCTTCAACGGCCCAATGGGAAAGCAGCCAAGCCATTTTACAGATGAAAAGACCAAGGTCCAGCAAGAGGGCATCTCTTGCTTGAGATATCACGGCTAGGCTGAAACTGTCTTAGGACACCTGACCTCTGACCTCTGGCTCTTCCCATAATCTCCCAGAGCCATAAAGAGTCCCTGTCAGCCACTGCCCTCTGAAGTCTTAGCTATGTTAGTTTGGGAGATCTCCCCAAGGACTATTCCTGCACCTTGTGAATTCTCAGTGCCCAGGGTACAATAGAGACTCTGAGAAATCCTACACTGAAGGCAAGCCTGATGGGTCAGTCTGAAGTCACCCCACCTGGATTTCCCACGGGACTGTCACCTCCCAGAACACCAGGAGGTACAAGTTCTGAGCAGTTTCTAGGTGGCTCTCTGTCCAGATGTGTGAACGGCAGAGATGATGCTTCCTCCAAGGCAGGCAGAGAGCCATGTGGGTGGGCAGGGCCATGTTGCCTATGGAAGGATAGTTTTAGGTAGGATTCCTAAGAAGCAGGAAGCTCTTTAAGAGTGAGGGTGGCGTGTCCCATGGTGCCTGTGACAGCCCTTCTGGATAGAGACCTGGTTCCTGGGTGCTTCTGTTGGCCTTTTGCTTCTGACTCATTTTTTTCTGAGGGTGGATGGTTCTGGTGCGGAACTGGTGAGCCCACAGCCTTGCTATATCTCCACAAAATCTCCCCTCTGAACTCTGTGGTCCCCATTTTGAGGAAGATGACAATGGAGGGTCAGCCCATCAAACTCACTTCTCAGGACATCATGTGGCAGTTGGAGGAGGTAGGATTCGAACCAGCCCTCTTTGTCTCCAGAGCCAACTCCTTCTTGTGGCAGCCCCAGCCCTGGCTTATCTCGTCTCTGCAGGTGGCCTCCGACTTCTCAGGCTTCTGAATTGTAAATCTCCGTGTGAGGCAGTGGGAGCCAGATGCTCTGGCTTTATAAATAAGTCCCATAATGTTGAGTAATTCAGGAACAGCTCAGCTATTGTTGGAAGGAGGAATAACTCGGTTATTAATAAATGCAGGAGGTCACGGTAATTGATAGCAATTGAACCCACAGTGCTCAGGGACAATAGCTGGGCCATTGTTGACTTGTGTGCATGCTCTTTTCCCTCCTTCTCTTCCCCCTCCTCTGTCCTCTGCCTCCCTCTCCCTCCTCTCTGCCTGCTTCCTTCCCTGTCTCCCTCCTCCCTCTCCCTCCTCTTTGGCTACTTCCTTTCCCCTTCTCCCTCCTTCCTCCCTCTCTTCTCTGTCCTCCTTCCTTTCTATCCTTTCTCTCTACTTCCTCCTCCCTCCCTCCTGTCTTCCTGCCTCCTTCCCTGCTTCCTTCCCTCTTTCCCTCTTCCCTCTTTCTTCTGTCTCCCTCCTCCCTCCTGCTTCTTCCCACCTCTCCCTTACAATCCTTGCCTTTGAGTAGATTTGAGTCCCAGACTCTGCAGCCTCAGGATCTGCTCTCTCACCCCTGCCTTTCCCTCTGTCGGTCTCCTTTCTCATTCCAGGCTTTGCCTGGTGGCTGTGGAGACAGAGTAACCATACAGGCTGTTTCAGCTGATCCGGAATTTCCCAGAGTAGTGTCTGACGGGACCTGGGAGGTACTGCAGGCTTCGTGAGAGCATCCTGAGGTTAAACTGGGCTAAAAAGACCCCCCCCTACTCAAGACCCACAGAAGCTGTTTTAAAGGCCTCAAGGGTCCCACAGAGATGACACTTAACGAGGCCTTCTCAGGGACATTACACAGGGATCTGGTTCCTCGGTGTGTGACATGGGAAGCGACTTTGGCTGCTTTCCTCAATCTCTTTCCATTCTATTTCTTGAACAAGGCCTCTCGTTAAACTTGGGGCATTCCAATTTGGCTAAGCAAACTGCAGGCTTCTGTCTCCGCCTCTCCACCGCTGGGATTACACGTCTGTTCTGATAGACCTGGCTTTTCCTCGTAGGTGCTGGGAACTGGTCTCATGCCATCCCTTTTCCATACTGGGCCATGTCTGCACCCCCAGGAGCCTCTTTTTCCTCTAGTGTGTTAGGTGAATTTTGGGGAGGTGGACACCCAATCTAAGCCCATACTACCCTGTTCCACACACACCTCTGTTGCCACTGAGAATCACTGAGTCAGCCCTGCCCTGCCTAGGTGGCTGATGGTTTGATCCTGGCCTCACTCAGACATGCAGGTATGGGGGGAGCAAGATGGCATCTTGCTGAGGAGTTGGCTTCCTCTCCTGATTCTTTCCTATGCCGCCATTATTTAAAGGGGAACCCAGCTGGACACTGGTGTCTTTGATCTCGGGTGGGTGGTCTCTCCTGAACTGTTCCTTGGCTTGCTGAGGGGAAGATGCTGGTGCAAGTGTTCTAGGCATACACAATGGTATGTGTGTGATGTGAGCCCAGAAGGTGCCAAAGGGGCCTGTTGAGAGCTGGGAAGGGTGGAGCTGCCTGCCCCCTGGCTACGGCGGAATTCTGTTTTTCACCAAAATCCCCAAGAAATTGCTGCCAATCCAATGTGCAGTAGGGAGTGGCCTTTGCACTCGGGGCTGGGGGTGGGGATATTTCAGGCACAGCTTCTGGAGCTTTAGCTGGTACTGAGAAGAGCATCTAGCAAATGTGGGCAACCCCCTACAGCAGGCCGGGGGCGGGGGGAGGCACACCCCTTCCATGTCAGAACCAGCTCTGACCTCTCTTTTGACAGTCCCTTCCTGACCCTCTGCCCAGCTCCATTTTATTTTATCCTGTTTGATGTCTGTCCTGATGTAGCAGTAAATATTTTTTTTAAAGGAACTGGTACCATGCCACTCTAACACCAGCTACTCTCTGTCCCCAGCGGTCTCGCTGCCCCCATGGCTGGCCCCATGCACTGACTGCCTGTCTCACGGCTCTGTTCACATTCCCAGCATCTGTCCCTGTGGTTATTGTCACAATTCCCAGTAACCCGGTAAAATCAAAACTCTAGAGGGTTGTAATTTATCAATCAGATTTATATCAGCAAATTCTCACTCCACCAAATGTCCACACAATGAACTCAGAGCCAATTGATATTGGTATAAACTGCCCACCTAGATAAGACAAATTGTCCTGTAATAATCCATCCCTTATAAGATATTCATAGCTACCTGTGGCTACTTAAAGCCACACAGATCCGGGTCGTCCTTCTCCTCCTCTATCTTCCTCCCTTCTCCCTTCTCCTTCTCTCTCCCGCCACTCAAAAACTCTGTGCCCACCCTCCTTCTCAACGGTCCAATCACAGGCTCTAGCCTTGTCTTTTCCCGCTCTCATCTGCTTACAATCAGCAGTCTACATCCTGACGGTAGGCTGATGGTCCAGACGGCTGGCTCCTCAGGGTAGAGCAGCACTCATACATTCTCTTTGCTAAGTCTTGGGTAAAGGAAGGGAAGCAGAGCGGTTAGAGCTGGTCATCAGCTATGTTGCTCACCCACTCCTTGATTCTTTCCTCCCTGGGTGACTTACCAGGGGTCTAAGGTGACAGTAATGAGCCCTCAGAGTAGCTGCAGCTCAGGGCCTGGCCAGGCTCCCACTGCTTCCCATAGACACTGGGCAGGAAACTTGACCACGAGTAGAGGTGGTTTCTTTCCATCTGTGCATTCACTTGGAGGGTTTTGTGAGCATCCATGGGACAAGGCCCAGCAATGGCCCTACGCAAATCTCAATGGCTGTCATTAATGTTAACTGGTGACCTCGTGCAGGTACATTCTTGTTCCTCCAGATGCTGGGGCACACCCCTCCCCATCAGTGGGGTTTTTCTGAGGGGCACAGCAATGTCTCTGAAAGGGTTAGTAGCAGTCACTGAGATAACTCATGACCCATTTCAGTAGAGAAGTGGCTTTAGTCAACTGAGGGCCCCCAGAGGGGCCACTGATTCCCAGTGCTAGCATTTTCCCAAAGCAGCTGACAGACCTGCAGCTGGAGGCCCTGCACTGCCAGGGCCTGGCAAAGAGCGCCCCCTGGAGTTCAAAGGAGGAGACAGGGCTTCAGTGTGCTGGGCTCTCCTGCCTAAAAGGATCTAGGGAGCTCTCACGACCCGTCACAGACCATAACTGAGGGTGAGTGGTGGTCGTCTGACAATGGCAGTGGTGGAAATTGGAGTTTGAGGCTGTGATCTTAGTCAGCGCCTCCTCTCTGCCCCTCGGTGGCTCCCTGGGCTCAGCACCTGTGCTACTGGCCACACCCCCACTTTGGTTGCACTAGCTGGAGCCCCTGGTAGAACCTGGAAATTTCCCCATAGGCTGGGAGGAAGCACAAGCCCAGCCACCCATTGTTCCTCCCAGAAACCTCACCACAGTTCCCTTCTCAGCTCCCCCAGCTCCTTGAGACCTACACACAAATCACTACAGGAGATGGGGGTGGGGTGGGGTGGGGGCAGAGACTCCGTGGTGTGGGGCGTGACAGGGAGGGTGTGGAAGATGGCGAAGTCAGCTCCTGTTAGCATTCTCCCAGCCCCCACCCCAGCCCGGGCCGCGTCCAGGGGTAATGGACCATCCGGCTCCTCTCCAGTGCCTGCTCAGTTCCCTTTGTAACAGAGAGAGCTGGCTTCAGCCGCAGGAGTAACGGATCTAATTAGAATCTGATGGCCTGCTGGCTCCCCTGTTGTGTGTGTCTCTACTTCTCTCTTGTGACAGGGGACAAGGATTCTCATATGAGACGGAGAACTAACGTTTCTCTTTACACGTGTTCGTCTGAGAGAAATAGACGATGGGGTCCCCATCAGGGTCCGTGTGCCCGGGTCCTAAGGATGTGCTAGGTGACATCTAAAAGATGGGCGGGCTTCAGGGGCTGCTTCTTCCACTTGGTGGCTCTGTGTTGTCTGGCGATTCTCTGAGTCTGTTTTGTCATCTCTAAGTGACAGCTCTGGTACCCCAGCGATGAAGGTGGATGGGGGGGGGGCCAAGTTCAGGCTGTGCAGTGTGCTCAGGCCACTGCTGACATCACCATCACCACCATCACCACCATCCCCAGTGACGTCATCATTTCTGACTGGCTTCCCTAAGTCTCAGCTTCATTGGGAAGTGTCATCCCTGTGAGCATCCCTGTGTAGCAGGGACATGGGGACACCCAGCAAGCCCCTGTTACTTACCCTGCTCCCTGGACAGCGCCGGTTAAAGTCTCGGGCAGAATCTCCCCCAGGGTTCCTGTTTCACCCTGAGACCAGTTGTCTACTTGTCCCTCTGGGCCCTGGCAACCTGTGGGGTGGCCTTCGAGATTCTGTTTTAGAGAAAAACACATTTGTAAGAAGACAGAGTCCTTGAAAGGAGCACATTGTGATTTGTTTTAATTAGTCAGTTATTTGTATTTAGGTCACAACATCAGCCCACGGCTGCTGTAGGAAATTTGGAAAATGTCAGCTCCTCACTGTGCCGTGATTCCCGGCTAACTACATTCCTGTTTGGCATGTAATTTAACATAATTTGAAAGCATTTATTTCTTTGTGTGGCGTGCACAGACAACCTGCAGGACTCAGTCCTCTCATTCTGCCTTGTGGGTCCCAGGAATTGAACTCTGGTCTTTCAGGCTTGGTGGCAAGCCCCTTACCTGCTGAGCCCTTTCACCATCCCCTCCCTGTGAGCACAGTATGTGCCACACAAAGTCAGCACTTTGTTTTGTTTTAAATGGTCTCCACTCACCAACGTGGCTTCGGTGGCTCTGATGACTTCCCTTAGCTGTCCTCCTCCCTGCTATGACACACCACACTCATTTCTGCATCAGGGCCTCTCTACCGACTCCTCAGCTCTAAGCTCCTTCCTGGTCACAGCTAAGCCCACTATCAAGTCCTTCCAGGGTCCCTCTGAGCAGCACACGCTAACACAACCACCATCTTGCTGTATCCACACTTCAGGTTTAGTCTCTCCTTGCAGCATGCACCACCTGAGGTTATCTCGCTGTCTGTCTGTCTGCTGGCCTCTTACCAACCCCCTCCCTGGAATGTAAGCTGCCTAAGGGTCATCACCGTGTGTGACTTGGTATCATGTCAAAGGTTCTCAGTAAACATGGGCTGAATACACAGGTGACTGGATTACTGGGGAAGTGGCTGTGTGGTTGAGTGGACAGGCAGGGGTCAAAAGGTAGTGAGCATGCACATAAATAAACACATGGGTATGCTCATAAATACATACATCGGTGTGCACATAATGCATACATGGCTGTAGATATAAATACATACATGGGTGTGCACATAAATAAATATATGAGCATACACATAATACATACATGGCATGCACATACATGAATACATATATGGCATGCACATAAGTACATGGATGGGTGTGCATATAAATACATACATGGGTGTGCACATAATTACAAACATGGGTGTGCACATAAATATATACATAAATGTGCATATAAATAAATACGTGAGCATGCACATAAATACATACATGGGCATGCACATACATAAATACATACATGGGCATGCACATACATAAATACATACATGGGTGTGCACATAATTACATACATGGGTGTGCACGTAAATATATACATGGATGTGCACATAAATACATACTTGGTTGTGCACATACATATATACATGAGTGAATACATTCTAGATCTACCCTATCTTCATTTAGGGTGTTTCTGTTATCTGTAATGGCTTTTTTAAAAAAGAGCAAAATAGGTGTGAAGAGGCGAGAGTCCCTGAGGTGCCCTCAGGCATGCAGCTATCCCATGACTGGCATCTCACCCCTTATCCCTTCCCCGTCCTTTGCACAGTGGGCCGGAAGCAGTTCATGCGGTTTGAGTGGGCCAACCACGCTGCTGAGGCCCTGGGCTGTGACTATGAGGAACTGAACACCGCCACCTTCAAGCACCACCTACGGCAAATTATCGAGCAGATGACGTCAGGGCCACGGCACCAGGGCCTGCAGGACAATGAAGCCTGCTCAGGTACCGAGACCTCAAGACTACACTGTGGGGATGTGGATTTCATTGGGACTAAACTATAACCTGCAACTCACGCTTCCCCGTGGTTTCTTGTGCTTATTAAGACTTGGAGAGCTCTTTGCACATGTGTCGGTGCCAGGGATTTCCTGCATGGCTGGATAAGGAAATCGTTCCTCCTTGTCTAGTGTTTATGGTCAAAGCTTCGATCTGCTCAGGACCTAAGGAAGATGCTGAGCCCTGGAAGAGTCTGCTACGTGGGGAGATGGGATGCTTGGGCAGCACCCAGGGCTGATGTATTTTCAGTGTGGTTTGTGCTTGTGAGATCCTGACAGGCAGGGGAGGCAGACCTCTCTGTGAGGGATGAGGGCAAGGCTGGTGTGCTAAGGACTGAGGATGGAGGGCAGGTTCCCATAGGCAGCTGGACTCACTAATGGGACAGGGCGTGGCTTCCCTCGTGGGGAAGGATGTGCTCTGGAAGTGCCTCTTGGAAGCTGAGCAGTGATTAGGAGGAGAAGCTGAGAACCTGTAGAAATCACAGGCGAGGGCTGAGACATGACTCAGTGGGGAGAGTTCTTGCCATGCAGGCGTGGGAACCTGAGTCTGGATCCTTAGAACCAGCCTAAGAGGTCTGTCTCCGAGACTTTTGCTGGACAGACCGGCTGGAGCAGAGCAGTGCATGTCCCCACTGAGGAGGCAGAGGTTCCCCCGGGTCCACTGAGCTCTGGGCTCAGGGAGAGACCTGTCTCAAAGTGAGGCACAAAGTGATGGGGTGCCAATGTTACACAAGCACACACGCATGCATGTGTACACACACACAAGTATGCACATACACACAAACATGCTCATACACACACCCACACACATGCACATACACACAAACATGCTCATACACACACCCACACACATGCACATACACACAAACATGCTCATACACACACTCACACACATGCACATACACACAAATATACTCATACACACATGTACACACACTCACACACACATGTGCACACATGCCTGCATGTGTGCATGTACACACCTACACAGACATGTAACCTCCCAACACGCACAGATACATACATGCACACACTCACACACACTTGTATATATCCACATGAATGTGTGCACACACACTTACATGAACATGTACCACCCCCAACACACAGATGTACACAATCACTAGATGAGAGAAGACGTAATGGACCAGAAACATGGCAGAGGGGAAGAGATGGGGTCGCAGGGTCTAGGGTAGACACTGAGGTGACACTGAAAGCCCAGAGGGCATTTTGGATTGGGCCTAAGCAGCTGGGCAGGAAGTTTGTGCCCACCAGAGCGTCTCTGCCGGGTCCTGGGGCTGTGCCTGCAGAATATGGAGGCAAACAGAGACGTAGGACCCCAGGGCAGCCTGTGAACTCTGCAAGCAGTGCTTTGTCAGACAGCAGGGCTTGTCGTGATCATGGGGGTCTGTTTGACCTAACGTCAGGGGACAAACCTCTTGTCCCCGAGGGTCCCTGGAGCAGACTATGTTCCACTAAGATGGACGACTCTTCTGTTATTTCCCCAGCCTGTGCTCCGCTGTCTCATTTGTAGCACACCACACACCTGAACAATGTTTATGTATGCGTGCACACACGCATACACAGATGCTTGTGTACTGCACAAGCACATAGGTGAGCACTGTGCATATGTGTGGGTGTGTGCCCCATGCATGAAAGGACAGGTACAAAGTACACACGACAGACAGACAGACAGACAGCAGAGTCTGAGTTTGTCCAGCAAAGGTCTCCGAGACAGACATTAGGCAGACAGGGGACTTGTGTTCCTCAGATCAATGCTGTGAGGCCCTGGGTTGCCTAGCAACAGCCCAGGGTGGGGATGGAGATAAAGGAGGGATGGGGAAGTCTTGGGAGCGGCCGTGGGCAGGCGTCTAGAATGCACAAACACAAGTATTTGTCTTGAGGGGAAATGGATTCTAATTCTGTGAAGGGAACTGTGGAAGGTCGAGAGCTGTGATTGGCCACTCTCCAGTGCATGGCCTCATCAAGGTCACTTTAGGGAAATGTGTTCCGTCAAGTCTGAGGCCTGCTAGGCTTTCCAGTCCTCTAGCACGGGAGAGGAGCCCTCTGCCGTCTCCTCTGCTCTGTGCCTGGCTCGCTTCCACCTCTGCGTAGACAGAGACTCCTTATGTGGCCATTCCATCTGCCTGGATGTCGAGTTATTGCAACAAAGTGGTTCTGGCCAATCTAAGTGATCAGAGGGCATTGTGAAGCCAGACTACCCTGTTTCCCCAACATCTCATCTAAGTTAAGTCTTAGGAGTGAAGCAATCGGTCTGAGTATGAAAAGGGCCAAATGAACGTGCTTCCTTCCATCCTGTGCCCCAACAGGATGGTTCCTTACCTCAGAGCATGCTCAGCCTCTTAATGGAAACATTGGTGAAAATTATAAGGACCACGGATGTTTGTTACTCATCCTAAAACTATGGGCACATTATTTGAGCACAGAGTGGGTGTCTCCTCACTCTGGTGACCCTGGCTACTTGGTATTGATGCCCTTGGCTCTGGCGGAGGTCATGACCTCCAGTCACTGATCCTTTTCTGTCCCCCCTGCCAGGGCTGAAGATGACAGGTGTGGAGTGTGTGGAGGGAATGGCCTCTGGCCTGTACCAAGAACTCTTCATGGCTGTGGTCTCCCTCATCAACAGGTAACGGTGTTCTTGTCGGGCTGAGGCCAGACCTCTTGCAGAACTTAGTGGGAACAAACCAGGGTCAGCTCACACAGTGGCAATCTTTGAACAGGGGAAGGGCTTCAAAGGTGAGCAGAGCTGAACTTACATCCCTCCTTGCTGTGTGACTTCACCAAGTCTGTTGACCTCTCTGGTCTCCACAACTTTAAAGCCGCCTTTTCCCCGGGACTTACCTTGTGATTAGAAGAAACAAGCAATACTGTGAAATAAGTTTCTCACTGTGAAAATACCAGAGTCTGAGAGCACAGCTCAGTGGGTAAAGTTGTTCCCGCTAAAGCCAAAGAGACAAAGTTCAGAGTCCAGCGCTCACCTGAAAGGGCCAGGCATGGAGCCCCATATGTGTAATACCAGCGCTGGGGTGGGGGGGTGAAGGCAGGCAGATCATCTGGCGAGTCAAAGCACTGAGCTCCAGGTTCAGTGAGAAACCCTGCCTCAAAAAGTAGAGGGGAGAACAATGGAGGACATGTGACAAGAATCTCTGGCTTCTATATGTACATACAAACACACATCATACACATGTCCTGCACACACACACATGGGCACACACAGGTGCATACATACCATGCACACATGTATGCATACGTATGTTCACCCCCCCACACACCCCAATAAAAGTCACAGATTTGGGGACAGCTGCTAAGGCCTGGGGACAGCCACAATGACTCAACATGTCTGTAGTGTTTACTGTAGCCCACTGTGCAGGTGAGACAGAGAGAGGTGTGTGGTGGGCGGATGGGAGGGGTCAGCCAGCAAGATGCTGCCAGCGGCTGCTGTCTTCAACGGCCCTTGTCATTGGTTTGTCTAGCTTCCCCTGCTAACTGTGGGGACAAGGACGGTATGGTACGGCAGCCTCTGGGGCGGCTGCTCTGAGCTCAGCCTCCTCAGAAATCCACTGAGCAGCTCCAGCTTGGCCCGTGGGGAACTCGGGGAGAGGATCCCCCTCTCTGCAAGGGCTCACAGCATCATTAGGATTCTGAATCCTGTTAAAGGATGAGCTGCTTCGTAGCAACAGAGCAGCCGGGATCTCCAGTCACCAGGGCCTTGGAAGCAACTCGCCTATCTCTAAGTAATTAGCATGATCTGAGGCACAGAACAGACGCCTCATCTGGAAGCCAAGGGATCATTGTGCTTAAAGGAAGGGAGGGCTGTGCTCAGAGCTGGGAGTGAACTGAGGCAGAGAAGCCGCCTCTCCTGGGTGGCGGGCCGGGCTGGCATTTCCACAATAGAGGCTTTGATGAGTAAGTAGGAAGGTCGCCAGGTCAGTTATGGGCTCCGGCACGTGCTTGCCTCTCCACCCTCACCCACTTCTCACGGTGGTCTCCGTGGTGGCTGTCCCACTTGACCCCGTTTTAGACATAGAAAATCTCCACAGACAGAAGTGAACACCGAGGTTCAAAGCCTGCTCTCTAGCTCTGACTGCAGATGATTGGGGGGCGATGACTTCACTGAGCACCAGTCATAGGCCAAGCTGCGCCGTCACAGCATTGGGTGTCCCCCAGAAGCCTTTGGAGCGAGTTTCTACTTTTAATCATCTCATAGCCGAGCATCAGAGAGGTCAGACTGCTCCCCAGGGACACACAGCCCCTCTGTTACCGAGTGGGATGCTGGCCCACTAGGGACTGCTTCAGAATTTTTCTTTCTATCCCATCTTGTCTTTTGATTCGAGTATCTCAGGTTGTTCACCCTTGACAGAAGCATTGGGAACATCCAAGGAGGTGAAAGCCACCCCCTGGCATTTTAAAGCAACCCTGTAAAACATTCACAAAATGGTTTCTTAACAGCAGTGTGGCCCGGGGAAAGAGAGGGACAATCTCAGGCAGCTTCTGACCTGGGACCCGGTGAAAAGTCACGTTTGGTGAAATCCTGCCACACCCTCACATCTGGGCTGATACTGACCCCTAAACCCTGTTTCCTTTACTGCAGCTGGGGACCAGCTCACACTGTCACCATTTAACAGCCAGGGAAAGTCATGCTCAGAGAGGTTAAGTAACTTGCCTGGGGTGGGAGTTGGTGAGTCACACAGTCTGTAAACGGTGAGCTTAGGTTTGAAGCTAGTTGGGGGAGGCTCAACCCATCAGACTCCATGTTAGCTCAGAGCCCCTCTCTCCCCTACCCAGATCCTTCTCCTCCCACCATCTGTCTATGGCTTCCATCATGGTGGTCGACACCCCAGGCTTTCAAAATCCTCGGCACCAGGGCAAGGACCGGGCAGCCACCTTCGAGGAGCTGTGTTACAATTATGCCCAGGAACGTCTGCAGCTGCTGTTCTACCACAGGACCTTTGTCTCTACTCTGGAGAGATACCAAGAGGTACGTGCGTGTCAGCTGGGCTGGGGTCTCCCAGGCCCGTGCCCAGGGGTAAGATGGCCCAAGTCTCCTAGAGAGCACTTGGCTCCAGCTCTGGAGGACAGCAGCCATTTTAACAGAGTATCAGCCACACACACTGAGCCATGCCCCGAAAACACGTGAGCCATCCAGCCCAGTCGCCCCCAAAAGTCCCCTTTCTTCACATGCCCTTGCTGACCATCAGAGGGGACACACTCAAACCGTCAGCACAGAGGAGTACACAGCACCAGCAGACAGCAAAGAGAATGCATCCAGGTGACCACGCTGTGTGTCCACCACTTGGGTGACAAGGTCCAGACCCCAGGTACTCCTCCAGTGAGTGCCCCAGGGCAGGCAACAGCAGCCATCTTGTTCTCTGTGTGTAGTAGAACCAGCACAAAAATCCCAGTCATTCCTTTGGTTGCAGCCGGCATGGATCAGAGATGAGTAATTGTGGGTTGAAAAGTTTGATTCTAACTCTGGCAGATTTGCTGTGTGTCCTTAGAGGACATAACCACCTTCTCTGAACCTTGATTTCATCCCATGGAAAACTGAGAATGACACTTGTTTATCTGTTATCATGGAGGGTCATACGTCTATAGAATAAACTGCCTTGAAGCCTTGGCACAAGAGGCCTTTTTGCAATTGCTCACAAGTCTCTAGGGGACTTGAAGGCACTTTGGTCTGGCCATATCTCTGGAGCAGATACGTGCAAATTTCACAACAATTTTTCATAACTCTGAAGAACGGCTTACTGGTGATGGAATCTTCCCTCCCTAACCACTGAGCTTACAGAGGGGACTCTAATGGTTACTTTCTATGAATTTCAGGAAGGCATTCCCGTGCCCTTTGACCTCCCAGAGTCTTCCCCAGGAACCACGGTGGCTGTGGTGGATCAGAACCCCTCTCAGGTAAGCAGGGACCCAGGAACGTGGGGCTCTCAGACAGGAAACCTCAGACGCCCATTCTCGAACCTCTGTATCCCTGGATTCCCCAGGGATAGAGATGTTGGTGTGCAGTGTAGATGTGGGAATGCCCTGCAGCCTAAGACCACTTGGCCCCACATCAGAGAGAGACAGATGTGTGGGAGCCAGTCGGGGTTTCCTGCAGCTCCCTGCTGAAGCCAGAAGGATTCTGAGATAGGCATCTGTGGGAGAGGCCTCACTCGGACATCTTTCTCATTCCCAGAGCCTGCTGACGTGTACCCCAGCTCACCCTTGTTGCCAACCTTCCATCTGTGACCCTGAATTATTATTATTTATTTTTGCCCTTCTCTTTTTGGTGTGAAAGTTCCGAGGCTATGGAGCAGTCTGGGCTCAGCTGGTTTAGTCTGCAGTCTGGGCTCAGCTGGTTTAGTCTGATTCCCTCAAGCCCATCATTTGTTTCTCTCAGCCTCGCTTTGTCCTCCTCCAGAGTGGGCACAGCATGTTTTTCTGAGCAGGCATAACCTCACAGAAACGCCACACAGAGAGCAGTTGTCACTGAGGGTGACCAGAAGCTTCCTGCCAGTGGCGTTTCTCCTCCCTTAGGAGATGGCGTGCTGCACGCCTTCATCCTGTCTCCTGCTGACCAAGGATGGTTGTAGTGTGTCACACTCCCGTGTAGAGCTTCCTCCTCCATAGTCCTCGGGAGTGGCTCGGTGCCAAGACTCCCATTAGAGGGTCTAGAGTTGTTCTCACTACAGGGTTTCTTATCCATCTGTCTGGAACGCCAGCTGGGAGAATGTAGGGTCAGAGAGCCCTGCGTTGTGGCTTCTGATGGCCTCTCCTGAGGATGGGCTAGCTGTCCATCTCAGCCGCAGTGAGGATATCCAAGGGTCCTCTAGGCTTTGCCCTTACCATGAGATCTTGGATGTGTCTCTTGCTTTGGAGATAGAAATGTCACCAGAGCACCTGCTTCAGCACTGAGAGCCTCAAGTGCTAGGCATCCCAGGGTCCCAGTCACCCAGGGTTGGCTGTTGTCGCCATGCCCCATGTCCACATTATTCAGCCCATTGTTTTCTCGTGCCAACTCAAACCTCACTGGGCCTGCCTCATATACCAGTGCAAGCCCACAGATTTCCTGGAAGGTTGCTATGGCTAGCTTTAAAATTCCATGTCTGCTGTGGACTCACATTTATGCTCTCTAAAATATTCCTCGAGTGCTTGTCTCTTTAAATTTATTTCCTGAGATCTCAGTCTAATGAAATACCAAGAGTTCTAAGAGAGCGTGATGGGTGCAGGCTGGCTATGCACACACTTCAGCTCCCCGTGTGTGTCTGGGGAGGAATTACAAGCAGGCACACCTTTCTGAAATTCCTGAGGCAAACCTCTGGGGAAGATTTTTTCAGGCTCCAGTTTATACATGGGGAAACAAGGCTCAGAGGGGGCACAGTAGGTTGTCCAAGGTCAGCCGGGAGTTTAGACCCTTTGCAGATGGTGCCTGGCTTCAGTACTGAGAGCAGGGCCTGAACAGGTTCTCAGGTTCCTGAGGGCTGGGAAGGGATACCCAGAACCGACCCTCTGCATACATTCGGTTTCCCTTCAGGTCCACTTCCCAGCTGGAAGAGGTACTGAGGATGCTGGGGGCCTTTTCTGGGTCTTAGATGAAGAAGTCCGGGTGGAAGGCTCCAGTGACAGCGTGGTGCTTGAGCGTCTGCGCGCAGCCTTTGAGAAGAAGGCATCTGGGGCTGAAGGTAAGGGAGGTGGGGGTGAGGACAAGGCCTGAGTCCTGCCTTGACATGGCAATCTGTCTATGTCAGTGATGAAAGGCCCTGAGCTCTCTGCTAGGTCAGGACGATGCCTGGGTCTGTGTCAGGATGTCACAAATATGTGCTGACTTCTATTGAATACAGAGGGAAAAACAGATCAAATACAATGTTTACATAGGCACACATACACCTGTGAGGTAGGCCTGTATATTAGTAACATAGTCTACCTGTGTGTACATTGTAACTAACATAGTCTACCTGTGTGTACATTGTAACTAACATAGTCTACCTGTGTGTACATTGTAACTAACATAGTCTACCTGTGTGTACATTGTAACTAACATTGTCTACCTATATATAAGTTGTCTACCTATGTGTACATTATAATTAACATAGTCTACCTGTGTGTACATTATAACTAACATAGTCTATGTGTGTGTACACTGTAATGCTCCTAAAGCAAGATTACAAGTGTATTGCAGGCCTGGGGTATACACACACACACACACACACACACACACACACACACACACACACACATTTACCACAGTATGATGTATCGAGGGAGATCCCAGAGAACCCCCATATCATGCTGAACCTAAAGCCTTTCAAATTATGAAGTTGAAAGACTCTTTAAAAATATAGGACCTCATCTCGGGCAGTGGGCATGAAAATAGAACAGAACACAATTATACTGATCTCCCTGCTCCTCAAACATTCTATGTGCATCCCTGCAATGTACTGTGTACTGTCAGTTCCATGCACCAGGGCACTCTTCAGCCACACCCTAGCACAATGGGTAGACTTTGTTGCCTCCTTTGAATCTTGGGGACCCTCTGTGATCATCACCTGTGTAAAACAACACCTCATGTTATCTGTACCACTATCTGCCATACATTTACTCTTTGGCATATGGATTGTCAGAAGTATTTGAAATGGACAGATGGATGGATAAATAGATTAGACATCTGACATCACATACTTTTGCGTCAGCCACACCCATTTCAGAATGGGCCAGTTCCTTGTGGAAGAGAGCAGGTTGGGCTGGTCCCCTCACAGAGGCAGCCCCTAGAGTGTGATTAGGTGCTCAGGTTCTGGACACAAAATTGATGATTATGTGAAAACTCAATGATGCAAATCCAAAGAAATGAGGTTCTCAAATGCAGTGTCGTCTCAGTCTGGACTTTAAAGCAACAGAGACTCGAGGTAGGGTTGGAAGAACAGGGCCTTCTGTAGGGCGTGGCTGGGTGAGAAAGGAATTTACTGATATCTGTAAACCTTTCTTCCACTAGGTTTGATAATCCCAGAAACTCCGAGCAGGATGCTCCAAGGCCCTCTTCTCCCAGGATGAAACTCTGTTCTTTGTCCTAGATGAGCCAAGATAGGCACATCAACTCAGACATATTGGTTAAAGAAATTTTATACCTCTAGTTCCTGATAAGCTCCGAGCCCATGAAAACGAACCCTGGAATGGGTACTGAGTATTTTCACATGGGCTAGTGAGCCTGACTTAGTCACTGTTGTATTGCTGTGAGAAGACACCATGACCAAGTATCAAAACTCAAAAACAAAACCAAATAGCAATACCACACATGCATTTAACTGGGGTCAGCTTACAGTTTCAGAGGTTTAGTCCATTGTAACCATGGTGGGGAACATGACATTCAGGCCAATATGGCACTGGAGAAGTAGCTGAGAGTTCTACGTCTGGATCTGAAAGCAGCAGGAAATGAAAGTCTCTGGGCTTACAATGAGCTTTTTGAAACCTCAAAGGCCACCCCTGCCCTACAATGACATACCAAAAAGGCCACACCTCCTAATCCTTTCAAGTAGTGCCACTCCATGGTAGTGAAGTATTGAAATCTGTGAAATTTATGAGCGCCATTTTCATTCAAAATACCAGAGACCCCAGGGAATCTGCATCCCTGGATAGTCACATCTTATAAATTTGTCTCAAGGGGTTGAGCAGAAAGAGCTGAAAAGACCCTGCCTGGAGATCCAGCCTTATGGGGGGGGGGATAATGGAGGACTGAGACAACACAGGATAAAACTTCATCTCTCAGATATGTCCATCCACCCATCTGCCTATCAATCCATGCACCCACCCATCTATCAATTTATCCACCCACCCATCCACACATTCATCCATCTATCTATCCACCCATCCATCCACCCACCCACCCACCCACCCACCCACCCATCCACCCACCCACTCACCCATCCACCCACCCATCCACCCACCCATCCATCCATCTATCTATCCATCCATCTATCTATCCATCCATCCACCCA
Organism: Micromys minutus; assembly: GCF_963924665.1. NCBI lineage: Eukaryota > Metazoa > Chordata > Mammalia > Rodentia > Muridae > Micromys > Micromys minutus. Next base: position 34,175,994 of record NC_137964.1, read on the forward strand.
TCCACCAACCCATCCACCAATGCGTGCATCCCAAATGCTTCTGATAATCCACGTGCCAAGCATGACACTGAACAGTAAGGACAAAGACAAACACTTTGTGACTCGAAGCATCATCTGAAGCTTGGCTGTAGTGCACGGTGTTGGTAGTGCTGCCGTTGGCTGAGTGAGTCCCACGTGCCAAGGATCTATCTAAATGTTTTATACATTTGACCCTTCCCCACCTTGGGAAGTATGTGTTATTTAAGCCACACTTTGCAGACTCAGGAACTAAGGCTCAGAGACTCTGGCTTAGCTCCTTCTTCCAATAATACATTCCAGGCAATCTGCATTTCCTCTAACCCAAGGCCAAGTCATCTGTGCTTCTGAACCCCGTCTTTTGTATCCAAGAGCCTGGTGTCAGCATCTCCCAATGCTGTCTTTCTTTGGCCCACAGCACTTCAGATGGCTTTAGTCTGCACATGGATACATCTTTTAAAGTATTTAACAGATACTTATCTGCATGCATGGCAGGGAATAAATGGTGCTTATACGCATTGGGCTCATGGTCAAGTGCTTCTTTTTAAAAGAATGTGCTTATCAAAATGTGAGTTGGTTTAAACAAAACTTCATGTAATAGCCCGGGTAACTGCTGGGTACATACAGGAAATTCACAGACTGTGTGTTCTGTGATGTTTGGGGCCAAATAGGTATCTGCAGCTTAAGAATACAAAAAGGGATAATTTTTTCCCCTGGAAATAACGTGTGCATCTCACAAATGTGGAGAGTGTGTTTACCAGGAACCGGCAGCTTTGGCTGTCTAGAAACGTATTAACTATTTTTAAAATTTGTGGTTGGGTATACAAACAGTACACATGTCCCTGACAGACCCCCCACCCCCTGACACGTACTACCATCTTATTCCAGAACCACCCTCGATGCGGACCTGTGAGCAGCCCCTTCACTGTGAGCTTTTCCACCAGCTGGGAAGGGACCCTGTGCGCTATGACCTCACAGGCTGGCTTCGAAGAGCCAAGCCCAACCTCTCAGCCTTGGAGGCCCCTCAAATCCTGCAGCAGTCAAAAAGGTGAGCCAATGTGGACGTGGGACGGGGCAGGGGCATTGATCCCTATGGCTGCTTCTGTTCAGCCACAATTCAGTAAGCAATGGCAGTCTAGAAATCCCATTCTGTCTGCCGCAGAACAAAGGCCATGACACCAATTGCTGTTGCACAATGTCTCCCCCGGGGCAGAGGAGACCCAGCAGCTGAGCAGAGCCGGCTTTCGGGGGAGTCAGCTCACAGCTAAAAAGCCATGTCTCCGCAGTTTGGCTTTCCACCTTTCATTAAGTATCTGAGAGATGATGTGCCTGGAGTAACTTTTATGGACATCCTAGAACCTGGGGGGCTCATAAAACCGAAATGATATGTTTTGTAGCAGTTGGAAAAGCTCTCGCGCACACCCCGCTCACTAGTCCCAGAAGCACTAGCGGGAGGGCCTGTAGCAATCCAGACTCTGCTTCTAGGTTAATAGAAAATGCTTGCTTTGTGAGGGTCGCGTGTCTCTCAGGTTCAGTGCTGGAAACCCAATGGGGTAGAGACTAGCACGGGGAGAGTGGGAGGAGCTGGTGTCTTGGGTTGGCAGCTGGAACAGGAAGGAGTATATGCTGACTGCACACTGTGTCCTATCCTATCACGCTCAGAGGAACCTGGTATCTGAACCTCCATTTTGCAAATGGGAAAACAGACGTCTTCAGTGGTGAAGTTCCATGTGTTTGATCACAGAGTCAATCGACTCTCCTGGCAGAGCTGGGATACAGCTTGAACCCTCCTGATGCTAAGGGAAGCTGCCAGCATCTCAGGGTCTTATGATCAGAGTTTATTGGAAAGCCCAAACCCACAAGGCCACAGGTGTTCCCAGCTGTTTCAGAGACCCAGACTGGGAATATGGCAAAAGGAGTGTCAGCGGATGGGGCTCTAGGACACTGGGGTGACGGTGAGCAGCTGCTCTCTCTCCTATGACTTCCTTCACCGTAAAGTCAAAGACATACCAAGAGGAAGACTCAGCAAACCTGTTGTGCTTCTCAGGCAGGGGATGTATGCGCTGTGATTCAGGGACCTCCTGCTCATATGGGACACCCTGGGCCCACCGGGACTGTGTTTGGGTCTCTAGGGCTCCACCTACAGGCTCAATGGCTTTCTGAAGGCTGTGTGTTCCTCAAGCTATTTCCTGGTCTCCCGGAGAGAACCTGGGACTTACCCAAGGTCACATGAGAAACGGAAAAGGCCGAGATCTCCAACCACCGTCTACTGCAGTGAACGGAACCCCATGTTAGGTTGGGGCTGGGGTTGGGAGCACCTGACATGTCCACCCCAGGCTCGTGACTCCTAGTGCTGATGCTCGACATCCTGGTCAGACCTTGTTGTCGGCACACTGTGCGCTATGCCTCTTTTTGATCCTGCTACATGCTCATGCATTTGGTCCATCCCAGCACCTTGGTGGGCTTATGTGAGCCAGGACACTTCGGTCTAAATCCTGAGTCTTTAGGGCTCTGGCTGGAGTGAACCTGAGGTTTTCAATAGTGGGAACAGGTCCCTGGTTGCTTCATGGGGAGAAAGAGCTGGGGACACTGGGCCAGTACCAAGTCCCTGGGTCCGAGCTCCACCCATTGGATCAGCAACTGCCTTTTTTTTTTCTGAAAAAAAAAAGAAAAGAAACTTTGATATGTTGCTGAGAAGTATAGGGAAGGATTATGTTGAGCCACTTTCCTGACTCCCTTGTGGATTGCTCTAGCTGAAGGAGTGGATGGTGACCACCAAGTAGCATGTGACACACTCTGGGTCCATTCTTAACTGCCTCCACCTCACTATCCCCTCCCCCATGATTACCCCTCTTTGCTCCCAAAGGGGTTCGAGTCTTGCAATCAGCACACACATGATCTCAAATCTCTATCAAGTCCAGTGTTCACGGATGAGAGAAAGCAGTGGTCCCGTCTTCCTGAGATGGACCAGGGGTCTTTTAATGATTATTTTCCAGCTACAGCTAACTCTTCTGTAAAGTGATCTAACTTCATTCTTCACCGTGGCTAAGAAGAATTCTGTTGTCATATAAGCCACATTTCTTTATCCATTCCTCTGCCGGACACCTAGGTTGGTTCTGTATCTCTGCCCTTGGGCAGAGCCAGCTTGTTTTCGTAAGGGAGCTTTAGGGAGCTAGGTACCCTCACCATACATGTTAGAAGAGGCCAGTTTTGTCTGGCTGAAGGAAAGAGGGGACTGCTTAGTGTGAGCCCTGGTACCTCATTATTATCATGTAGCAGTGAATCACAGTTAGTGCCTACTGTATACTTGGCCTGTTCTAGGGATAACTAACATGGCTGGGCCTTCAGGATGTGGAAGGCTTGGTAGGATTGTCAGGAGGGAGATGCTCCTGGATAGGAGGAGAGAACTTCTGAGGAAGGAGCCATCCTTTCGGAGACAAAGGCTCACAGACAGGAGTGTTGTAAACAGAGGGGCTTATGCCTTTCTCCCACGTGGGTGAGCTTCCTAGAGAGTCCCCTACAACCTCTCTCTCTTCCTCACTAGGGAGGAGCTGCAGAGACTCTTCCAGGCCCGGGCCAAGCTGCCTCCTGTGTGCCGAGCCGTGGCGGGGCTTGAGGGCACCTCCCAGCAGGCTTTGCACCGGAGTCGTGTGGTGCGGAGGGCCTTTGCCAGCAGCCTTGCTGCAGTGAAGAGGAAGGCTCCTTGTGCCCAAATCAAGCTGCAGATGGTGAGTGAGCTGGGTTCCGTGTGACTTTGACCGACAGCACAGGGACCACCATCCCAGCCACTCCTGAGAGATGACCTCCCAGTTCCAAAGCCAGAGAGAGCTGCAGACCTTTGGGGACACCCACGGGTCACCAGGCCCATTTTGTCCGTGCCATCAGACTTAGTCACACCCACCTTCCTCCCCAAGTCATCACCTCTGGTGTAAGCAACAGGGTCCAGCACTGACGCATACAGACGTCCTTAACCTGTTAACAAGCTCTACTTCCTAGTTTTCAGTCAGGGTAATTCTACCAGGGCTGACCTGGTCCCCTCAGTGGCCTCTCTTATGCCTCAATGTCCCCACATGTCCACAGGAGCTGTTATAAAGGCCCTTTTCTCCCTGATCATAAACCACTAAGTACAAGGTCCTGAATGAGAGACACAGCGGGTCCCCAAGCTGAATGTGTATTTGCAGAACGTCCAGATGCCCAACTGGATCCCCCTGAGACATTGGCTCTGATTCCCTGTCTGCTTTGGTTCCAGGATGCTCTTATCAGCTTGCTGAGAAGGTCTCAGCTGCATTTCATCCACTGTCTCGTGCCAACCACAGCGGAAACCAAGGCTGGGCAGGGGACTCCATCACCATCACAGCCCAATGGGGACCAAGGTGGAGCCAACGAACCCCCGGCTCTTGACATCCCAGCACTGAGGATTCAGCTTGCAGGCTCTCATATCCTGGAGGCATTACGACTGCACAGGGCAGGTAGGAGACAGCTGGGAACAGAACACCTTTTCCTGATGGCCCCTACTATGTGCCAGGCAGCTGCAGGACAAGAACACTCATTATCTGTCAGACAGCCACAGAACAGGAGCACCCACTATGTGCCAGGCAGCCACAGGACAAAAACACCCACTATGTGCCAGGCAGTCACAGGACAAGAACAGTCATATGTCAGGTAGCCACAGAACACCATTACACCCCTGAGCTGTGCGCACAGTGAGGAAAGTTGCATCTGTCTCCCATTTTACAGATGAAGCAACTGAGGTTCAAAATGGTGACAGACTCCTCAGAGTCACAATGCAGGGACAAGGCGGGACCTGAATGTGATTTGGGTCTCCCCTACTCTGAAGGCCACATAGCTTCCAGAATTGTCTCTGTCTTCTAAAAGGCTAGGCCCAACCTTCCATGTCTGTCAGGGCAAGAATTTTCAAACGAGTCATAGTTTGAGAGCATGAGGGTCTGTGCCCATGCAGCAGAGTCAAGAGGCTCACAGGTCCCTGGGGGCTTTTCTACTCTTAGCGGGACCCCTGGAAGAGACAGGGCAACACTCGAGTCCAGAGGCGAAGGATCAGCGTTCATCTGGCACGTGTGGGGAAAATCAGCAGAGGGACCCTAGGGTCAAGGGACAGAGACAGAGGAGATGGGGTCTGAGGGAATGAGGTCAGACTAGATGCAGGACTAACACCCACCAGGGGAGGCCACAGCCACCTTTGCTGGCCACTTAGCTTCTGTCAGGTGCAGCTGGGTGGCAGAGAGGCGGGAAGCCTGGGGTTATGCAGAGGAGAGAGTTTGGATCTGTTTAGTGTGTAAGCCGTGACGCATGCTATTGGTTAATCTTAAGCGTTGGGTTTGATCTGAAACCGTTCCATTCCTTTCTGCCACACAGCCTTCAGGGTTCGAGCCCAGCCACCCTCTCTGCGGAGGTCTGGTAGCTGTCCTATGTAGCCTGTGTGTATAACATGTCTCATGTTCCATGGTGTGGTGACTGCAAAATCCATGTCAACAGTGGGACCGCAGATACAGGTCATCAGATAGAGAAGCTGAGAGTCCTTAGTGCAAAGCTGAGACTACACACACACGTGCACATATGCACACGCACACATATGCACACGCGCACACTTGCACACACACTTCCATGTGTGTGCTCAGGCAAAAGAAATGAACAATTTCATAGGAATAAAAGGAGTTCACAGCTGGCAGCCAGGCCCCACAGCCAATGGACCTGCTTGACTCATAGCAGGCTCTGTGGCATCATGGAGTGTGTGCATATGTGGACATGTATGTGATTATGTGTGTGTTTATGAGTTTGTGTACATACGTCTGTGATGTGTTCATATCTGTGATGTGGTCATGTTTGTATGAGTGTGTGTGTGTGTGTGTGTGTGTGTGTGTGTGTCTGGTGTAGTATCCTGTGTTTGTGATAATGTGTTTATATGATGTGTGCACTGTATACATGTGTGTGGTGTCTCCTGTTTGTCTATGCACAGTACTTTTCTTGCCCCATAGGTTATATGAGAAGCATAATGCCTTGGGCAGTGTACAAAGGCTTCAGACATGGTTCCCTGTGGGACACTGGAGGGAAAGGTATGAGAGATAGATGGATGGATGGATGGATAGAGCAAAGAGAGAGAGACAGAGAGACAGAGAGACAGAGACAGAGAGACAGAGACAGAGAGACAGAGAGACAGAGAGACAGAGAGACAGAGAGACAGAGACAGAGAGACAGAGAGACAGAGAGACAGAGAGACAGAGAGACAGAGACAGAGAGACAGAGACAGAGAGACAGAGAGACAGAGAGACAGAGACAGAGAGACAGAGACAGAGAGACAGAGACAGAGAGACAGAGAGACAGAGAGACAGAGACAGAGAGACAGAGACAGAGAGACAGAGACAGAGAGACAGAGACAGAGAGACAGAGAGACAGAGACAGAGAGACAGAGAGACAGAGAGACAGAGAGACAGAGACAGAGAGACAGAGAGACAGAGAGACAGAGAGACAGAGACAGAGAGACAGAGAGACGAGAGACAGAGAGACAGAGAGACAGAGAGACAGAGAGACAGAGAGACAGAGACAGAGAGACAGAGACAGAGAGACAGAGAGACAGAGAGAGCTGCAGAGCTGAGGAATCCTATGGAGCCCCATAGCAGGAGTGTGGGAGCAGCCCAGGAGTAAAAACACCCCAGATGGCTCCCTGTGTCCCCCCAGCTGTGACTGGCCTGCTCTGTCCCCAGGTTACGCTGAGCACGTGGGGTTTGCTCAGTTCCGTCGTCGGTTCCAGGTGCTGGACCCCGCACTGCCGAAGAAGCTGGACCTGGCCTCCGAGGGACTGGATGAAAGGAAGGTGTGTGAAGTGGTCGTGGGCGGGAGGAGGCAGTGTGTTCCGTGCGGATTGCTCAAGCGGCAGGAGGGTTTGAGGGGGCTGCAGAGGGTAGCGTGCGACTGAGTCAGACCAAAGCCCCAGACTCCATCCTCCCAACAATGTCCTTGAGACCGTCCCTACCCAGAATGCCCTCCTGAACCTGCGTGAGGGACAGTGAAAGAAAAGAATTAGAGGAAATAGAATGGTCTGTCACGTGTCCGACTTCACAAGGACTGTGCCGGCATAAAACGCAAGGGGACCGAGCCCCCAAACCCTGAGGTGGCCTGTGGGAATGTTTGAGCAGTGCTTCACACGAGGATTAGTGAACAGGCTGCCTCAGGGTCTTTGCACTGGCTGTCCTCTCTCCAGGGGACATGCTCTGATCTCCTCTTTGCTAACCTCAGTTCAGGGACACTCATCCCAGGGTCCTCGAGCTCCAATGTCTCAATATTCCCTGTCTTTATGAAAATTAAGTTTCCTAGAAAGTACTCAATAATTTACCCAGGTGTATGTGTACACAAGCATGCATTCAGAGTATGCACATACAAGTGCATAAAGACACACACAGGCACATACATGCTGGTGTGCACATACACACATGTGCACATGCACACAGAGATGCATACAGACACACATGTACACATATAGACACACACGGGCACACTCAAGACACACACAGGCACATGGATACACAGACTCACATAGACACACACAATTCATCACATACATACACACAGACACACTGTCATACACACATGTTTGTGTGCAATACACACAGAGACACATATAGACACATACATATAGACACACAGAGACACACACATTTTCATACATACACACACAGACACACACTTTCACATACATACGAATACAGGCACATACACAGAGACACACAGACACATATTTACACAGAGACACACACATTCACAGCACACACACACATACAGAAATACAGAGGCACACACATACATAGACAAATGTAGACATACACAGACACATTCACAGACACACAGACACACATTAACACCAGCACACACACACACACACACACACACACACACACACACAATCTATCTTCATTCTTTTACCCTGTCTTCCTGTTTCTAGTCCTGCCCTAAGCCCATGAAGCCTCCCCTCACTCCTCATACCTCACTCTCCACAGTGGAGCTGCTCGTGAAAAGTGACTGTGGGCTCAGTGGTTAGAGATGCCTGGTGCATCCACAGGGCAGCCCCAAGAAGCAAGTACATTCCTTTTCTGGCAAATGAATCCCTTAAAAATGAAGTGAGTGCCGGGTCCTTAGAAGTGAATTCCACAGGCATCCATGGGCTTGTTCCTTGAAATCAGATTCTCAATTCCAGGGGAGGGTTGTTGAAAGCATGTGGGCCAGTCAGATATGCGTGGCTTCAGCTCTTCAGCAAGTGACTTTCAACCTGCCTCAGTTTCTTCACCTTTAAAGTGGGAGCAGTGGGAACAACTGCCTTCCTCGAGGCTCTGGTGGTAAGATACTACAGGATAGCAGATGTGCCTTGCACAGGTCCCTGCACACAGGGGGGCTTCACACAATATCTGTCTCCATCATTTGCAGTAGCTCAGCATCTTCAGGGTCAAGGTAAAGGGTGGTTGGTTCACAGCCACACTGAACCATCACCCCCTCCCCCATGTTTGTTTGTGTGTGTGTGTGTGTGTGTGTGTGTGTGTGTGTGTATGTGAGAGAGAGAGAGAGAAAGAGAGAGAGAGTCCAAGTGTCCTTGGAATCTTCCACACTGCCATCCCCAACGAACTGTGAGGTTGAAGGGGAAACAGTACCCACAATCTTAGGTCCCTTGGCTTCTGTCCTCTGTACCAGGGCACAGGTTTCCTCCAGCAGACAGACACAGCTTCTTCTGCACAGCTTCTTCTGTGGGATCTCTCCCATCTGTGTGGGAGTAAGCTGTCCTTTCTCCATTCGGCAGCTCACTTTGGAAGCCCTACAATTTGCTTTGGCTCCAACCCAGTGTCTGGGGTCTTTTCTTCTCGGTCCATGCATGTTTGATGCTGTACAGAGGGCCCACAGTGCTGGAGACTCTGGGGCTCCTGCTCAGTTGGAAACAAAGCAGGCTGGGGGTGTGGGGGAGATTCCTGCAGGGCGGGCGCAGTGCAGGGCAGCCTTTGGGCTTTGGACGAGTCAGCAGGATTCTGCAGTGGCTGAGCTGAATCCACCTCCATCCACACACATTCCAGGCCCAAGAGAATGGAAAATTACCCTTGCAATGGACTTGGTTGGGAGAATTTTTTTGCCTCTTACTCTTTTTTTTTTTTTCCCTATTTGTTCACAAATTTCATTTGCTGGGGCATAGAATTTTGGTAGCAAAAAAATAGAGAAAACACTATTCCGCCTCTTATGAAAAAGTTAATAAATATTCATTTGTTAGGCAACGTGATGGGCTATGAATTATACATGAGTGTGTGCTCAGTGGGCAAGCCGGCAGGCTCTGCACACAGAGTGGTTAAGACCTTGAGTTCGAGTGAGACAAGTCTGACAGCTAAGAAAGGTCAGTGTGGTCGTGAGACACCAGACGGCAGCAGACAGGATTCTTGTCAGGGTGGAAAATGGGCCCTAGCAAAGTCCCCATTGCACCTGACATGTGGTGTCTTCAAACTTTTGTCTGGATTCTTACACTAAACATTAACATTAAAAGTAATTATTATGGGCAGGGAGATGGCCTATTAGTTAAGAGCACTTGCTGTAACTGCAGATGACCCAGGTCCCCCTGCGTCTGGAGGCTCACCATCCCCCGTCATTCCAGCTCCAGGGGACCCAGTACTTTCTTTGGCTTCCAATGCACCTGTCTATACATGGTGCACATAAGCTCTCATAGACACACAGACACAAACATCTAAAATGAACTCTGAAAGCCCGGTGGCACTTGTGGTTGTCCAACCTTTTCTTGCCATGAGGATTCGATGAGAAGCCACTTAAAGGAGGAGAAGCAAACCATCATGGCAGAAGGGAAGGGGGTGGTGGGAGTGGCTCACATCCCGGCAGGCAACGTGGTGCGAGGTTGCTCTCTCAACATCTGATATTCACCTGTATTCCACACTAGAGAGGGAGCTGTCCACACATGGTGTGCTGAACTTGCTCTCTGGAAGTTAGTCCAGGCACCTTTCCCTGCTCACTTGCTGGGTCCTTGCTTCTGGATAGCTCTCGATTTCACTACATACTACACACTACACACTACACACTACATATTAAATTGCTCCAGCACACGAGCCCATACAGTTACACATACAGGGTGTTTGTTGGTTCGCCTCTTTGCCGCTTGCTGCTTACAATCAGGACCCCAAGGGTTAAATGCAGCCTTCTGTCTTCTGTCAGTGTGTGAGGGTGGGATTCTGGAGTTCAAGATGAACATTAGAGCTGGAAACTTTGGCTTCAAACAGCATCTCCTATATGACTTTAGAAGGACGTATTCTCTCCCCTCCCCCATAGCTGGTAGATGTCTGAACAAAAAAAGCAAGCTCAAGGCAGCCATCCAGCTCAGCCCTGTGTTGTCCTTGAACTCTTATGGCCTCATGTGAGATTCCACTCCTCCTTCTTCCTGGCTACATCTTTCTCCAACATCCTAGACACAGGAATCCCTTGACAGAACTCTGGCAGGATGTTTACATCTAATTGATCTATCAATTATTAAGAGACAGGTGTTAACACCCCTGGCCACTTGTGTTAAGCCGTCTTACTGTTCTCTAACTCTCTTCATGTTATGCCTCTCACACTCAGGGTCTCTCCACCTAGGCACTAAGAATCTACCTGGATGGCGGGTTAACTCTTTCATCACCAGACACGTCCTTAGCCGTTTGTAGTACTGGCTTTGGTCTAAGTCCATTTGTGTTTGTGTCGGAGTTATGTCACCTCTCTTACATTTGCTGTCTGAAGGGTGTTGCGTGTTTCCATTCTGTCTCTTCAACTGGGATCCGGATCAAAATCTCTTGGATGTGGTGAGCCACTGCCTGATTTACTTTGTCCAGGATCAGTTGTTTTTCTTGTGGACTATCCGAGGAAGATGACAGTGTTTCAGAGACGAGAGTGTCTCTTCATTCCTCAGGATTCCTTCAGATTAATGTTAACCTAGTTCTAGCGGAAGAAAGCTTTTGTTCCACAGACTCACCTCCTCCTCATGCCTTGGTGCCATAGTTACAGGCAGACAGCATAAACCATTAATATGGCTTCATATCTTTCACTTAATCTTACTCTTTCTAATTCACTTAGGACATAGTTTCATAATATTTTAACTTTTGAGACAGTCTCCCCATGTAGTCCTCGTTATCCTGGAACTTGTTCTGTAGACCAGGCTAGCCTCTAAGTCGGAGATAACCTACTTCTGCCTCCTTGAGTCCTGGGATTAAAAGTGTGTGACATCACATGAGGCTTCATACTGTTTTCTAATTCTTTCCTGTTTATTTTTTTCTGCTGTTCTCAAGTCTTTAAATGTTCAAGTTAACATTTCCTTCAGCCTTGAATACAAATACAAGATTTCGTAGCACTGACTTCCCAGGCTGTGTGCACGTGGGTGAGACTTCGTTTTGGGAGGATTGGGAGCACAGCTCTGTAAGGTGGCAGTTGACAAGGGCTTTCCCCTCCCAGTATTTTTACCATGCGTTTGCACAGCCTTCTGGGTTTCACTACTCAAGGCCATGTTTGCTTTCCGTGACTGTGACAAACACCATGGATTAAAGGAATGTAGAGAAGCAAAGGGTTACTTCATCTTCCAAGTGACTGCCTGTCACAAGGCAGATAGGGTGGGAACTCAGAGACACCACAGAGGAACACCTGCTTGCATCTCCCTTGTTCTACATCTCTGTCTCTATCTCTCTCTTTCTATGTCCGTCTCTCCTCTCCTCTTCTCTTCACATTTTTTATACAGCCCAGGGCCACCTTTTTAGGGAATAGGGACAGCCATAGTGGTCCAAGCCATCTCCCATCAAAGAATAATGAAGGAAGCATCCACAGACAAGACCACAGGATAATGTGACCCAGGGACCCAGGGGGTCTCTCCACTGTGGTTCTTTCTTTCCAAGTGACCTTGGATGTGTGCGTCCAACCAGCCAATCACTGTTAGGCTGACTGCTTCTCCCTTGCATTTTCAAGACTCTTTGCCATGCGGAGTTTGTTTTCCTGGATGCCACACACCCTGCTCTGACCTCCTTGGTTCCTCATCTTCGGATGAACTCACTGACCTCCTGGGAGCTCCAGGCAGCTTTAATCTTGGGGCTGTTTTAAGCTATGAGGCTCCATCCTGCAGACTCCTGCTCTGTTCTGTTGCCAGTAGCTCTTTATTCCCACCTTTCTGTGTTATCCAAATCAAGCCATTCCCTCAGATACCACCCCCGAAGCCATCCTCCCATCTGCCAGCGTCCCAGGTCTGCCACTGAGCCCCACAGCAGTCATCGGCCCAGGATTTGATTTCACAAATGAAGAATTTCCACTTGTGGTTTTCAGTCCTTTTTTTAAATCTTTACATCTCTTTCCTGATATTTTACATCTTATGCTCATTAATACTTTCTTTTTTGGTGTTATGGGATCAAACCCAGGGCCCTGTACATGTCATCAGAGAGTCTGCTACGGAGATGCCTAGAGCCTGTTCTGTCTTTTTACTCATTAGGCGACACGTTCATCAGGTTTCTGAACAAACCTACAGTGAGCACTTGAAAATCTGTGTGCTAAGTCCACATTTTGAGAGTTTCTTCCCCTGGTACAAGTTATAATATCTGAGGGGGGTGGAGAGAGAAATGCAGTGACAGACAGAGACAGAGACAGAGAGAAACATAGATGGAGAGAAACAGAGACAGAGAGAGAAACAGAGAGACAGAGACAAAGAAAGAAACACAGAGAGTCAGAGACTGACAGAGACAGAGACAGAGATAGAGAGAGACAGAGACAGAGAGACAGAGGCAAAGAGAGAAACACAGAGAGACAGAGAGAGAAAAATGGAGACAGAGACAGAGATCTTATTGGAAACTGGGTGACTTAGACAATGACCTTTAGACATGGGTCTTAACCATCTGGTGGCTTGCCTTGCCTAGCATGAGCCCCTGGCTTTCAAAGCCTGTGGTTTTATCCCAGGACCTGGCTCCTCCCCAGTGAGGGCTGCACGTGCACCCATCTTCAGAGTTTGCAGAAGTTGTTCTGGGTAATATTTCTGTTTCACTGATGAGCCTGAGCTCAAGATGGAGAGTTGTGTCCATCTGGGCTGCCGTACGCCGTGCTCCAGTGTCAGACTCTGCCCATTGTCCCCTGAGCTCCTGGCTTGTGTCCTTGTCTTTGGGTGGAACCAGAAATCAAATGTACCATAAGCCCATTGGCTAGTCCACTGCATAGAGCGTGTGAGGTTCCTGGTTACAGGGTTCACTGCTCACCTGGGTCAGTGCCGCTCCTTAACCGTGACTGACCTGCTGCTGCTGAGCTCCCACTGCAGCCTCCGCTGCTCTCGCCGCGGCTTGAGCTCCCAGAGCCACTGATCCCCACTTTGCCGAATCATTCTGCCCAATTCGTCAAGAGTTGAATCTGTTTTGCTATGAAACCGTAGCCGTTGTGATGGCTGTGCAGAGCAGAGAGGGTTGGGCAAGCTCCTTGCTCCACCGTTTGGAAACCTCTTCTCATCTCTCTCTCTCTCTCTCTCTCTCTCTCTCTCTCTCTCTCTCTCTCTCTCCCCCTCTCTCTCCCTCTCTCTCTCTCTCTCTCTCTCTCTCTCTCTCTCTCTCTCTCTGTCTCTCTCTGTCTCTCTCTCTCTCTCTCTCTCTCTCTCTCTCTCTCTCTCTCTCTCTCTCGGGCCACTCCTGTGACCTCTGTAAGTCCTCTTCCTTAAGCCGTGTGTCCCACGGACGGAGGCCCAGAGACAGGAGCAGCTTGCCCAGGGCCGCACAGCCGGTGACTGGAGGATAGGTCTGGGTGCCACTATCAGAGGGCAGAAAGCAGATTCACAAACCGGTTCCTGGGCCCTCTAATCTCCTGCCCCGGACCATGATCCTTTGCATCACACGGGGTCTCGGCCGCTTCCTTGGAAAAGGAGAACAATATATTATTTATAGCAAAGGCTTTGATGCAGAAATTATGCAGAGACCATTAAAAGGCAGGTTGAGGACTGGCCCTTCCTTTTTAAAGACAAGGTCTCTCTATGCATTCCTAGCTGCCAAAACTCACTATGTAGACCAGGAACGCTGTTTAGATCAGCCTGGCCTTTGACACATGGAGATCCACCTTCTCTGCCTCCTGCATGCTGGAGTTAAAGGCATGTGCTACTGTGCCTGACCGAGCTGTGTTTCTTTGGAGTAAAGTGACCAATATTTTACTCGCAGACCATCCTTCCATGCTGAGATGTGAGCCTCATGTATCTGTGGAAAAGTTAATATGACAAGGAGACCATTCTACACAGCGACCTGGATTCCTGCCACATTAAAAAAAAAACAAAAAAACAAAAAAAAACAAAAAAACAGGCTGTTGGACAATGATTGCATTGTGTTGAGCTAAATTGAATAATTGATATCGGCCTAAACAAAGAGCATCTCCATATGGTTCAATCTCATATTAATATTAATGAGGATAACACAAACATCAATTAAATAATTAAATGCAAAGTCACTGACAAATTACTTTTTCTATTTGTTCAATGAAGCCTCCTGGGGGGTTTTAAGGTCTAGATGGGGTCCTTAACATCATTTTGACGTTGAGGAAGAGATCGTAGATACATCACTTGCTCCTTGTTAGCTGGACCAGAGTTCTCTCACAGGCCTCTCTCTGGAGTCAGCAAAGCAGAAGGTTTTTCTAGGGCCAGTGTTCCTGTCCACATCTGAAATAATCTAAGAAAATCGAGAGCTAAAGAAGAGCCTTCCATTTCTATGGTGGCTGAGCGCCCAGTTGGGCAGTGTCTACACGGTTAGGCAAGTGTCTATACTGCTGCAGAGAATGTGTGAGGCTTCTCTCTCCTTAGACCCTTTCCCAGGGTTGCACTCAAGTGGAAAACTGCCAGGTGTGTTTGGCGCCCAACTTTCCTCTTGTGATGACCATAGATCTTGTGGTAGGTGAGGCCCCACCAACAGCTGTGATTTGTTCTTCCATCTTCTTTAAAGGAATCTGAGGGAGGCTGAGGAGAACAGTCTGAGGGAGGCTGCGGAGGGGAGTCTGAGGGAGGCTGTGGAGGGCAGTCTGAGGGAGGCTGCAGAGGGGAGTCTGAGGGAGGCTGCGAAGCGGAGTCTGAGGGAGGCTGCAGAGGGAGTCTGAGGGAGGCTGCAGAGGGGAGTCTGTGGAGCTCAGGGAGGCTGCGAAGCGGAGTCTGAGGGAGGCTGCAGAGGGGAGTCTGGGGAGGTTGTGGAGGGGAGTCTGGGGAAGGTTGTGGAAGGGACTCTGGGGGAGGCTGTGGAGGGGAGTCTGATGGAGGCTGCAGAGGGGAGTCTGAGGGAGGCTGTGATAATGTTCTGGCCTGAGATCTCTTCATGCCTGAGAAGAGCAAACCCTGATCCCTGGTGAACACAACCCCAAGTCTTGTTGCTTGAGTTGGGGTCTTTCTAGGTAGCCCAGACTGACCTTAAGCTCAGAATCCTACCTCAGCCTCCTAAGGTGCTGGGCTTAACCCCAGGTCTGTCCACCTTCCGTTCAAGCACACACACAGACTGGCTTTTGCCTCCAAAGGAGACTGAGAAGAATGTTTCCAGCTGGGATCCTATTTTCTCAGTCTACTTTACTCTCGGCCGATTTTTACCTTGCCTTCCCTCTTGTGCAGAGAGAGGGGATATTATATTTGGGCATATTGGCTTCATGCGGCTTGGCTGCCAACGACTCCCTTGGAGCATTTCTTTGGGGCTAAAATGTAATAAATGAAACCACTCAGATCTGGAAGGCGTGTGGAGAGAGAGGGGCTGTCTCAGGAAGTATCCCACAGTGTCCTTGCCCTGGGGGGGCCTTGCCCTGGGGGGGGCCTTGCCCTGGGGGGGCCTTGCCCTGGGGGGCCTTGCCCTGGGGGGGGCTGCAGTGTTCCCTTCTTCCTGGGTCTTGCAATTACTCTCCTGATGATAATCATAGACTTACAAACTACTTGTCGGGGGAGGAAACATGGTAGTGTTGGAGTGGGGGAGGGACGGTGGTCATACAGGGTGGGGGAAATCTAAGGGGTGGAGTCTAGCAGGGTGTTTATTTGACAAGAGGAAGATTCCCTTGGAATTCATCTCTCTGCCTCCTCCAAAATCTCTGAGGAAATTTATTTCTCTTGCAGGGAACTGCCTCCTTTCACTTCTGTCTGAGTCTCTTGGACCTGGGTACCCCTCCTTCTCACTATTTCCTTCCTCCTCCCTCCCTCCTTCCCCCTCTCCCTCCTTCCTTCCTCCCTCCCTCCCCTTTCTCCTTCCTTGTTTCTTCCTTGCTTCCTTCTTTCCTCCCTTTCTCCCGCTCTTCCTCTTTACATCCTTCCTTTCTTCTTCCCTCCCTTTCTTCCTCTCCTCAAAGTCATTAAACCCTCCCTGTCTGCACAGGGCAGGGTCTCAGTGCCATGAGGGGAGAGAGATGACAGCCACAGGCTCCCTGTGTGACCAAGGTCAGGCCATATGGGCACAGTTAATGGCCACCTTGTCCCAGATAGACACCCTGTTCTCTGCACCATCTACTCTAACCATTGCTTCTTGAGTCTTGGATCTTCTATGGGATGACCATGGTGTGGAGAAGAAACACTTGGGCCTGATGGAGGTTCCATGAAGTGTGCTGCATGTGGCAGGGGCCTGGGACATGCTCCTCTCCCAAACTTGTCCCTCCGAGTTGGGGCTCCTCTTGCTCTTTTTCCTGCATCCTACTGAGCGTAAGCCTGACCTTCTTCTTGACCTTCAGCTTGACCTTCAGATTGACCTTCAGATTTTTTTTTCTTCTTCCCGCAGGTAGTGGAGGAACTCTTGCAGACCCTGGATATGGAGAAGAAAGCGGTGGCCATGGGGCATACCCAAGTGAGTTAAGTCCTTGCCAATGTCAGCCACCTCGAGGGACCCTCCGCACCTAACTTGTGCTTCACCCCTCATCACTTGGGGCTCCCTCCTCCAGACTTCAGGGGACAAATAACTTCTGTCTCCTACCTCTTACAAAGTCAAGATGACATGTGTCCTATGTGTAGAAGTGACACCAGAAATGCCATTCTTAGAGTCCCCTGGCCCAAGAGACCTGAGAGTCTAGAAGAGTTGACACCTGTGTCCTTAAATAACCTTCTGAGCTCCAGCAGGAAGTGTATGCATCCTAAAAGTCTTCTTAGAGAGAGGAGCAGGAGAGTACCTGTTTATGCGGTGGCTTATTTGGAAGAACGGGCCACTCTGAGATTGTGGACTTTTAAAGGAGTGCTTATGGATATTTATGAAGCAGGTGGCTTATTCATGGAGAAGGACCCTTTCTCTCTCTCCCAAGTCTTCCTTTGTGTGTGTTTCTTTTTAAAAATTCACCACAAAAGGGAAAGGGTGTCATGTGTGAGCCATGATCTGATGACATCAGCCCTTCAACAGAATACCTGACCAAAGCAAGAAAGGGTTGACTTTGGCTTATAGTTCAGAGTGGTACAGTCTGCCACAGCATGGAGGTAGGAGCCCTCTGATTGGTCTCGTTGCATGGGCAGCCAGGAGGCTGAGAGAGAACAGGAAGTAGAGTCTGCCTATAAAACCTAAGCCCCACCCCAGTGATGCACTTCCTCCAGCAAGGCTCCACCCCCTAAAAGTTCTACAACTTCCCTAAACAGCGCCAGCTAAGTCTAAGTTTTGGAGTTAGCATGAGGTGCATTTCACATCCAAGCCATGGCATAGACCCTTAATAGTACACACCCGTGGGTGACACCCAATGGCAGTGTCAAGGGTATGTAACTACGAAGGGACCCTGCCCATAAGGAGACAGCTTCCAAGACACTTCTGGAGTTTCCCTCAGCTACCTTGTGTCTAACTGCATGTCTACCTTCTATCAAATATCAGAAGGAAGCATGCCTCCACAGATGCGGCCTCTCCTACTGTCTCCTCTACCATCAGTATACGGGGGGAATGTCTGAGAACAGTGTGAGTAATCTGAGGAGTTTAGAGCTTTTCCCCCGTCCACTTAGATCTTTATAGAAGACATCTGTGCTTCCCCAACACCCCTGCATACTGTTGGATTTCAAGAAAGGAAATTTAGGGTTCCTAAATTCTTTGACCCCAGAACCGCCGTCTTTTTGTTTTTGTTGCATAGTCGTTACCAACTCTAGGAGCTGCCTGGGAAGCAAGCACTGGGTTTCAAACTCAAGAACCGTGTTGCAAACTGGCAGGACATCTGATATGAACTCAGAACCCAGACTGGAGAGGGTGCAGAGAAAAGGGGTGGAGCCTCACTTCCCCAGATCATTACCATAGCCCGCTGACCTGAGCAGGCAGACCCCTGACTTCAGGTGCATATGAGGCTCTGGGGAAGGGCTCTGCTTTTCCCACAGGCACTGTGGCCATGGAGTCCTCCTACAGAAACCCCCTTCTTGGTGAGCTCAGACATTCCCTGGCCCGCTGTTCAGGAGCCTGTTTTAAACACACTAGCATCTCTGGCCTCTAGCCCAAGCTTCAGGTCACAGTGGGCTCAGATTCATTACCCCCAAGTCCTTTGCACATGTTTCTGACAAAACAAGAATCACTTTGTGCTCCTGGGCTCTCACCTCAAGCCGCAGACCTCCAGATGGCCTCGTGTTTTGAGACTGTGTTTTGGGGGGACCAGCTTATTTCTGGAGACCCACAGGGAGTGGATGATAGTCCCTAGACCTTTCCCACATGCTGAGGTTCGTCTGCTGGACGGTAAGCCTGGAGAACATGCTCCTGCAGTCCCTCGGTCTTGGCTCCACATAGAAGTACCGTTCCTCAGCTCCACTCCCTCATCTCTCTAGTCCACCCATAGTAACATCCCCCAAGAGCTTGCACAAACCCAATCCTCAGCCTCTGCTCAGAGCTACCAGAGCAGAGACTGCAGGAGGAGTGCAACGGCTGCTCCCACGCGCTCTCTGGGGCGACTTTGATGCATGCCGGAGTCTGAGAACCACCGGGCTGGATAATTACCCAGTTATTTCATGAATACAGAAATTGGTCCCCGCAGTCTCAGTGGTCAGTGAGAGAAAATAGAAGCTACTGTGTGATTTTTACAGAGTCAGGGGCTGGCAGCCTAGAAACCTCAAGCTCCTAGAACAGTACACAGTTGCCACTGAGCAGTGCTTGGCATTCACTCGGAGTAACGGAGGCCAAGGTGACCTCTGAGAAGCTAGGCTCAACACTGGGCTTGGTTTCTGGGGCAGGTACAGAATCTTTGCCGTTGTCGAATCTGGTACCGGCAGGCGGGAAGCCTCTGGAAAGCCCAAGGAAAGCCAGATTGGAAAGAGAAGTAACCACCCTGTCCCTGACCAAGGTTGCAGCTTCTTTAACTTCTGCCTCAGTTGCCACCTATGTAACATGGAGCCGGCCTTCCGACCCCTGCCCACTTCCTTTAGCAAAGTCAATGCACCGTTCTTTGAGGAATTCATTTCCCTGTGGACAAAACCATTTGCCAAATAAGGCCACATTTTAATGCTTAAAGAACAAAAAACACTCAGAACTGGCTCACTGGTGAAGAACATTTGCTGCTCTTGCAGAGGGCGGGCGCCTAGCTCCTGCTCCAGGGGTCCGATGCATTTTCTCCACTGGTACCTGCATGTGTGAGGTACATGCATATAAACTCATGCAGATGATTGCAAACACGTATTGAAAATAAACCTTTAGGGTACAGAAAGATCGATCTGCTTTTTTTGGAAAGAACTGAAACTCCTCTGATCTGTGAGATGACCCAGAGGAGAGGCCTCTAGTCCCTCAGCACACGGAACTGTCACCCAGCAAAACCTTTGGAAAAGCCTGAGTTTGTGGTCTTAGATTGAGAACAGTAGTGAGCCACCTGTGTGTTCCTTAGAGGTGGGGAACAGGATGCTCCTTGTTGCCAGAATCTGATAAGCAGGTAGACCCCCAAGAGGAGAGGTCATCTAGATTTTTTGTTGTGATTTTTCCAGCCCCCGCCACCTCCCCAAGGTTGTGCTGTGGGTCGTGACACTTCTGACAAAGTGTGTTCCACACTCAGTCAGACTGCTTGGTTGTATCATGCTCTCAAAAGCAGGGAGGAAAAGAAAGAAAGAAAGAAAAGAAAGGAGAAAGGAAGGAAGGAAGGAAGGAAGGAAGGAAGGAAGGAAGGAAGGAAGAAAGAAAGAAAGGAAGAGATCAAGCTTGGCTTCAGCAGAGCTGAGGACATGTGGACTTATTGTCACCCTGTGATCAGTGCTTTCCAGTGATTTCTTGAATGAAATTCTCAGACTTAATCAATAGAGCACTGAGCAGTGCCCCTGCTTACACAGACCTATGATCGCTTTGATCAGTGATTGCTTCTTTTCTCTCCTCCTCCTCCTCCTCCTCCTCTTCTCCTCTCCTCCTCCTTCTCTCCTCTCCTCCTCCTCCTCCTCTCCTCCTCTCTCCTCCTCTTCTCCTCCTTCTCTTCCTCCTCCTCCTCTTCTCCCTCTCTCTCCTCCTCCTCCTCCTTTTTCCTCCTCCGTCCTTCTCCTCCTCCTTCTCCTCCTCCTCCTCCTTCTCCTCCTCCTTCTCCTCCTCCTCCTCCTTCTCTTCCTCCTCCTCCTCCTCTTCCTCCTCCTCCTCTTCTCCTCCTCCTCCTCCTCCTCCTTCCTCCTCCTCCTCCTCCTCCTCTTTCCTCCTCTCTCCTCCTTCTCTTCCCCTCCTCCTCCTCCTCTTCTCTCCTCCTTCTCCTCCTCCTTCTCCTCCTCCTCCTCCTCCTTCTCTTCCTCCTCCTCCTTCTCTTCCTCCTCCTCCTCCTCCTCCTTCTCTTCCTCCTCCTCCTCCTCCTTCTCTTCCTCCTCCTCCTTCTCTTTCCTCCTCCTCCTCCTCCTTCTCTTCCTCCTCCTCCTTCCTCTCCTCCTCCTCCTCCTTCTTTTCTTTTCCTCCTCCTTCTTCTCCTCCTCTTCATATCCTCCTCCTCCTCCTCCTTCTATTCTTCTTCTTCTTCTTCTTCTTCTTCTTCTTCTTCTTCCTCTTCTTCTTTTCTTCTCCTTCTCCTTCTTCTCCTCTTCCTCTCCCCCTCCTCCTCTTCCTCCTCTTCCTCTTCCTCCTCTTCCTATTCTTCTTCTTCTCCTCCTCCTTCTAATGGCAGTGTTTGGGACTCAGTAGCTTGTGAAATTAATACAGCCATTATTGAGCCATGTAAAGGTCAGGAGTGGCTGGTCATCTTTGTGGTCACGGCAAGTGCTCTCTGATTTGTACAACAGTTGGCCCCTTGGTGGAGTTTGCTCTCCTCTTCCTGTAGGCTTGTGATCAGATCTGATGGACCAGGGGTCCCTTACTGAAAGTGGTCTTGAGTGATGGAGAGTCCACCGAGAGCTTTGTTGCAGTCAGATTTAACTTCCCTTTGGATTTCAAACTCCTGATCTGTGAGCCCAAGTCCTGAGTTCGAGTCTCAGCTTTCAGGGCCATCTGCTATTGAATTAATTGGGAGGATGATTTCCTCAATGGGACAAGTTAGAGCTTAGATGTGTAGCCTAAAGACGGCCTGGAAAGACAGCTCCACCATTAAAGCATCCCTTTTGTACCCCAAGTCTCATCCCCAGAATCCATGTAAAAAGCTAGGTATGGTGGGGCACACTGGTAATCCCAGAGCCGAGAAAGCCTTTGTTTCTCTCTCCATAAAATGGGAAACTCAAAATGGCACCCTCTCGGATCCTGCCTGCCAAGTGCCCTCTCTCCTACGTGCCATGTGACTTGTGGGGTTTGCTCTGAACACTCGATAAACATCATCCATTATTCGACAGCATCTCCACGCAGGAATGACAGATATGGTGACACCTTTGGTTTCTTCTGACAAATGATGGGGCTGGGTGAAGTTGGCTACGAGACATCTTTCCTTGGCAGGTGGGAAGGCAGACTGAGGGTGTGTAGTCGGGGACACACTCTGCCTCCAGAGCCCCAGGTCTCTATAACCCCTCCAACCCAAACCTAGAATTTCTTTTATCTTCCACTGGTCGGCATCCTGTTCTCTGCAGTTTGGTCACGGACCACCCATGGGACATGACCATGTTATCCCAGCACCACCAAACCTTCCTTTCTCACTGATGCTCTGTAGCTGTGCGCTCTGGTAGGAGCCTAGCAGCTCAGGGAAGGGTTGCACCAACCAGGAGGGCAGTGCCCTTCCCACAGCCTCTGCTCTGCTTCCGTGCTGAGTCTGGGTGTTTCTAGACACTCTCTCTCAGATGGATTTGTCATTGATAACGAATATCTGGGGCCAGCCTGGGTGCATGGACTCAAGATAGCCTGGGATGAGGCCCCAGGATATACATTTACTGCCACCCAGAGAGGATTCTGTCCTGTGGGACTTTAGGGACTTTAGGACGTAGCACTGGTAGTGGCTGCCAGACATGCCCTTCTCCTGGGATCAGGGTGAAATTCAGGATGTGGTTTAGTAGAGGCTCTTTCTGTTTTTAATTTTGATAGTCCAGGCTGGCCTTTCAGTCACCAGGATGTAGCCCAGGCTGGCCTTTCAGTCACCAGGAAGTAGCCCAAGCTGGCCTTTCAGTCACCAGGATGTAGCCCAGGCTGGCCTTTCAGTCACCAGGATGTAGCCCAGGCTAGCCTTTCAGTCACCAGGAAGTAGCCCAGGCTGGCCTTTCAGTCACTAGGAAGTAGCCCAGGCTGGCCTTTCAGTCATCAGGTTGTAGCCCAGGCTGGCCTTTCAGTCACCAGAATGTAGCCCAGGCTGGCCTTTTAGTCACCAGGATGTAGCCCAGGCTGGCTTTAAACTCACCATTAGCCAGACATGACTTTGAATTTTTTATCTTCCTGCTTCCAATACCCAAGCGCTGGGATTCCCTCATGGTTTGTGGATGGATCCCAGGACTTCTGGCATTGTAGACAAGCACTCTGTCAACTGAGCAACATCTCCAGCCCCAGATTCTGCTTTTGCCAAAGCTCCTGGTGGTGTCTGTCCTGCTGCAGATGCCTAGGGCATGCTGGGTAGCCAGGAGCTGGAGGCAGGAAGAGGATCCGAGGGAGGGCAAACCACTTCCTTTCTTCTGTCCTTCATTAAGCAGCAGCTGCACCTGAGAAGATAAGTTCCAAGCCTTAGACACACAGGCTGGGCAGAGGTCTCACCTGCACCCTCCTCCCCTGACCCCAGGTTTTCCTTAAGGCGGGCGTGGTCTGCAGGCTGGAGAGGCAACGGGAGAAGCTTGTGTCCCGGAATATCATTCTCTTCCAAGCGGCCTGCAGAGGCTTTCTGTCTCGCCAGGAATGTAAGAAGCTGAAGGTATTGATCACACCCGTATGAAGTGGGTGGGCACAACTGTGCATCCACCATGATGCCCCGTGCAAGGGGTACCCTAAGAATGCTTGGGCAAGAGCTCACCCTGCCACGGGACATCTACCCACCAGCCTGTGCTGGAGGTATATGCAATAGATCAATAAGAGACTGTGGCTTTGCCTTCTCTATCCGGTTGGTCCCCTTTCCTCATTCCCAGGCGGGCGAACCCCATACACCCCCTTTCCCTTCTGCAGATCCGTAGGCTGGCTGCACTGTGCATTCAGAAGAACCTGGCTGTGTTCCTGAAGGTCAAGGACTGGCCATGGTGGGGGCTTCTGGCATCTCTTCGGCCCCTGTTGAGTTCCACGCTCAGCACGGAGCAGCTTCGAGCCAAGGAGGTGAGTTCAGTCCTCTGGGTGGTGACACCAGCCTACCTCCATGCTTGTCCCCAGCACTCAGGGCCCTGGTGGACATTGACCTCAGCAGCCTTCTGTTTGTTTGCTCGCAGGCTGAGACTGTGTTCCCCCAAACACAGATGCTCGATGGAATGCTGGTTGATTGTGCCAGTTACCTTCAGGCTGCGGGGCTTTTGCATCTCAGAGAAACCCTTGCCATTCTTTCACCCCCAACACATACACACACATGCACATTCACATACATAGAAACAAACACACATGCACACACACACATGCATACACACATGCGCACACACACAAGCACTTACACATGTACACACACAAGCACTTACGTATGCACACACATATGCACACACATGCACACCCATACATGCACACACATACATACACACACATGCACACACACATGTATACACACACAAGCTATAACCAGTCACTACACCATGACCAGCCATGCCACCCTTTTTAAAAGCTCTATTTTTGATTGAAAGATAATTACAGGAGTGTATGGGACGGGATGCTGACCCTCGACACTGTGGCATGTGGAGTGGTGAAGCCAAAGACATGACATGAGCTTCGCAAATCCTTTCAGCAAATGTGGACTGCTGGGTGTCCCTGTAGCCCTAGAGGGGCTCACTAGGTTACCTCGTGTCCCTGAAGCCTTGGCATCTGCGACTTCTAATATGAGTGGACGGTGGGGCTGACCATTCAGCCTCTGCATGGACATTTGTCTTGCAGGGAGAGCTGACACTGCTGAGACAGAAGCTGCAGAAGTCAGAGAACTCGAGGAGCGAGCTCAGACAGAGCGTTGACCTGCTGGAGAGCAAGGTAGGCTTCCTGCCGCACACTCGGATCCCCTGCCTCAGCCTGTGACACTCAGGCAGCTATGACACCCTGTGTCTTCCTGACTCCACACAACCAGACAATGCCATCTGGTCCCAAAGAGAAAAGCTCCCTCTGTAAGCCACGAAAGGAGAAAGGGTTTTACATGTCTCACCAGGTAAAACAAGGGTGTTGATTAGAGGGTAAAGTGAAGACATGATGAATCTGTGTCATCAACGTTGTCATACATGCCATGGGTCAGGTCCAGAACATGCAGAGAATGCATGCCAGTTTGCTGGAAGACAGACCATCCAATAGGGAAATTTAACAACTGGCCGAAATGTGCACAGATGGTTCCCAGGTGGGAAGCTGCTTCCTGTTTGCTTTTCCTCAAACCATTGGTAATTTATTTGAAAGCTATTTTAGGAGCCCATGGTACATGTGAATGAGAACCTCAGCCTCATTCTGAGGTTGCCTGTTCTGGGAAAACTTTCCTCTTACACTGCCTGACGTCTGCTGTTAACAGGTGTCTCCTCTGTTGAGTTTTTCCATTTTGAGACTGAGTCCCATGCAGCCGCGGTTGGTGTAGCCACAGATGGTAAACGGTTTTTAAAGAAGTACTTTTATTTTTAAATTATCTGTGTTGGTATGGATCTGTGCATGTACGTGCAGGGCACAGTGTGGCCAGAAGAGGGCACTGGACTCCTTAATGCTAGAGTTGCTGGTAGTTGTGCGTTCTCAGTTGTGGGTGCTGGGACCCAAACTCAGATCCTCCGGAAAAAACAGCAAGTTCAATTGACAGCGGAGCATCTCTTCAGACCCTGAACACACACACATACACACAATATACACATACAACACACACAATACACATACACAATATACACACTAAATACACACAATATACACATACAATATACACATACAATATACACACATACACCATGTGTGCTGTGTGTGCATGTGTGAGTATGTGTGCAAGCATTTGTGTGAATGTGTGCATATGTTGTGTGTATAGTACATGTGTATGTCTTTGTGTTTGACTGTACATGTGTGTGCAAGTGTGTGAATGTGTGCATGCATGGGTGTGTATATTTATTTGTCTATGTGTTTATTGTGTGGTATGTGTATATTTGTGTGTGTTTGCATATGTATTTGTATATGTGAATGTGTATGTGGGAATGTGTATGCATTTGTGTATGTATATGCATATATATGTGGGGTACATGTGCATGTGTGTGTACATGTGTGTGTGATGTCACAGGAACACAGGCACCTTACCAGAGCCTATGCCACTGAAAAACTTACTCTTCCTCCCGAAGTGTTGTCTCAGCTGGGGTGTGGCACGAGTCCCCATCCCACCCTTCTGGAATCTCGGCTGGCTTGATCTTGTACAGTTAGCCACAGCTGCTGTTAGCCAATGAGTGCAACCAGATGGCAGTGTTCCACATTGCTCACACATACACACCTATGCACACACTTGCACACATGCACAAACACACCTGGCTCTTGCATTCTTTCTCTCCTTTCTTCCACAATGTACTGGCATTAGAGACATTCTTATCTCAGAGACTTGCATGCTAAAAACCGCAATTAGACTCACAAGGAGAGGCTCAATCTAGTAGCAATCAGGAACTGCAGATCATTGCCTCTGTAAGTGCCACTTTAGGCTCCAAACAGGCAGATTGACAAGGGGCTGGCAAGGATGTGTGTGTGTGTGTGTGTGTGTGTGTGCGCGCGCGCGCATGCACGCACGTGTGCGCATCTGTGGTGTGTGTCAGCCTCTACACTTGCGGCATGGCAATTGATGTTATGTGTGTGGACAAGCTGCTGTTGCATATACAAGTGCCCTGCAGTTACTCCTGCACTGGCTGCCAAACCCCCACACATGACAGGAGAAGAGCAGGTGGACCTTCCTCCATCATGTGGGTTCTGAGGTTTGAACTCAGATCATTAGCCTTGGCAGCAAGTATCCTAACCTGTTGAGCCCTCTCGCCAGCCCTGTGGAAGTGTTTTGGTGCTAGGCTGAAAAACCAGGGAACCACCCACTCGATTCGGACAGGGGATGAACAACATTGCTTCTTCCCTCCTGTCCGTCCCGCTGAGTCTCCTGGGAAGCAGACTTCAGACCTAACCAGAAAGCCCATAATGGTCCAGCCATGATTGCTCCTGTGGGCATATCTTCCCTGACAGCTCAGGACTGTAGCACGCAGGGTCCAACACTGGTTGGTGACATTTCTCCCCAGGTCACATTTTCCAGCAATGTGACATTTTCAACCAGGGACATCTCAAGTTCACAGCCAGTGTCCCTCTCCTGTCTTTCATCCCAGAGAAACATGACTTGTCCCTGAGATTTGGTGCTTGCGGCATCCTGTGCCACAGTTACTGGTGTACGCAGGCTTCCTGCCTGAGGAGCCAGCAAGACACCTTTAACACTGAAACCCTCCCAGCCTCGTCTGTGGAAGGTGTGACCCAGAAGGGATGATCCAGGAGGGGCTCCTCATCTCTGCTGCTTCTCTGACTGGCTCTGAAGTGACTCTTGGGGACTATCAGGGCTCACTGTGAAGTCTGGGGCAGGTCCCTGTAGAGACCGGTAGAGAGCAAGGACAACCAACCACCAGGCTTTAGCAAAGCTGAACCCAGACTTAGAGTATCCCCAATTTTCCTGCAAAGACACTAGGCTTAGAGATGCTGAGCCCATGCTTGGAGTATCGCCAGAATTCATGCATAGACTTCAGACTTAGCACTGGTAAACCTAGGCTTGGGATGACCCTGTAACACCCACCTTTCTATCAAGTTCTCAGATATTGCACATGCTGCTTCTCTCTCTCTCCTCTCTCTCTCTCTCTCTCTCTCTCTCTCTCTCTCTCTCTCTCTCTCTCTCACACACACACACACACACACACACACACATACACACACAGAGAGACAGAGACACAGAGAGACAGGAAGACAGAGATGGGGAGAGAAAGTAGAGAGAAGAGAAAGGAGAGAGAGGAGAAAGAAAAGAGATAGGAGAGAGGTTGAGAGAGGAGAGGGAGAGGAGGAGAGATAGGAGCGAGAGAGATTGGGAGAGGAGAAAGAGAGAGGGGAAAGAGGAGAGAGGTAGGGGATGGAGGCAAGGAGACGGGGAGAGAGAGAAAAGATCAAGAGAGGAGAGGTAGGACAGAGAGATTAGATAGAGATAGATGATAGACAGACAGACAGACAGATAGATATAGATAGATGATATTTTTAACACAAGTAGTTGCTGTCAATCTGTGCCCTCTTTGGAATGTTACCCACAAGCCCCTGCGGCCGAGCCTGTACTTTTACTCAGGCTGGCCTTGAACACAGGTTCTTCTGCCTCAGCCTTCAGGTCGCCAGGGTAACCAGAGAAAGTTCCTTTCTCTTTGACTCTATAAGAATGTGCAGCCATTCATGTTCCCTTCTGCCTGCTTGTCCCGAGGGACATCGTCCCTAAGTAGAAAGGGCGATTTTGCTGATTCCAGCACAGGGTGGATCTGGGGAGGGTTGTCAAAGCAATTTTCTATCAATTGCCCTATGACAGCTGTAAAAAAAAAAAAAAAAAAAAAAAAAAAAAAAAAAAAAAAAAAAAACTCTGCTATGTTTGCAAGCCAGACTCACCCATCCTTAAATTGGTTTTTACCGCTGTGAGTGTGGAACTCACTCCTCTGTGAAGGAGAGGGGAGGAGACGGATGGGGAGGAAAGGGGCGAGGGATGAAGGGAGAAAGGGGGAGAGGGTGGGAGAGGGGGAAGGGAAAGGTTTGCATAGATTTGACCATGAGAGAGTACCCTGCAGCTCAAAGAACTCTGTGGTTCCAAGAAACTAAAAATTAATGAATTAAATTAATTCTGTGCTCCCCATGCTCAGACGAATTAGCACAAATTAAATGTCATACTACACTTCTAAGCGAGGATACTTGTGTCCTTGCTGGAATCGAGGCTGATTCCCAGGGTGGGAGATGGTTAGGATCTTGGCCCTGGATGTGACTGGATTGTACTGGTCACTGGCCCAACCCCATCAGGCTTTTGCATAGCCACCAGCAAACCTAACTTGCCCATAGGCCCCTCTCAGAGGCCACCCACACAGAGCCCCAGAGAGCTCCCAATTTAGTTGCAGCAGATGTGAGTTCAAATCTCGGCTTTGCCGTTTGCTTTCTTGGACTCCCCATCTCTCCCTCTCTCTCTCCGTTTCTCAAGTTTCCATCTGGGTCATGGCTGGATCTGAAAAGAAAGCCTGTAGAGAATGCAGTGGCCTCAGTTTCTAGAGCACGACTCTTTCCCCAACAACACAGGTCATTTGTTCCAGAGCCAAATATTAGTGACCATGTCCAGGGAACAGATTCAGGTTACCCACAATTCCACAGTCCAGCATGGTGACCATTTTATGAAGTGTTATAACATAATAAAGGGAACCACAAATCAATACTTCTGAAGTATATTGATGGAGAAACATCAGTTGTCGCTTATTGAAAATGAGGAAACCTCTACCACAGGCCACTGATGCTACAACATTCTTAGGTGGTGACGACAAGGAAGAAAGGCGGATGCTAAGTGTTAATACACCACAGGTTCCCTCCCTGCCATTTGAAAATGGATAATCAGAGAAAGTAACGTGAGCACCTACTATGTGCCAGGCTCATCTCACTTATCTCCCACAACCGTTCTACTACTTCCCTCCCTGCCTT
Organism: Micromys minutus; assembly: GCF_963924665.1. Taxonomy (NCBI): domain Eukaryota; kingdom Metazoa; phylum Chordata; class Mammalia; order Rodentia; family Muridae; genus Micromys; species Micromys minutus. Next base: position 34,205,096 of record NC_137964.1, read on the forward strand.
TAAAAGTGGAGAAAACCAATAATCGAAGAACACACTGTGTGCTAGCAAGAGAGTTCCTCCACACCAGGAACAGCTACATCCTGAAGGATGAACTTTCAGCCTTTATGAAGCCGGATCATCCATCCCCCGAACCCCCGGAAGTGGTTTGTCCTAGGATGGTCCTACTGTGTGCAGCATGTAGAGAAAAGGTTCAGTGGTCTTGGTTTCTCATCCTCAGATCACAGACTTGACCTCAGAGCTTGCTGACGAACGCTTCAAGGGTGACGTGGCCTGCCAGGCACTGGAGAACGAGAGGGCAGAGCGACTTCAGGCCCTCCGAGAGGTTCAGGAGCTCAAGGTGAGAGCTCAGGGTCACGTAGTGGGGTGGTTGGAAGTGGTGGATCCTGGTTACTGCTGTTCCTCTGGGACCTGTCAGCCCAAGTGAGAGAGACACACAAGTTAACTGACTTCTATACCCTGGGCCCTAGGGACAGCCTAGTCAGTGTTCCCAAAATAAGAGCTGGGAGGTGCTGTGGGCAGTGACCTTAGCAATGAGGCATGATATAAGTAGCAGATCAGTGACCTTGGAATGACCCTTGAATAGGAAAAGTGCAGGGGACATATCATGCTTGTATCCTGAATGTGTAACAAGTGGCCAAACCCTGTGAAACTGTCATTCTTGGCCAGTTTAGTCCCCTTTCATTACTGCAACAAAGTATCTCAGGTGGCTTCTTTTATAAAGCAAAGAGGTTTGCTAGCTCGTGGTTCTGGAGACTGAAGGTCTTGGGCTGCCCCACTGGCCCAGCCTTTGGTAAAAGCCCAAGTAATCAGGCATCATGGCAGGCAGGAAAGATCACTGCACTGAACAGGAAGTGGGAAGGAGGTCAGGCTCCCTGCTTTTATACGTAATTACTGAAGCAGGGGTCCCACAGGAACCACTGCAATTCCTTCCAGGGCCCAGCAACCTGAAGACCTCTGCTGGGCCAGATCGTTTACAGTGCCAGGCAGAGGACAAATTTCCCGATACGTGAACCTGGGTTTGGGGTATGGATTCTGTCCTTTCCAAACTTCAGCCAACACTGAGCGTTTCTTCCAGGCTAAGTATCAGCAAGTGCAAGAAGCGTTGGGGGAAGTACAGAAGCAGCTGGAGGAGGCCCAGCAGAGGATCCAGCTTGCCAACCTGGAGGAGAAGCCCACGGGGGGAGGTGAGCAGCCAGAGGCTCCCAGGTTGGATGCCACCACGTGGAACACCTTCCCCTTCTGTGTATTTATTCACGGGTATGCATGGAGCATGTAGGTCCCACTCACACCGTGTCTGCCATGGCCAACGGGTACAGCGCTGCCTGACCAAATCTACTGAGAAAACTGATCACTGCAAAAGGCAGAGTCACAGTCAAAAGCCAGGAGGGGCTGGAAATGTGTGCCATTTGGTATAGTGCTTGCTGAGCCCGCTTCGGGAATGATCCCTAGTACTTGATAGAAGCTCGAAGTGATGGTCCAGGCTTGTGATCTCAGCTCTGGGGAGGCAGAAACAAGCGGCTTGATAGGTCTAGGTGGTCACTCACCTTGCCAAGTTTATGAGTCCCAAGGGGAGTGAGAGACCGTGTTTCAAACACACACACACACACACACACACACACACACTGATGGAATGCAAGACAAGATCCAAGGTTGATCTCCGGCCTTCACATATGCACACATGCACAGGTACCCCCATTCGGGGATGTGCACACGTGTGCGTGCATGTGCACACGAACACACACACACACACAAGTGATGAAGGGTCAGTATCTATGTGTTGCACACTATTTCTGTATCTTAAATACAGACCATTTTGATGACGATGGCTCCTGGATGGAGCCCAGCTTTTGTTGTTGTTGATTTCTCCTCTGTATTTGAATCATACCATGCTATTGAAAGATGTCACTGAGCCCCAGATTCCTCACATTCGGGTGTAGATGGTCCCAGACGGTGAATATGCAGAACTGGGCAATATGAAGTAGTCTAATACATAGCCACTCGCTACTTCTTCACCATGAAGAATGGGGCTCTACGTGCTCTCTCACACACAACCAAGTTGAGTCTGACTCTCAGAGTAACTGCCCGGTGGGAGGCAGGCGACATCGGATGCTCCTGGTGTGCCCTGGCCGTGCCACTACCTGGGGACTTGGCTTTCATGGTTGGATAGGAATGCTGACATCTTTGTCCAGTTCTCACCCAGCCATGGATCCTCTCCAGCTGGATGGAGGCTGTTGACAAAGCTCCCAGATACGAGAGTCTGGCATCTTCAGGATGCCCTTACAACATCAGGACCATCCAAGGAACAGAAATTTAGGTTCTGTGGAGAAGACACCAAGTGCAGTGGACCTTCACTAGGCTCTTAGAAAATGTTACCTACATTTAGCTGCATGTGCATGTGTGTGAAAATATGACAAATATGCTGTGGGAATCGGTTCTCCATGTGGGTCTCAGGAGTGAACTCAAGTTGTCATGTTCGGAGCCTTTTCAAGCTCCTTGACCTGATGAGCCATTTCACCATCCGACTACTACAACGCATGCACTGCGCCCTGGTTTCGTCTGAGTTTCCCTTGGAAGGGACCACAGGGCAGTTGAAGGTTTCTGATACGAGAGACCCAACAAGACAAAGTGCTCACAGGGCCAGCTGTTGCTACAGAGTCAGCTTGTGTGCGGTAGCACAGCCTCCACAGAGGCATCCCAGCGTGCTCCACCCATCCGAGAGGCTCCCCGGGCATGTTTGTTTTGCAGCCATCAGGGTGCGGATGAGGTGAGAGACACACTTACCTCGAAGGCACATCAGTCATCACATGAAGCGGGTGCTTAGCTGCAGGTGTACAGTTCAGGAAGCCAGGCCTCAGAGAACCTGTTTCTCATTATCAGTTACACATACTCTTCAAGTGAAACCTCTAAAATACAGCAAAGCTGAAGGAGCCGAAAACAACAACAACAACAACAACAGCAACAACAAGAACCATGTTCATTCACCACTGTTGTGCTTGCTTGCCGGCCTCTGTGCATCATAAAAACATGGCGGTCTTCACGACTGCCTAACTCCTTTAGTAAGTCTTCTGCAATGCACATCCAGCACCAGGCTGGACATGGAGGGCTAGAGAAAAAGTTTAGTTGAGGTTTGTTCTCAGGAAACTGGCTATACATGTGGAGATAGATTGCAGGAAGCCAGGAAACAGGTGAATAGATACATCAGGACATTGTTGGACAGATTGGTCACTCATTCACTTGCCCATTGCGTTACTCACTTTCTTACTCATGCACCCATTCATCCACCCCCCTATACATATATACATACATAATCAACCCACCCACCCACCGATCCATCCATCCATCCATAAATCCACCCATCCATCCACTCACCAGCCCACCCATCCATCCATCAATCCATCCACCCATCCAACAACTCACCCACCCACCCATCCATCTATCCACCCACCCACCTACTCACCCATCCAGCCACCAACCCATCCATCCATCCACCCATCCATCCATCCACCCACCCACCTACTCACCCATACATCCACCCAACATCCATCCACCCACCCATCCACCCATCCATCCACACACCCACCACCCACCCACCCAACCACCCACCCATCCATCAACCCACCTGCCCACCCATTCATACATCCACCCAAACATCAATCCACCCACCCAACCATCCACCCACCCACCCATCACCCAACCACCCATCCATTCATCCACCCGCCCACCTACACACCCATCCACCCATCCACCCATCCATCTACCCACTAATCCATCCACCCAAACATCCATCCACCAACCCATCTATCCATCCATCCACCCACCAACCCATCCATCCACCCACCCACCTATCCACCCATACACCCAACTACACATTCATCCACCCACCCATCCATCCATCCACTCATCCATCCATGAATCCATCCATCCACCCACCCATCCATCAACACACCCACCACCCACCCATCCATCCACCCACCTGCCCACCCATTCATACATCCGCCCACCCATCCATCCACCCACCCATTCATCCACCCACCCACTTACTCACCCATCCACCCACCAACCCATCCATTCACCCACCCACCCACACATCCACCCACCCACCCACCCATCCACCCACCCATTTATCCACCCACACACCTACTCACCCATCCACCCACCCACTAATCCATCCATCCACCGACCCACCCACCCACCCAACCACCCACTCCACCATCCACCCACCCATCCACCCATCCATCCATCAATCCACCCACCCACCCATCCATCCATCCACCCACCAACCCATCCATTCATCCACCCGCCCACCTACACACCCATCCACCCACCCACCCATCCATCTACCTTCTAATCCATCCACCCAAACATCCATCCACCCACCCATCCACCCACCCAACCATCCACCCACCCACCCATCACCCAACCACCCATCCATCCATCCATCCACCCACCAACCGATCCATCCACCCACCCATACATCCATCCACCCACCACCCATCCATTCATCCACCCGCCCACCTACACACCCATCCACCCACCCACCAATCCATCTACCCACTAATCCATCCATCCACCCATCCATCCATTTATCCTCCCACCCACCGAACCATCCACCTATTCACCCACCCATTCACCCAACCACCCAACCAACATCCACACACCGACCCACCCAACCACCCTCCCATTCATCCACCCACCCATCCAACCATCCATCCATTTATCCACCCACCCACCGATCCATCCATCCATTCATTCATCCATCAATCCATCCATCCACCCACCAACCCATCCATCCACCCACCCACCCATCCATCCACTCATCCATCCATCCATCCACCCACACACCTACTCACCCATCCACCCACCCACTAATCCATCCATCCACCGACCCACCCACCCACCCAACCACCCACTCCACCATCCACCGACCCATCCACCCATCCATCCATCAATCCACCCACCCACCCATCCATCCATCCACCCACCCACCCACCCATCCACCCACCCATCCATCCATCCATTTATCCACCCACCCACTCATCCATCCACCAAACCACCCATCCACCCACCTACCCATCCACCCTCCCACCCATCACCCACCCACCCATCCATCCATCCATCCACCCACCAACTCATCCATCCACCCACCCACCCATCTATTCATCCATCTGCCCACCTACACACCCATTCACCCACCCATCCACCCACCCACCCACCCATCCACCCACCCACCCATCCATCCATCCATCCATCCATCCACCCACCCACCTACTCACTCATCCACCCACCCATCCATCCACCCATCCATCCACCCACTCATCCATCCATCCACCTACCCACCCACCCATCCACCCACTCACCCTCCCATTCACCCACCCACTCACCCATTCATCCACCCATTCATTCATCCACCCACCCACCACCCACCCATTCACCCACCCATCCACCCACCAACCCATCCATCCACCCATCCACCAATCCATCCATTTACCCACCCACCACTCACCCACCCACACAACCACCCACCCATCCATCTACCCACCCACCCACCCATCCATCCATCCACCCATCCATCCAACCACCTACCCATCCATCCACCCACCCATCCACCCATCCATCCATCCACCCACCCATCCATCCATTTATCCACCCATCCACCCACCCACCCACCCAACCACCCACCTATCCACCCACCCCCCACATACATAACATATACACATACATACATACATACATACATACATACATACACACATAATCCACACATATACTCATCTATCCATCTATCTATCCATCCATCCACCCATCATGTCCATCCATCCATTTGTCCATTATCTATGTACTCACTGACCTATCTACACTAATATCCATTATTACTCATCAATGATACATTCATTACTTTCCATCTTATCACCCACCCAACATCTATTTCTTCACCTATCTTATCTATCATCTATCCATCTATCTATCTATCTATCTATCTATCTATCTATCTATTTATCTATCTATCAAAGGCTAGTTTCCTTTTACCAGATGCTTGGTGTCATAGTGTGTCCTAGGAGAGTCCTTATGGATACAAGCCCTTTTCTAAATTCTCATGGATTTTTCCAGGAGAAAACTAATTTGTAGCTCTCTCTCTGAAATGTTTCTTATTCCCATCAAATTATACTAAAAGCTGAGTATAAATGACTTGTTATTAATGCAATTATTCATTGTACTTGTAAGAAGCAGTGCATTGAATGAATGTCCCAAGGATGGGTGGATGGATGGACAGATGATGAGTGTATGTATGTATGTATGAATGGATGGGTGGATGTATGTATGGGTGGGTGGATGAGCAGACAGGTGAATGGACAGACAGATGGACAGACAGGTAGAAGGATAATAGATAGATATAGATAGAAAGGCACATAAATGATAAAGCAATGGACTGAGTACTTCTTATGGATGTTTTCCCAGATCCATTAACTTAAGAAATATTATTGTCTTCTTTGCTGATCAAAGATAAGACACTGTGACCCCTCATTCAGCTAGTTTCAGTTCAATTATCACATGACTTTTAAAACTAAATCAAAGGATTTAGCATACATCACATCTCTCAGGGCACTTGTGGCCAGGTTCTCTTGAGTGATCACTATCCATTTATCAAGTAACTCAACCCAAAATCAATGATCAAAATCAGCCACCCAGCCCATGCCAGGAGCATCACTCTCTGTACGCCACGATTCTGGAGGGTCCATCAGCAGCTGAAGATCATGCATTCCCGACTATGTGAACAGCTTCTAGATGATGTTGGGCATTTGCCAATGACTAGAGAACTCCCTGTCTTATAGATTGTGAAATATCTTTGGAAAAAGAAACAGCTGGGTGCTCTTTCAGGGTTTAAGGGATATGACTTCACAACAGTGAGGCCAGTCCTTCAGATGGCTGGATGTATTCCGGGCAGACTGCCTGGAGGGAGCCTGGTCTTTGTCTCATCTTGGTCTTCAGCATAGTTTCTTACCCTGAATTCAAGACCAAAGCCTAGGAGTCTTTTGGAATGTCACCTTGAAGTGACAAGCAGAATGAGGCAAAGCCCACATCTGCTGCCTCACTCACCACCCGTCGACCCTGTCATGCAGCAGACGAGTGGCAGATGCGTTTGGACTGTGCTCAGATGGAGAATGACTTCCTACGCAAGCGCCTTCAGCAGTGCGAGGAGAGGTTGGACTCAGAGATGAAGGCCCGGGCAGAGCTGGAGCAGAAGGTGAGAGGGTGAAGGGTCAGGATCGCAGACTCCTGGGGAACTGCTGTCTTCTTCCCTCCATTGTGGGAGGTCACTATGTCCTCTGGTCCTGGGGAAGGAGGATCTCTACTGTTGAAACAAACGCTGTCCCTGTGGAATATGGGGAGAGTGTTCTGAGGGAAGGGTGGTGGCCCAACTGCCTTGTGTCCAGACCTATGTCAGAGGTCTGGCTCTGGCAGAAATAACTAGGATCTGGTCCTTAGGTTCTGACCTGTAAAGTCATCACAGCACATTCCGACACTACAGTTGTCCTAGTCAGGGTTTCTATTCCTGCACGAACATCAAGACCAAGAAGCAAGTTGGGGAGGAAAGGGTTTATTCAGCTAACACTTCCACATTGCTGTTCATCACCAAAGGAAGTCAGAACTGGAACTCAAGCAGGTCAGGAAGCAGGAGCTGATGCAGAGGACACGGAGGGATGTCACTTACTGGCTTGCTTCCCCTGGCTTGCTCAGCCTGCTTTCTTATAGAACCCAGGTCTACCAGCCCGGGATGGCACCACCCACAATGGGCTGGGCCCTCCCTGCTTGATCACTGGTTGAGAAAATGCCTTACAGCTGGATCTAATGGAGGCATTTCCTCAACTGAACCTCCTTTCTCTGTGATAACAGTTGACACAAAACCAGCCAGTACAACAGTCCTAGTGTTCTATGACTGTGAATAGACACCGTGACCGAGGCAACTCTTACAGCAGACATTTAAGGGGCGTCTTACAGTTTCAGAGGCTTAGTCCATTGTCATCAGGCCTGGGAACATGGTGGTGGATCAGCGCCAAGAGCTGCATTCTGACCCACGGGCAGAGATGACAATAGATAAACTGGAACTGGCTCTGGCTTTTGCGTCCTCCCAGACCACACCCTTTAATACTTCCTCTGACATGACCACACCTCCTAATCCTTCTAAGCCTTTAAGCCCTCCCACTTCCTGGTGACTAAGCATTCAACTATCCCTATAGGGACAGTTCTCATTCAAACCAGCCCCACCTGCCTTCTGTAAGCCAGAGCCACAGCCTCTATAAGTTGTACTGTAGGTTAGGGCACCCCACATCCCTTCCAGATTGTTCTACCATTGCACATGGTGATGTCAAGGTGGACATTTTGGGCGTGTTCTACATCTTGATTGACCCTTATGCCTCCTCTGTTCTGGCTCCAAAAGCCTTGTGCTTGGGAATGTTCTTTCCCTCCTCTTATGGAAAAGTGTGTTTGTGCTCATGTGCACGTGTGTGTGTGTGTGTGTGTGTGTGTGTGTGTGTGTGTGTGTGTTGGGCTAGGTTTCATTGCACTGAAATTGAACCAATTCTAATTTTCCTGACTGCATTGGGTTACTGGCATCCTTTGGTAATGGGGCATGACAAAGGTCCCGTGTCAGAAATACACTTGAGAGGGGCCTGGATTGGGTTTCTTAGGTAATGTTCCTCCTTCATCCATGGCTTCAGGCTTCTCTACCACAGTCTAGACTGGTGTTCCCTGCTAACCCTCTCGCTGGCTGCTTCTCTTTGAGAGTCTAAGCCCAAGGTCCATCTCTCAGGTCTGTCTGGCTATTCACACATCTCTCCTTTCAAAGCCTAATGACTGCTCTCAGCCGGAGAAAGACAGCCATTATATGGCTCCCTACCTTTACCGCCCTGGTTCCGTATCATCTGCCTACCTAAGCTCCGGGAGCACCCGCCATCTTTGTGCCAGTGCTGCAGACTGAACACAGACTTCACTTGTGTGTGGGAGACAAGCACTCTGCCAGGAAGCTGCATATCACCAGCTTCTATCTCACTGTTTTTGAGAGAGCATTTTTGCTACATTGTCCAGGGTGGCCTTGAACTTGCGATCTTCCCTCTTCAGCCAGCTGGGGTGACAAACCTATACCATTAGGCCCATCTTCCCCTTCTTCCCTAAGGGCAAAGCTCTTTGTTAACAACGTCAACTCTCTGGTCAGGATGTTTGTGTGACCATCTGGCCTCTTGATTTGTCTTCCGCCATCTTTCCTCACTGGTCCCCTTCCTCTGTGGCTGGTACCTTACCCTCAGGGTCAAGGCAAATGACACCGACTCCCACAGTGTACCTCAACACTCCCATGGTCAGTTTCAAATTACCATGCAAGCCAGGCGTAGGAGCTCATGCCTGCTGTCCGCAGACCTGGGAGGTAGAAACGGCAGGTTCGGGGATTTGAGGTCAGCTTTGGCTGCTTGGCAAGTTGAAGACAAAGCTGAGTCACATGAGACCACCTCTGCCTCAGAGGGTAAAATGATAATCGCTTTTAAGTTGTCAGTGAGATGAATCTGGGCAAGCTGAGCCTCAGGAGCCCATCGCATCTTGTCCTCAAACGTTCAGCACTTTCTCAGCCCTGAGCCTTTCCCTATTCTGCAGCAGCCCAGAGGGCATTTCCTCCTCCTCCGCCTTCACAGTGCCAGCCCAGCTTCAGACCTCAAGCACCACTCTCCAGAAAGCCCTGGCTAACACAGACTGAGGTGGGAAGCCCTCAGCCCTTCACCCCACAGGGCATACATCTCTCTATTTCTTGGTGTCTCCCATTCACTGGGGGAGCCATAGGATGGGAGTGGGGGTGGGGTGGGGGTTTGTATTCTTCTACTATGTTTTCAACATGGGAGGAAAACAGACTGTGATATTCTACGGGGGGGGGGGAGGTAGCAGGGGACCCTATAAATAGTGGAAGAGAGGTGTGGTTTAACCCCCATCCCCCACACCAAGGATGATGTTGGTGGAGCTTTTAACAGTTGCTTCCAAAATGGACACAGTCCACACAGAGACAGACAAAGCGGACAGCAACCATGGGTCTGTAATGACGAATTACAAGTTGTGCCTCTTTCCCTAAGGAAGGGGGATATTCACACTACATTAAAAAGTCATAAACCCGCAACCCTTTCCCGAGCCGCAGAACGTAAGAAAACATCCCATTTGCCTTCAAATACTGAATTTAGAATTACAGGCCTCATTAACTCAGCTTTGATTATTTAAAGCTGGCCTCTAATGAGGCCACTTCTTCAAAGCATGTGTCCTTCGCCCCACTCTCTCAACTGGGGCGTGTGTGTGTGTGTGTGTGTGTGTGTGTCTGTCTGTCTGTCTGTCTGTGTGTGTGTTGGGGAGGGTCTGAAGAAGACACAGGGGGTTTTGCTCCTGTTTGTTCACAGCCCTGAGTGAGCTGTAGGTGTCAGCCCACACCTTGGACTACTCAGTACTTACTTTTGTGGGGATTTCCCTGGTGGCTGGCAGTGTCCTCTTTGTGACTCTGTAATCTCCACAAGTCTCCTCAGGTGATAGATCCATCTGTCAATGCCAGTCAGAGTGTCAAGTTGAGACAGGACAAGGCAAACTGAATTAAGGGTATAGGGCAGGAGGCTGGTAAGGCTAGGCAGAGAGATTATCAAGAAGCTGATGGCCTCACCATACTTACCTCCTAGCAAACTGGGGCTCAGGGAAGCAGCTTCCTGAAGCTGAGGAGCCACTCTGAGGTGTTCTCCCAGCATCCCTTGGAAACAGGGACGCCAGCAAACCTCTTACTGTCGTCTTCTCGTAGCTTGGGGAACTGCAGAGTGCTTATGACGAGGCCAAGAAGATGGCTTACCAAATGAAGAGGAAATGTCACCACCTCACCTGGGACCTGGAGGACACGAGGGTGCTGCTGGAGAACCAGCAGAGCAGGAACCACGAGCTGGAGAAGAGGCAGAAGAAGTGAGTCCTGTCCCACACTCAACTGCACCACCAGGGTGGGCTGCATGGCGTAGGGGTGCACTGAGGCCTCACACTCCCCCCAAAATGAGGGTCAGCCTCTTTTCATGGGCCCTTCATTCTAGTCCACTTCCACACCCACCTGGGCACATGGGCAAGCCCTTGCTCTTACACAGGAAAAAATGACCTCACTCCATGCCAGCCACTTGCTGTGTGACCTTGTCCAGTGATAGCATCTCTCTGACCGCGGGATGACTGGCATTCTAGAGGTATCCTAGACTTCCGTCCATCTCTAGAGAGTCTCTGACAGGCCACAGCCATAGCTAGGCCATAAACACACTGACAGCTCTCAGGTTTCTCCTAGTTGCCAGCTCCCTCAGTCCTTGTCTGGGAATTCTGTTCCTCTGAAGGGTGGCAGCTCCCTGACAGAGAGGCACTAGGGCTGTGGTTCTTGCCTCATAGAGAGTCCCTCTCCCCCAGGTCTTGCATGGTGTGCCCTGTAAAGGAGTTCATCTCCCATACTTGCCTTCCTGTGTCCCCGAACTCACCTGTCTGTGGAGTCCTGCTCTCCACCCGTCAGCTCTGGCTTAGACATAGGTTTTAATGTTAAATTCCTGACATCACACATGGAGCATCCAGGTGGACGAGTAGTTTGAAGGGAGCCGTGGGACAACTAAAGTGTTTGTTCAATGGACATGTTGCCTGAACAGCTCTAGTGATATAGAATGTTCTAGAAGCCAGTGACGCTTCTGTGTGTCTCTCCAGGGTCTTCCCGAACCTAGGCATGGCTACCCCCACCACTGATTGTTCCACACTATGAGAATTCCCCACCCCCATCCTGGCTTCTCTATCAAGTGGTCCAGAATGCTCCCATCTAATGTTGGAGCTTCGTTGCCATAGATACCCCATGCATGGGTCACAAAGCTTCCTTCCGAGAGCTGACAGAGTTCTTGGGGAGAACCGTGTGTCACCCCACTGTCCCTGCCCCTTTGGAGATTGGGTTCTGGGCAGGCCTGTGCCAGGTGGAGTGAAGGGGTGTGTGCGAACGTGTGGTCCACAAGTTGGGGGTCTGTGAAAGCCTCTTTGGCATCGGGTGTTGTGTTTTAAGACAAGAACTCCTCCAGAACATTTGCCATTTCCTGGTGTGGCTGTCGTACCTCACCTGCCCCAGGGCATGGACAGGTAGATTGGCTGTGAGGTTAGGGAAGCTGGGTTCAAGATGACTTCTGCCACTGTGGAATTTGGGGCTCAACCAATGCTTCTGTCTCAGAGTTTCATTGCTGTCAAGAGCCACCATGACCAAGGCAACTCTTATAAAGGACAACATTTACTTGGGGTTTGCTTACAGGTTCAGAGGTTTAGGTTAGAGTTCCATTATCATCAAGGTGGGAACATGGCAGCATCCAGGCAGGCATGGTGCTAAAGTTGCTGAGAGTTCTACATCTTCCTCTGGCTGCAGCCAGGAGAAACTGACTCTTCCACACTGGGTGGAACTTCAAAGCCCATCCCCACAGTAATGCACTTCCTCCAACAAGGCCACACCTCCGAATAGTGCCACTTCCCACGGGCCAAAAATATTCAAACACCACACTCCACTCCCTGGCCGCCGTAGGCTTGTTCAGGCACATGAGCTCTGAACCTGTTTCATCCACGTGCCTCCTGAGCTGACTCTTCTGCTTCTGTGGGTGCCTATCACTCACTGGCTCTGTTGATGTAGAGAGTGCAGAGACCCCAGCCCAAGGCCCAGGTTGTGAGAACTGTCTCATCATTACCATCGCTCAAGATTCAGGGGCAGCAGACAGAACTTCTGAAATGATGTCACCAACAGCCAATCAGAATGCTTCTGGGCTGTTCCAGTAGGAGGGCTTTCTAAGGAGAGCTATGATTGGCCCTCTTGGGAGCCTGGGGCTATGGAAGACTGCCGATATGATAATGATCTTATGTCGAGAATCATTGTCAATAATGTCCACGTGCCAGGTGCCATACCAGGATTGCTGGAACTGAGGGGCCTATGGTGTGCGACTCAGCCACCCCTCACTGAAGCCTGGCCAAGTTCTCGGGGAAGGATGCTCACCCTGATGAGCTGCAAATCTGCAGAGGTTGAATGGCCAGGAAGGCAGCCCCCTGGTGGTCAGCTTTGTGGAGGGGCAGGAGCTCCTTCCTCGGTTTCTGATGACCTATAGGCTCCTTCCTGTTTGCTGATGCCACAGGGCTACCTGAGCAGCAGGCACCTGTGAATGCCTGGCTGCCATCATGGGCGCCCGCATGCTGGTCATAGACACATTCAAAACCCCGGCCTGGAGAGGGAAGGCGCCTCCAATACAATGGATTAGCACTCTCTTTTTCTGTCCTTCCATCTTTCCCTCTCCTCTCCCTCTCTCTTCCTCTCCTCTCCCTCTCTCTTTCATCTCCCTCTCCTCTCTCTCCTTCTATCCCTCTCCTCTCCTCTCTCCCCCTTTCCTTCTCTCTCCTCTATCTCTAACTCTATCTCTTTCTCTTCTCCCTCTCTCCTTCTTGTCTCTCTCTGTCTCTATCTCTCCTCTCTCTTTTCTCTTTTCCTCTCTTCTCTCTTCTACTCTTTCTTCTATCTCTCTTTCTTCTCCCCTCTCTCTCCTTCTCTCTCCTACCTCTCTCTTCTCTCCCTCCCTCTCTCCTTCTCCCTCTCTCTCACTCCCTTTCTCTTTCTCCTGTTTCTCTACCACTTCTTTTTCCTATTTCATATTCTTCATTATAAACACATATTATTTAATTTTCTCTACATTTAAATACTCTTTTAATTTTTGTTTAATGTTTGATCTGGTTTCTAATATTTGGATGAAAGTCCTTTAGAAACCTGAGACTCCTTCCATGATGTTTCTGGTTCCCCCACCCCAACAACCTCACACAAGAAAAGCTCATTCATTACTCCTTCTTGTCTCGTGTTTTAAACTCTACCCACAGTTAACCCTGCCTCAGTTTCCCCTACGGTGGTTCCCTGATGCATGCATTCTGCTTTGCGTAGGTTTGACTTGCAGCTGGCCCAGGCACTGGGGGAATCTATGTTTGAGAAGAGCCTCAGGGAGAAAGTGAGTCGGGAGAACAGTGGAGTTCGCTGGGAGCTGGGTCAGCTTCAGCAGCAGCTGGAGGTAAGAAATGGAGACTCATGGCTCTCTGAATTCTCTAGAAATTCCAGCATGCATCTGCCGCAGTGGACAGAGGAACAGAGCCCTCGGTGGGTGCTGTGACCGTGCAGCTGCCAGTGCTGTTCCCAACATGTCCTCATGACACCCACAAAGGCTGACAGACAAATAATTTTCTATAGCGTGTGCTCTGGCCATAGGTACAGGATCCCAAGTGCTACCTGGGAGTTCCCAGAGGCTTAGCAGAAAATAAAACAGAGCAAGTTATATTCTTATCAGGATCCACAGCCTGCCCAAAGCAGCCTTTGCTATAGAGGGCACTTGTGACATCAGCTGCTCCATGTCCTTGGGTGGCTCCTCATGAACCCTCAGGGTGACCTGTGAACTCTTTATCCTGCCGTTTATCCTCTCCTCTTCAAGAGAGAGCCTGCAGACTTGGCCCAGGGTCCAACTTCCCTCTGTGCTCTCTGCCTCCCTGATCCCTCAGCCTGGCCCCAGCTGAAGGTTGCCATGATACCTTGTTTCTTCTTTTCACTTCCTTTACATGCACTGAGGCACGACTTCAGGAACATCCCTGTCCCTCCATCTGCTGAGCTCCCTTTGAGCCTTCTCAAAGCACAGCCATGTTGGGGGAAATGGGGGTGGGGCAAGAGCGGAGGAAGGCAAAGTGGGGGCCCGGGTGGTAACGTTAGCTTGTCCTTTCAGCACTGGGGAAACTGAGTCAGGAAGATTCTGGAGTTGAAGTTAGCCTGTGTTACATGGGGACACCTAGGCCTATATGCAGAAGTTGGAGCCCTCCTGGGAGAGGACCACGGTCATGTGACTTCATTCCTGTGCCCTCTCTTTGTAGCAAAAGGAGCAGGAAACCTCACAGTTGAAGCAGGAGGTGGAAAGGCTGCAGGGCCAGAAACAGGAGCTGTTGAACTGTGCCTCCCTGGGGGATCGAGGTGTGGCCAGCCTGAAAGAGAAGGTCTGGGAGTTGGAGTCCAAAGCCCTTGAGCAAGAGAAGATCCACAGCCAGCAGGAAAATACCATCAAGCAGCTGGAGCAGGTGGGAGACACCTTGCCCTGGGCAAGCTTTTCACACAGAGGGATGGCATGAAAACACACATGGGGAACCAGGTGCTTGCAGGAGTCCCACACCAGTCATCTCTTTGCAGTTGCTCATACTGGCCACACCAGGTGCAATGGTACACTGCCCAGTGCCTCTCCCCAACACCAGTTCTGTGACGGCAGGGGGTTGGTTTGTTGGTTGGCTGTTTGATCACTCTTCCTTCTCAGTGCGTCTTGTAGCCAAGAATGACACCAAGTGCACTGTTGGTGTTCAACACGTAACAACTGTAACAACTGACCAAGTATCTAACGTTACGGATCGCTGTCTGTGTATGAGACTCTGCCCTTCAGTCTCCCTGATCTTTTCCTGTGGAACCTCATACAGGACATGGGGAAGATTGTTCCCTCCATGGATATGATCCTGATCTTTAGATAGATAGATAGATCGATAGATCGATAGATAGATAGATGATAGATAGATAGATAGATAGATAGATAGATCGATCGATAGATAGATAGATAGATAGATACATAGATAGATACATAGATACATAGATAGATACATAGATACATAGATAGATACATAGATACATAGATAGATACATAGAGAGAGACAGAGAGATAAAGGAGGGTGGGTGAGGATTTGAACTGAAGTCCTTAGACTATGAAGCTCAGGTGTTTACTTCAGGCACAGAATCTGGGAGGGGGAGTTAGGGACGTAGGGTTTAGGGGATGCACAGTAACCGAGGGATTAGGCAGGGATGGAAAACCCGTCTCCCAGTGTCCTCAGGGAAGCAGCTGGCACCCAGGTCCATGCTGAACCACAGTGTTTGAAGAAGTTATGAGACAGAAACAGCAACAGAAAAAGTCTAACCACAGCAATGTGAGCCAGTAAAGCACAAATTAAGTGGGTGCCAAGAGTTGTCGAGGTGGCTGTAACACCCGCCATCCCCGCAACTCTTAGAGGCTGAGACAGAAGAATCACCATGAGTTCCAAGCCTGGGTTACATAGAAAACTTGAAGCCAGTGTAGGCTAAAGAGGCATCCTGCCCTTGCAAAGAAAACCCACCATTCAGAAATAGACTCTGCCTTAATTAGGGTTTCATTGCTGTGAGGAGAAACCATGACCAAGGCAACTCTTATAAGGACAACGTTTAATTGGGACTGGCTTACAGTTTCAGAGGTTCAGTCCATTATCATCAAGGTGGGAACATGACAATGTCCAGGCAGGCATGGTGCTAAAGGAGCTGAGAGTTCTACATTTTGATCCGCATGCAGCCAAAGGAGACTGACTATCCCATAGGCAGCCAGGAGGAGGCTTCCAATCCCACTGGTCAGACTTAAGCATATATATGAGACCTCAGAGTCCCACCTACACTGGTGATATACCCTCTGCAGTAAGGCCACTCTTTCTACTACTGGGAAGTAAAGCCACTTCCCAGGGGCCAAGCATATTTGAACCACCACACTCACTAAGGAGAAATGTGAACAGTGATTCACAGACCCACACTCTCACACACTTAATGTCAGGCTAGCATTCCTGGTTCTCAGAGGGATGTAAGGGTGGAGGCAGCTGTGATTTCCTGTCCTCGTATGAAAGCCACCCAGTTTTTTGAGAGGAGGCAGGCTTCAGTTCTTAACTCTGAAGGAACTTCTCTTGGAGGATTTTTGTGACTGGCAATTCTGTTTCAAACCTGCCCATGGTGGGAACACACACCAGGTGACATGAGAGGCTGCTGTCAGCACACGTACTCTGTGCGTCCCCTCGAAGCCAGAGTGCCAGCATCACCCGGATGGAGCCTCCTGGGTGGAAGGTGCAGTTGTGGGAAGAGAAGGGTCGGTGTCTGGAGGGTCTCGGAAGCTCATGAGTCACCATGGAGTGTTCCTTAGCCAGTTGTTTTATTGAGCACAGACGGGTTCTGGTCCTTTCCACCTCCCCAAAGCTCAGAGTCCCGCTGGAATCAAGTGTACCTTGGGTGTGTTGATCTAGTCTTGGGAAGGGCTGAGGGAGGTCGGGAGGACTCACTAGAGAAAGTGAAAACTGAAGGCTCAGTCAGAATTGGCTAAACAAGAATGTTCCAGGTGAGCTAGACTGATTCTGCAATGGCCCAGAGGCCACGGGCTCATGTGATACCCAGAGAGAGGCACCCCAGATGGTCTCCCAAGAGAGCTCATTATCCATAGGATTGCAGGCAAGCCCTGGGGTTTCTAGAGTGTTCATTTCTCTGACAGGAGCCTTGCCCATCCCCCAGCCCCAGGTCTAATCGATGACAATGGCACTGTTTGCTCCGGAGGGAATGCCGAGATTGGCAGAGCGTTGAGAGGCAGCTCCAGGTTGTGTCTGTGAGCACAGACAAGCCAGCAGGCATTTTCGAAAACCCCGTTATCATTTCTTGAAGGTTCCTCCCAGATCCATTGGCAGCCACAGGCAGAAGGAGATGACACAGCTTCCTAGCTTTCCCAACCCGAGCTTAACCCGGAAGGGAGGCTGAGTGGATACTGCACCCAAGCCCTGCACGGCACAAATCCTCACAGAGGCCAGGCAGATATTTATTGATCTCAATAAGGCACTTTTTCCTGTGAATTTTATGTTAACTCATATAAGCTTGACATAAATGGTATTGCGGGTGTCAGAAGTGCCCAAGAGGCTGAGGAAAAATGAAAAAGAAATATTATATTTCCTCAGACAAGCCCCTCATCTGGGATCACCCTCCAATAACCTCTGCCACTGTGTAAAAGCTGCAATCTTGGTGAGGCTAATTTAGCCAGGATAAGCCAGGGGCTCAGCGCACATCCTCCATTACTGTCTTCATGTTCATAACACTTTAGGGGCCCAGATCTGTTCTTCTGTTCCTTTACTCTGTCTCCACATTAGAGACAACGGCTGTAAACTTCTGAGCTCTAGGTTGCTTGGAGGGAATTGAAAGGGATTCTGAGGTTTCGCCTAAACCCAGTGGGAGGGTGTGACGAATGTGTGAAGGATCGTAACCATAGGAAGGGCAGAAGTAGTGTTGGGGACATGACTGCTAACTTTAACTTTTTAGGGTAGGAAGAATGTGACTATACTCTGAGGCATTCCTTAGAGAGGAAAGTCAAGGATGGTGTGGAGGGCTGGGGATGTAAGCATGGGGCTGGAGACCTGGGTGCGATGGGAGGGCTGTGGCGTGGAGGACTGGGGCCGTGGGCGTGGCGTGGAGGGCTGGGGCTGTGGGGGGCTGGGCACAGTGCTGTGCCATAGGGCTGAGAGCTTGGTCGTGAAACTTCATGCACCATCCTTGTTTGCTGCCCTCAGCTTCGCCAGCGGTTTGAGTTGGAGATTGAGAGGATGAAGCAGATGCATCAGAAGGACCGTGAGGACCAGGAGGAAGAGCTGGAGGATGTGCGTCAGTCCTGCCAGAAGCGGGTGTGTGAGCTGTGGCCACAATGCACCCCATGGTCCCACTGGGGAGAATGCTGAGACCCGGGACCCAGAGGCATGCTCATTCTATGACCAACAGAGACCTTTGTTCCCTGGGGGATTTCAAGAGTCTGGGGCTCAAACTTCTTAGGTGCAATCCCAGAAGCTTCTAGAATGCCAAGCACACTCTTTGCCACATGACAGGCTGTGGGTAGAGATGCTGTGGGTAGGAAGCTTGAGGGCCTGGCTGGGTCCTTGCATTTGACCCACATGCTTTGCTGACTGACGTTCCTCAGCATTCTGCACCTGAGACCCAGGCTCACTTCCGTCCTAGTCTGTCTGCTATCTCCTTCACCAACCTGCCTCTGACAGCACACACGGGACACCTGAAGGTGGCTGTGAAGTTCCAGCCCACACTACCCTCCTCACTCTCCATCAGCCTTTACTTGTCTGTGGTCTGTCATCAGCGCCCTCTCCTACTATGGTGTCCTGTGACTGGACGTTTTCTGCTGCCATGGCCCATAAGCTCTCAGTTTGATGAGAGATGGGTGAATCTCTTCAGTGGTGCCATAGTTCCTGGAGTTTGAGCACCTCTTCCCTCCCCTTCCTGTCTCCTTTCCCCCTCCCGCTTCTTCCTTCTTTACCCTTTCCTCCCCCTTTTCTCCTCCTTCCTTCCCCTTTTCTCCTCCTTCTTTTCCGCTCTCCCCTCTCCATCCCCCTTCCGACTCCTTTCTCTCCCTCCCTCCCTTTTCCTCCTTCCTTCCCTCTCTTCCCCTCCCCTCCCCCATCCCCTCTCCTCTCCTTCCTCCTTCCTTAGTTCTGTCTTCCTTCCCCCTTCCCACCCCTTTCTCTCCTTCCCTCCCCCTTCCTTCATCCTTCCCTCCTCTTCCCTCCCCTTTCCTCCTTCCTTCCCTCCCCTCCCCTTCCCCCTTCCCACCCTTTTCTCTCCTTCCCTCCCCCTTCCCTCCCCCTTCCTCCTTCCCTCCTCTTTCCTCCCCTTTCCCTCCTCCTTCCCTCCTCCCTCTCTCCCCTTTCCTCCTTATTTCCCTCCCCTCCCCTCCTCTTCCCCCTCCCCTCCCCTCCCCTTCCCCCTTCCCTTCCCTCTTCCCTCCTCCTTCCCCCTTCCCTCCTCCTTCCCCCTTCCCTCCTCCTTCCCTCTTCCCTCCTCCTTCTCCCTCCCCTTCCCCTCCCCCTCTCTCGTCACCCGTGTGAACCACAGGGAAATATTCTTCACCCTCTCCCAAGATGTGCTTGACACAGATGTTTTATGATTTGGGGCCATTTTTTCTAAGTAACTTTCATCTCTCAGAAGCAGACAAGAGCATGGCAACTATATTTCTTACGGGTCTTTTATACTTACATTATTTATCGATTGGTGTGTGTGTGCCTACATGCTGTGTGACATGTATGTGGAGGTCACAGGGCAACATGAGATCTGTTCTCTTATTTCTCCGTGTGGGTCCTGGGGTTGAACTCAGCGTTTGCTGGGCAGCTCTGTAAAGGCTGAGTGTGGGAGCTTTTCTCTCCTTTGACAGATGCTGACGGTGGCTCCCACAGGAGACAGTTAGTGACCCGAGGTGATGCTGTGGGCATTTGGTGTTAGCGAAAAGGACACTGACTCCTCTCAGGAGTGTCCAGTTGCTGGTTGCTTGACATGAGCTGCAGACTGTGTTCCAGGAGGGTGGAGGGGTCGGGCTGTACCACCAGTGGGACAGCTTCTGCTGGGCTGTACCACCAGTGGGGCGCCCGGTGTGTTGGGTAACAGTGAGAAATCAGAGTGAGCTGCAAATTAGGTAAAGCGCTACCACTCAGAAAAACACTGTAGCCCAGGGTGCCCATGAGAGTATTCACTGTCATTGGTCTGTGACCTCAGGACTGCATGCTTCAGTGCTGGCTGGGGGGTTCTGGTAAAAGCCACCTTGTAGATGGTTCCTCTTAATGTGTCCTTACCAAACGGAAGAGAAAGAGGAGGAGAAAGGTGGATTTCTGTTGTCTTTCTCTATAAGGGCACTAATCCTATTGTGGGGTGACCCCCCTAAAACCTCCTTTGGTCCTAACCTTCCCAAAGGGCCCTTCTAAATTTCTTCCCACTGGGAGTAGAGAAAACTCATAGTCTGTTCCACCAATCTGTACATCCATGTAACACCATGTGTCCCTTGGCTGGCAAAGTGGATGTGTCTCTTTATAGACCATGTGGTACCCAGCCCAGCCTTAAGGAGTCAGAGGGCTGGGGGAGAGAAGATAGTTCAGTGGGTCTCACACACACACACACACACACACACACACACACATGCAGGTGCAAAGACCTGGGTTCAAATTCCCTCTCTATTGTAAGAAGCTTGGTGTGAATGAAGTCTTTGTGACACTGGGTCTGGCAGACAGATGCAGGAGGATTCTGGGAGCTCAAAGGGCTCAGTCTGGTTGATGGGTGGGTCCAAGATTTGCTGGGAGATGGTGTTTCAAACTATAAAGAAGAGACAATAAAAGAAGACACCAGGTATCGAATTCTGGCCTCCACATATGCACACACCAGTCAACATGTACCTGCGCATGCACACACACATACACACACACACCACATATACACACCACACATGCACACACCCACACACACATAAAAAACATACACACAAACAAACACACCACACACATGCACACACACACAAACACCACATAGACACACACATGCACACACAAACACCACACAGGCACACACACACACACCACACATGCACACACATAAACATACACACAAACACACATGCACACACACACACAAACACCACATAGACACACACAAACACCACACAGACACACACACACAAACATACACACAAACACACACACCACATACACACAAACACACACACCACACATACACACACACACACACACACACACACACACACACACACACACACACCACTATCAACATGCTAAGACCCAAAAAATATTCAAGCGGTGGCCATGACTGCAAACTTCACAGTGTGTGCCAAAGGAGTCCCCCAATCTGACCATCTCATTCCCCCCTTTTTTGCCCAGGTTCCAAACTTTTAGATTCCTAGGCTGTTTCACAGACCTACCCCTCCAAGTCACTAGGCAGCATTAGAGTACAGCCACCAGCTGCATGTCCCCTCCTCCCAGGGCCCTGGCAGGGGCTCTGTAGCTCAGAGCCATTCAGGGGTGCTCACGCCTGTCTCGTGTGTCCACAGCTCCGTCAGCTGGAGATGCAGTTGGAGCAGGAGTATGAAGAGAAACAGGTTGCTCTGCATGAGAAACATGACCTGGAAGGCTTGATCGGAACCCTGTGTGACCAGGTAAGGGGTGCACAGTGTGTGGGGGCATCTGAGGGTCCCACGAGATAGCCGGGTGCACGGGAAAGCCAGCCACAGGGAGACATCTTCAGGAAGGGCTGAGGACAGGCCTTCAAGCTGACCTCTCCCTGTGTCCCTAAAGTGCCTGCTGTGCCACCCACCCTTCCCACTGACTCTGAAACTCTCCGGAGCTGGTGGCCGGCTGTGTTCTTAAACGAACAAAGGAAGTTAACAGAGCAGCCTCAGTCAGGATGGGCTGGTGAAGCAATATGGCTCTTGACAGTCAGCTGTGAACATGCTTGCACTGAGGGGCTGAATATGATGGCCACCATGCCCACAGATGACCTTGTAGGGACAAGATTATTTCAGGACTGAGAGCCAGACTGGGAGCTAGGCAGGGGTGTCTTCTACCTCTCCTGTCTGTCTGTCTGTGGGCAAGCTTGTTAACGGCCCCAAGCTTGTAGATTAGCAGAGACTCTCAGGCCTGTCCCTGCCCTGTTCTGGGGACCTCAGTCTGTCTTGGTGGTGGTGGTGGGGGGTTTTGAAAACAATGCCTCTTGTGGTGGGGACAGAGCATGGGGTGCTGAGCACACCACCCGCCCACTGCAAGCTGCCACATGGTGCGTACTGTAATTTCCCAGAGCTGGCGCCGTGGGTCCCTTGTCTCTGAGAAAGCTGTGCTGTCTCGTCTCTGTGACTCATCCTGTCATGACGACTGGCTTCTGTATCTTCTGGGAAATCGTTTGTGATCTGTGTAAAAAACGCTGGCCAGTGTCTGATCATCTACGTTTCTATAGCCCTGCCCGTGGGTTACCCACACCCTTGTTAGTAAAGCCCTTCAGCTACTAAAGTGTTTCTAACGGCGTTTCTAATACAGCTGAGCAGACCGCATTTATGGCTTAGGCTTTCCTACTCGAAAGTTGCCTTCCTTAATTTCAGTTCTTATTTGACCATATGCCTTAAAAGCTCTAAACTCTTTCTTGTGTGTGCATACAATTAGGTTTTAATCCGTCTCATGTAGGTGTATGGTATGAAGTAGACGTGTTCCTTTTTCTCCCCCACCGTCCCTCATGCTGTGGGTGTGCGCAGAGCCCCATTCTACTGGCCTCATACTCCTCTCTGTTCCTGCACAGTCTGGCCTCGCTGTCTAGCTCCCGATAAACTGCAGTGTCCTACATAGCTTTAGTCACTTAACACGCGGGTGCCAGTCACCTTGGGAAGGACTTTCAGTTGAGGGATTTCCAGAACATTACTGGGATCACCAGCAATTACGTATCAAAGGAAGTCAGGGTCTGCTACTTCTGCAGAGGACCCAAACTCTGTCCCCAGTGGCTCACACCTGTTTGTAACTTCATTCCCAGGGTATGCAAAGCCCCTTCTGGCCTCTGTGGGTGCAAGGCTGTGTGCATGATACACGGTGTTACATGTAGACAAAGCACCCATATGCACAAAGTAACAATAAATACTTTTTAAAAATCAAAAGAAAGAAAAGGCTTCCATGAGGAAGCATGATTTATTCGAACGGCTGATTTGCAAGTTAAACTGGAGATACCTGTCAGCTTCATGTTAAAACTCTGCAATTAACCTCAGCCCCTACCCTGTCTCTCTTACCCACAATGCCTGTCTCCTAAACATGCGCGTCATGAGCATCTTAATTAACTTTATTTCCGGGAAACTCTTGGATTGCACAGCTTGATGCCTGGTGTTTCATGTTTTGATTTTTATTCAGTCATCTTAGGTGTCCTGTGAGAAGCCTCCCCATCTTAGTGTTGCCAAGTTCATTGTTTCATAACATTTTGCGTGTCAATTATTTTAGGCCTTTCTATGTTCAAGATCTTACCATTTGGGAATGAGAACAATTTTGCCTCTCTGAACAAAGGAAAAACTCTTAACTGTTTCAAAGAGGAACAGGCAGTTGGTTCTTCTCTTCTCTACCCTCCCTCTCTTCCACTCTCTTCTCTCTTCCCCTCCCTTGTTCTCCTTCCACCCTCCTTTCTCCTTCCTCTTCTCCCCTTCCTCTACCCTCCCCTCTCTTCTCCCCTCCACCCTCCTTCCACCCTTCTTCACCCTCCTCCCTTTTCTCCCCTCCCTCCTCCTTCTCCCTGTGATGATCAAGATGGAGAGGAGAGCTTGGGCTGAGGTTTCCCTTGTGGATTCTGATAGCAGCAGGCTGGATGAGGATGGCGATGTCAACGTTTCAAGGGGCTATGGCAGCAAGTCTGCATGCAGCTGGCGTCAGCTTGTTTCTTATGGACTGTAGTCTGAGGGAAAGCAGACAGACTGAAGGGAGAGGCACAGAATCTCCACACATCACAGAAAAATCCGACTGTAGAACAGGAGAATCTGAACTTCCAGACATAGTCCCATTAGGGGCTGCGGGGCAGTGGTTAGAGACCCTCAGGTTCTCCATATACACTTGGCAGCACTGTGGCCCAGGCAGATCACCCACCGGCCATGTTCAGTGCCCCTGTGTTCTGAGAGCCCTGAGGTTTTCTGTCCACTGGGCCAATCACATGGCAATTCACGTGCCAGCCAGCCTGCTCTCTTACACACCTGCTCTCTGAGGCACCCTCCCAGTGCCCCTAGCTCCTAGCAGGTAACCCCCATTTCTAGTGCTGTCTCCTCTGTGTTTCAGTACCACTTCATGTAAAAATGAAAACGGGCTGGAGAGACAGCTCTGTGATTCAGAGCACTGGCTGCCCTTGCAGAGACCCAGGTTCAATTCCCAGCGACCACATTTTAAAGCACAACCACCTGTAACTTCAGTTCCAAAGAATTTGAAGACTCTCCTGGCCCTTACGGGCACCAGGCACATGCAAGCTGCACAGATATAGGTGCAAGCAAAATTTCTATTCAGTGGAATATGGTGATGGTGGTGATGATGGTGGTGGTGTTGGTGATAGGTGGTAGTGGTGATGATAGGGGTGGTGGTGGTGGTGTTGGTGATAGTGGTGGTGATGGTGATGATGGTGGTTGTGGTGGAGGTGATGGTGATGATGAGGGTAATGATGGTGGTAATGAAGGTAATAATGTAGTGATGGTGGTGGTGGTGGTGGTGGTGGTGATGGTGGTGATGGTGGTGGTGGTGAAGGTAATAATGTAGTGATGGTGGTGGTGAAGGTGGTGGTAATGGTGATAATGGTGATGGTGATGGTGGTGGTGATGGAGGTGATGGTGGTGGTGGTGGTGGAGGTGATGGTGGTGGTGGTGATGATGGTGGTGATGGAGGTGATAGTGGTGGAGGTGATAGTGGTGATGGAGGTGATGGTGGTGGTGGTGAAGGTGGTGGTAATGGTTATGATGGTGATGGTGGTGGTGGAGGTGATGGTGATGATGGTGGTGGTGGTGGTGGTGAAGGTGGTGGTAATGGTGATGATGGTGATGGTGGTGGTGGAGGTGATGGTGATGATGGTGGTGGTGGTGGTGAAGGTGATGGTGGTGGAGGTGATGGTGGTGGAGGTGATAGTGGTGGTGGTGGTGATGGTGGTGGTGGTGATGGTGGTGGTGGTGATGGTGGTGGTGGTGGTGGTGAAGGTGGTGGTAATGGTGATGATGGTGATGGTGATGGTGGTGGTAATGGTGGTGGTGGTGGAAGTGATGGTGGTGGTGGTGGTGGAGGTGATTGTGGTGGAGATGATGGTGGTGGTGATGGTGATGATGGAATTGGTGGTGGTGATGATGGTGGTAGTGGTGATGATGGTGGAGGTGATGGTGGTGGTGGTGATGGTGATGGTGGTGATGGTGGTAGTGGCAGTAAACACACCACCCTGATGACATGCTAAAGTTGCCACTTTCTTGCCACACTAGCTGAGTTTGTTCCCCAACTCTATGTATTCTTGGGCAAATCACGCCCCTCTCGACCTCAGTCCCCTCACCTGTTCGATGAAGATCATATGTTCACTGTGGGGATTAAATGTAATCCTCACCCCCTCAGCGTATTTAGAATCAATGCCTAGGACGCCCTCCATAAATGTAAGCTAGGCTAACGTTCAGAAAGGCAATAACAGTAATAACGATGTGTATTTTAAGGAACTGTCACAGCATGGCAGAGGGTGGCGGGGTGCCCAGGCTGCAGCTCAGCTCCTGCTCTCCGTCCCTCTGGCTGTGTGTATTTATACCGTCGACCAGTGTTTTAAATTTACCACAGTAATCCATCCAAGGGAGGAGAAGGCTGTATTCTGAGAGCCAACTCGTTTTTCAAACAATCCCGAGCTGGCCGTGGAGAAATCGTGACATGAAATCTATGTGTGCACATGCCGGGTCACCAGGCTCTCGCTGTAATCTTCTGTGTTTGTAAAGCACTTGACACGCGGTGCTCTGGCACCCCTTATCACGCCGGATCCTTCTCTTATCTCAACACAGAGAAGGGGATTTATCAAAACCCTCTTCTCACAGATGGGAAGCTCCAGTTCATTCAGGTAGCAGCCATGGCTCCGGTCCCTGCTGCCAGCAAATGCTGTGTTGAAGTTTAAAGCACGAGTCACCTTGTTCTTAATCTGTGTTCCTTCTAGAATACTCTTGGACGTCTTAGCAGGCAAACAGAGACCCACAACGTGCAAAAGCCAGTCCAAGAGCCAGTGGCTGTCACCTCCCCGATACTGCGACCCTTTGATAGTACAGTTTCTCATGTGGTGATCCCCCCAACCGAAGAAATATTTTCATTGCTACTTTATAACTATAAGTTTGCTACTGTTGTGCATTGTAATGTAGATCTCTCTTTTCTGATAGTCTCAGACGACCTGTTCAAGGGTCTTTGACCCCAGAGGGATCATGACCCACAGGTTGAGAATTGCCACCTCAGGAAGAGACACCCTCATTCTCTTCAGTGTCCCATCTTTCAGGTGGCCCCGTGCTCTTTGACTCTGGCCCTTGGATGTTCCTAGAACAAAGGAGCTTGCTGGTGTCTTTAGGGGACACTAACTGAGTTCATGTAGGGTTCTAGTCTGATTCTGTTCATCCCGTGCTTTGGCTGCACACATCCCATTGGCCTCTGGGAGTCAGGACCTCCAAGACAGGATGTGGCATCTTTGTGACCTTCCTATATGCTGTTCCCTGGCAAATTCAGAATTCCACAGGCAGGAGTTTGTCTACATCTTGGTAAAATTCCATACACAGAAAGCAGGTCCCGGGGCTGCCTTTAAATCAGCAAAGGATTCATATATCAAAAGCTTTGTTCATTAGGAACACAGTTGCTGATTCCTGAGAGTCATGGTGGGCCTCACAGCAACCTGCATCATAACAAGGGGTGAAGCAGAGAGGGTCTTTGTGTAGATCAGCAGGCCCCTCCCCAACCCCAAGCATCATCAAATCTCCAGTAAGCCCTGCAGGGGGCTCCTTGTGCCTTCCAAATAGCCTGGGTATCAACCAGGAGCTCACATGGCATGGAAGCTCTTAGCTTGAGGCAGAGGACAAAAGAAAAGGGCTGGGCCGCCCAGGTTACAGTGATGCTGGTAGAGTCTTGTACATAGTCCTATGGCAACCCCGAGGCATGAGGCTAAGCACTCATGGGGCTGAGCCAGCATCTAGTTTCGTAGCATTCCAGTATTGGTGTTATGCCATCTTGTGGATGAGACTCATGGAAAACAGTATCTTTCTGTTATTTTGTTTTGAGGGTTTGAGATGCACTGTAGCCCAGGCTGGCCTCCAATTCCCAGCAGTCCTCTTGCCTTGGAGAAAACAGTATCTTTCTGTTGCTTTGTTTTGAGAGTTTGAGATACACTGTAGCTCAGGCTGGCCTCCAATTCCCAGCAGTCCTCTTGCCTTGGAGAAAACAGTATCTTTCTGTTGTTTTATTTTGAGGTTTTGAGGTACAATGTAGCCCAGGCTCACCTTCAATCCCCAGGAGTCCTTCTGCCTTGGCCTCACAAGCTCCAGCTTTAAAGATATGGGCCACCATGCCATGGAAGAGGCGAGATCAAGCCCATGAGACTAAACCTTGGTTCTGGCTACTGCCCTAAACTAGCCCTTCTTTGGCTTCCAGATTGGCCACCGTGACTTTGATGTTGAAAAGCGTCTCCGAAGAGACCTCAGGAGGACACACGCTCTGTTGTCTGATGTTCAGCTTCTTCTGGCCACCATTGAAGACAGCAAGACATCTATCAGCAAGGAAGAGCTGGATAAGGTGCACAGCCAGGTGAGTGCTGTGCCCTCACAGAGAGAGGGGCTCCTCTGGGAAACAGCCCGAGGCTTCCCTAGAGGAGATGTGGGCTAGGGAGTTACTTGGCAATGGGAGGCAAGGGGCAAGATGTGTTCACTTCTGTTGGGTAGAGCCAATTGTGTCTTTTTTGGAGGGCATGAGTAGGTTAGGGCTGGGGCAAACTGGCTGAGGCTAGTGTGTGTGAGTGAATGGATACTCTTGGGGCTGGCTATAGAAGATAGTTGCTGAACTAATATTGCTAAGTCAGCTCCTGGAAGAATCAAGAATAGCTGTGGCTGTCTATTAAGATGCTTATGATGAGGGTCAAGGTTTCCCATGGGCTACCACCTGACACTGGCTGGAATCCCTTCCCCACCTCCTCCATGTACTGAATTCTATGTGTGCATTATCTACCAGCTGGTACCTCTGGACGGCTCAGTTCCTTGTGTTAGCCAATAAGCAGAGGCTTATTTGGGGGTTCCAATGGTTCAGTCCGTGATCACTTGGCCCCATCCCTGTGGGCCTGTGCTGAAGCAGAGCATCATGGGAGAGAGGGCATAGCAGAGTGGAGATGCTCTCCTCATGGCCAGAAAGGAGACGGGGGGGGGGGGAGACGGAGGGAAAGTTTAAGGAAGGAACACTCGATGACTTCGTGACCCCTTCACGAGCATGTTGGAGCCAGTGGCACGAGAGCTTCAGAGAGGCTGAGGAGCACCCCATACCATTTTAAAGACAGGGACATTTTGTATGATTAAGTAACACAGCGAGAGACAGAGCTGGGACCTGGCGTGTTTGACTCTGAGTGCAGAACCGAGGTCTCTCTTGTCACATTGAATCTTCCTGCTTGTTGGAGGAGAGTGGGGAGACCTGATCTCTTGGCTTATCTGGGGAACGAGCACCTCCTATTCACCCAGTCCTCCCAGGGTGAGGATCTCACACCCCTGTTCCTGCCTCTCTGCCTATAAATCCCATCTACCCCCAGGTGAGTTTTCTATCAAAGGAACCTGGGGTACCCCCTTCCCACCACCCTGAAGAGTATCCCTGAGTCCCTCTACAGGGTTAATATGTGTGTTCCCAGGAAACAGTCCTTTCATGGGGGTTGCTTGAGCAGAATCAAAGGGCCCCATTCTTCTGAGAGTCCTCTTTCCTTCTCTCTGCATCTGGCTCCCATCAAAGGGATCCACAGCCTTGGCGCTCTGCTGCCGTTGTCATGGAAATCACCGTAGAAATGGAGCTCCTGGACCAGAGGTCAGGGTGCAGTTGCTTTGGCTCCTGACACGTGTGTCAGATACAAGGACGGGAGCTAATTAGATAAAGCACTGAGGAGTACCAGAGCCACTGCAGCTCCTGGCTGAGGGGAGGGGGTCTGGCATTTGTCTTGTGCCTGAAGGCCCCAGGGACAGAGGCAGGCAGTGCAGGCGAGGGGAAGAGGTGGGAGGAGAGAGCAAGCCAACCTTGCATGTAGCTGCTGTGTCCAGTACGGGTTTGCTTACCGGGTATTTATATGGTGCCTACTATGTGCGATGGGATGGAGATGCAGGAAAGGTTGTAAGACAGGTGAGACACCAGCCCCGTGGAATATGTATCCAAGAGAAGCCAAGCAGTGGCACAGGTCTATGCAGTCTCCTGACTCTGAGGGAGGAAGGAAGAAGGGAAACAGGGGTCTCCTACCAACATTCAAGACCTATGCCTGGAGGAAAGGAAGAAAGCAGGGAAAGGTAAGAAAGGAGTCGCTGGACACTTCAAGCAGAGCCTGACTCCTGTTTTGAATTGCTGAGACAAGTTGGTGAGACCTGGCGGAACACGGTGTGTGTCATTTCAGATGACCCTTGCTACTGCCCAAGCAGGTAGATTATTCCTGTATTTAGCTCATCACACTCATGAGAAGCAAGGATCTAAGAGACAGACTGAGCATTTTACCCAGGGGCATGTAGCAAGACATGGCTGGCCTGTGCCAGCCATGCTGAGCTCTTGACCCTCTGCTCACCCGCTGTGATCCTGTTAACCTGTGCTAAGTGCTTGATACGGACCAGGCTCGACCTCAGAGCCTTGCACACGGCTGCCCCTCTGAGCCAAGTGTTGTTCTAGATCATAACGGTTCTGGAGCTTTCTCCCTCTGTTCCCTCTTGTTCTTAAGTCCCAGTTCTAAATGATCTGCTTTCTGGTTTTTATTTGTTTGTTTAAAGGCAGGGTTCCTGTCCCAGCCAGAGCTGGCTTCTTCTTATACACCAGAACCACGATAAGGTTTCCTTAGACAGAACATCGCCCCATGGGGTCAGCTACCCCTGTTAGTCAACACCAGGGGTTCATGTTCTTCCTGAGAACCCCTAAGGCTTGAAGATAGGCAGGAGGTTCAAATCTTGCCTGGGTGACCCTGAGCTAGCCCCAGCCTTTCAAGGATACCTGTGTCTTATCTCAAGAAGGCATCAGACCCCCAAAGGGCCCCAGATCACAGAATCCATACAATTCCCTTGGTTAAGAACTCCAAGATCAGGGGTGGGGCAGCTGTTAGAGTCCCAGCATGTGTGAACCCCCGAGAGGATAGCTTCCAGCCCAGTGCCACATGCATTCCTCAGATCTTGGGACACGAAAGCAGAAGGACATCCTTAGCTACATAGCAAGTTTGAGGCCAGCTTGGCCTACATGAGACCTTGTAACGTAAGAGCCTCACCCCAAAATAAACCCCTCTGGCACAGCAGGTCAGAGAGAGCCATGGCTGGCAGCTCCCCCTCGCCGTTTTCCTGTATTGCCCACCAGGGAGGGCTGTGCGTTTGGCTCCTGGGTGCCATGTCTTATAACATGCTAATTAACCCCCACGGGGATGTGTTC
This sequence comes from Micromys minutus, assembly GCF_963924665.1. Lineage (NCBI taxonomy): Eukaryota > Metazoa > Chordata > Mammalia > Rodentia > Muridae > Micromys > Micromys minutus. The sequence goes on from NC_137964.1 coordinate 34,235,906, forward strand.
ACCGAAACTAAACCGGAAGCAAGCCATCCCAACAACTGAGATGGATTTGCACTTGTGACATCTGTGAGACCAGGGCTGGCACCTGCTCCTGGTTGGTTATCTGTTAGTTTACGCATTGATCCACGACTGTGACCTCCCTTCCCACAGGACAACTGAGACAGGCTTCTGCTAAGTGGGGAGTGGGTTTTGCGCAGAACACTCTGTTGTTTACTGAGTTCTTGCTCAGAGTCCTGCTTGATCCTGCCTGTGAGAGCAAAGCTGACATTGTGGGTCTCTGGCATTGCCTCCAGCAGAGATCCAATCCATTTCCTGTGCTCTCCCTGACCTTGTCAAATGCCACCTGTGTTTCTCCTTGCCAGGAATCCTCTCTCTGCTGGCTCTGTGTCTTGTCCAGACAGTCTGTCACCTGACTTGGGGTGTGGAAGGTGGGGGTGGCTTCTCCTGCTGGGGATGGGACCTCGGACTTTGTGCATACCAGACAAGTGCCCTTCCATTGGCCTAAACACCAGCTCCAGAACCAGTCCCAGCCCAGCCTAAGCTCTAGCACCAGCCCAGACAGAACCTTAAACCCAGCCCCAGACCCTGACCTAGAACCAGACCCTAACCCCCAAACCCCAGACACCCAGACAGACACCCAGACCCAGACGGAGCCCCAGCACCAACAGTCAGCCTGCCACCTCCCCTTTGGAGAAAGATTTTGAAGATCTCAATACAGTCTTGGTTGCCTGCCTGCAAGAGCTACAAGCAGTTTCCCACCATCCTTTGTACTGAGTCCAACCTTCAGGGTACAGAACGCAGCTTCTTTCCTCTGGTCTCAGCATCATCCTAGCTGTATTTCCAACCGCCATCCCCCGTGTCAATTCCCACCGGGTCAACTTTGCATGAAGTCTGCCTCTGCAGGGCTCTAGTTTCTACTATCAGATCCCTCCTTGACTGAGGAATGTCTGTCCCCTAATCCTGACCCCAGGTGTCTTAGTCAGGGTTTCTATTCCTGCACAAGCATCATGACCAAGAAGCAAGTTGGGGAGGAAAGGGTTTATTCAGCTTACACTTCCACATCGCTGTTCATCACCAAAGAAAGTCAGGACTGGAACTCAAGCAGGTCAGGAAGCAGGAGCTGATGCAGAGGCCATGGAGGGATGTTACTTACTGGCTTGCTTCCCATGGCTTGCTCAGCCTGCTTTCTTATAGATCCCAGGTCTACCAGCCCAGGGATGGCTCCACCCACAATGGGCTGGGCCAGGGATGGCTCCACCCACAATGGGCTGGGCCATGGATGGCTCCGCCCACAATGGACTGGACCCTCACCCCTTGATCACTAGTTGAGAAAATGCTTCACAGCTGGATCTCATGGAGGCATTTCCTCAGCTGAGGCTCCTTTCTCTGTGATCACTCCAGCTTGTGTCAAGCTGACACAAAACCAGCCAGCACACCAGGCCTTCCTTTCTTGGCACCCTCTATGCTTCCTATGGGTGGGGTGAAAGGTCACCATGTCCTGCCCTCATCCCTATCTCACTGTCTACAGAAGCATCCTGTTTGTCCAGAATCACAGAGGTTATAAGAAGGAGAACAGGAGTTTGAACCCAGGCAGGACTCCAGATGTCCACAGGTTGGCCTGCCACATCCCGAGATCCTTCCAGAACCTCTAGTGTTTGGTGAACCCTTCCCCTCCCCCACAGAGACTGTGACTGAGCCATTAGGCCTTGTCCTTCTTCACCAAGGATTCCCAGCTGTGATTAACTACCAGCCTGGGGTTCCCATCAGAGAAGACAGATGACCCCGGATCCATCCCCAGTGCCCTTAATTGGGGCATTTGTCACAACGTGTCACCTGCGCGTCCATGAGGCAGTAGGGCTAATTAACAAGCTTTGAGAAGATGCTCCAATGGGAGTCTTTGTGTGAGCAGGCACCTGGGGGACACGTCTCCCCAGCCCTGCCCCAGAACAGTGGCCTCACTGGGGGTTTTATTTGAAGAGCTTTTGTTTTCTGCTTTAAGGATGGTGTTAGAGGGAATTGATTCAATATTAACCTAACCTCCTGTCAGGGGAGATAAAGAGCCAGTTGTAATTGGGTGGAAACACGGTGGTCACAGGTTTGCTCGCCCACAAATATTGACACTTCCATGGCGGTGATGAACAGAGCGTGAAGGCAGCGGCCCTGGTTTTACATCACAGGCAGGACAATCTAGTTTTCTGTTTAAAGGACAGCCTCTGCTTATCCGGGTGGGGCCAGACAAGGAGCCCAGCCCTGAGATTCCAAGGTGACACTAACAGAGAATCCATCCTTTCTACACCAGCAGGCACCGTGCAGTGCCTCTGTGTCCCAGAAGAATAGGAACCCAGTGGTTTCTGGGAAGCCTGGGCAGGAGCTTGGAACTGTGTTTACAGGAAGCAGCTACCCAGTGACCACGAAGTCTGCCCGGCCTTCCCCACTGAAGGCGGGAACCCTGTGACCTATCTGAGGAGGAGGCGAGGTGGGGAGAGCTGCAGAACAAGAATTGGGTGAAACCTGATAGACAGGAGCTGAGAGAGTATGGCTCAGCGGTACGACCTGTGTTTATATCCTCAGCACGGTGACAAATGCATGGCTGAGGGTGCTGTGCCTCCAGTACTGAAGTGAAGTCAGGCAGATCCTAACAGCAGTTAGCTTCCGGTTCAGGGAGACACCCCGTCTCCAGGCACGAAAGTGAAGGGTGGTAGACAACACTCCAGGGCCTGCCCTGGCTTCTGTATGCATGTGTGTGGCATGTGTACCAGGACACTTAAATGTGTGCACCATGCCCAACAGGCACATACTTACACCACACATGCACATACACCACTTGCACACACATATCTTACAAATACATACCACATGTGTACACAACATATATATCATACACACATGCACACTACACACACACCATATACATATGCAAAGCACCCACACAATATATAATATACACACATGTACACATATGCAACACACCACACACACATATATACACAACACACATGCACATACAACATACATGCAATTACACACATATACCAAATATATATGTGCACCACACATACCACACACACTACATACAACACACACATGCACAAACAACACACATCACACACCATACACACATACATACCACACACATCTAACACGCATGTATACATGCAACAGACTACTACACACACATACTCACCATGCACACACACATACATATCACCCCCCACACACAATTTTTCTGTTTTGAAATTATTATTTCTTTGAGACTGAGTTTCACGTAGCCCAGGCTAGTTTCAGATGGGCGGTATGACAAGAATGACCTTGATTTGTGACCTGCCCTCCTATGTCTCTGAATGCTGCCATTCCAGGTGTGAGCCACCAGAGTCAGTTTACCCGGTGCTGGGCATGGCCCGGGCTCTGCCCTCTACAAAGAATTTAAAATGTGGAAATTGAGAGCAGCTCATCTGATCCAGGGCACCCTTCATCCACGGCAGCTCCCGCCCTTGAGAGCTGAGGCTGGAGGATCTCTACAAGTTCAAGTCCAACCTGTGCATGTTGTGAAACCCTGTCTCATCCCCATCCCCCGCTTACAAACGCACACCAAGTTTCTGTTTTCTAAACCAGGACAGACTGGGTATCAAGGTTTTGTGGTTTGGGATTTTTTTGTTGTTGTTGTTGTTGCTTTTGTTTCTTTGGCTTCACGGCAGCTGTGGGTGGAGGCTGATCTCTACTGTTGAATGTTCACACTTAATATCGCCACCTAAATATCCTCATAAATCATAAGTCTGGGCGCTCCGTTTGCCACAGGAGCAAACACTTTCCTGTCTATCCTTGAGACGGAGGTGGAAGACGTCTTCTGTTTCCAGGGAGCTGAACGAAACAAGAAAGAATTGAGGTCGGAGGATGTAGCTGAGTATGTGAGCATTTGCTGAGTGTGGACCGAGGCCCTGGGCTCAGTACCCAGTATGAAAGCACTACTCCTGACACACCAGTGAATGGTAGTCTCCACATGCAACAGGACAGTTCCGGAACATTTAGTAGAGGCCCAAATAACAAAGATGGTCGCCATGTAGTCTTGGAACTTACATTTTGGGTCTATCATCCACAGCGCATTGAAAGACAGCGCTAGAGGCTTGACGTTTCTTTTAAATTTATGTTTGGTTATATCCGTACAGGTGTCTGTAGAGGGGTGTGTGAAGTGGGTGTAGGTGCTCCTCGTGACCAGAAGAGGGCACTGGAGCCCCTGGAGGTGGAGTTCTAGGCAGTTCTGAGTCATGAGTGCTAGAGAAGGGGATGTGGAAGTGAACCTGGTGGGGAAACAAGTGGAACAGGGAGCCACAGACTGCAGCTGCTCCGAGTCCTGATCCACTGCACACCCTGTGATCTGATGTGGCTTCCGGCACAGTTGTGGGACAACACGAAGGGCCTGAGGCTGGGCAGTGGCTGCTTCCTCCATGAGGTCAGCCCCTCCCCTACAGGCTCTTGGGCAGAGGAGTCCTACTTGCCCTTGAATTCATAAGTGTAGCCAATTGGCTGAAAAACAGTGCATAAGCTTGTTTCCTGCACAAAAAGAGTTAAATCTGGATCCTGATGCTGGTCTCCGGATTCTGTGGGCTCCACCTCTACTCTCTCCCCATTTCCCAGGCCCTTCTCCCACATGCTAGGAACCAAACTTGAGTCCTCTGGAAGAGCAAGCAAGTGCTCCTAGCCACTGAGACATCCCCCCACCCTCACCGCCCAGACCTCAGTGGACATTTTAAATAGGCTTTTGCTGCATGTGGTTGGGGCTGTCTGCAGTGTGAACTGTGAGTGACCCTCTACAGAAAACCTTCACACCAAAGGCATCATCCAGCGTGCGAGGTGGCATGCTGAGCCTGGAAAATGACCAGTCTAGCCCAGTAAACTCGGGCAGAACTCGGGCAGAATCGTCCCCCACCCCCTGTGGCATTTTTTTTAGTCTGTATTTTAAAATCCCTCAAGTTGTTCGACTAAATCCAGAAACGTAGGATCTAAGCTCTCCCCAGAAATACAGCGTTTCTGTCCCACCTCTCTCCATATGTCTAGCTGACTCGTCTAGAAGCCCTGTAAGTCCAAAGAAAACATTTCTCTGTGTATTTAAAGCAGGCAGATGGCTTCTCATAAGAAAGCAAAGCCATTCCTGGGCTTACAGTTGATGTGTATGTGATGGGGATCTCAATCACCCCCCTGTGAATGCTAGGGGCTGGTGGAGAGACTAGGGGGAGGGGACGGAGGAGGGATGGGGGGAGCCGGAGGGGAGGGGAAGACATTGAGGGCTGAGACGGTGGGGAAGAGGTCTGTAAGTAAGAATTGTGCACACATGGGTATGGGGAATCCAGGAACACGTAGGTCTGGAGATTTGGAAACTTGAATCTGACCTTAGCAGGCCACAGGCCACCCTCTTCCCCCTACAATGAAATACCACAGCAGGGTAGGCTAATCCCCCCACAAACACACACAGACTTTCATCTGCTGCAGTCACCAGCAGTACCCAGTGGCTGCACAGGACCAGAGGGCGTGTGGAAATTCCTATCGCCCCAGCTCCGTGAGAGGAAGAATGTTCTCCCTCCTGTGTAGGAACCTGTAGCTCGGTCACACCACTACAAACGTCGGTTCCACCTTCTGTGCACAAGAACAGCAAAAACAGGCATGTATGTGTGTGTGTGTGTGCTTGCTTGCACACACACACACATGCACATATGGGCACACATACATGCACACACTTGCACACATATACATATACATGCACATACACATACACACACTCACAAATACATACACACACATATACACATGCACACACTCATAGACACATATACACATATACATACACACACTAACAGATACATACACATATACATACACACATGCACTCACACATGTACACACATATACTCATATACATATATCTATACATATATGTATAGATACAGGCACACACATACATATACACACACACCTATATACACATATAATATATACATACAGATACATACATACATACTTACATGCATGCACACACATATACACACACACACCAGTTTTGTGATTTTCTCCCAGTCCCTGCTGTGTGTGGGTCTATGATTTATTTACTTGCCAGCCTCAGGGTTCTGAGCACGAGCCACGTAGCTCAGCTCAAGTAGGAAAGAAGTTGAGAAAATGACCTGCCTGGGAAGGTCTGTGCCTCGGATGTCTTGAGGCTACATCCGGACGCTCCAACTGAATCATTACAAATGTGCCTCCTGGGCTGAGCTTGCCTGGCACCTGGGGATCCTGACTTCGCTTATCTGAGCTACCGAAGGGAAGAAGGCTTCTTGCCACCTTTGACCAACTCCATGTCCTTGGTGCCCAGGTCCTATCAGGAGAACCATAGGCTTGTCTCTCAGCTGGGTGTGAGGTCAGGTTAATCACAGACACACACGTTTGGGAGGTGACATGTTTCTCAGTACGTAGTCTGTAGACATGGGTGGAGACTGGGTGCCTGCTCAGGCTTGGGTTCAGATCTCACGGTTGACTGTGAGGACAGCCATGTATGTCACCCAGCTCTTACTTCCGACCGGGTAGGATGGAATAGCTTTGGTCGAGGTTAGATGAGCCACACTGGAAAATGCCCAGAGCAGGGCAGGGCTCAGAGTAAAAGTTCTTCCTCATAGTTTGTGTGCATGCCACCCGTAACTTACACAATACAATCTCAGAACCCTCTTACACGGTCAGCTTGCTACACGTTCCCTCGGGGAGACAGGCCCTGGTCAGTGATCCTACCCCTCTCTGGTCTCTTAGTACCAAGTTCTTTCATTTCACATTGGTAGGATTATTTGGGGGGGGTGTTGTTTGTTGCTTTCTTGGTTTGTTTGGAGAAAGGATTGACCTGAAACTCACCCTCCTCCTGCCTCGGCCTCCCAGTGCCGGATTACAACTGTGGAAGCCCCCTGGCTACACCCTTAACCCTTCAGATTTCTGAAGTGAGAGTATGTGCCTCTGGGGAATTCTGGGCTTGCTTCTGTTTCTTGGAGCTGTGTGTCTTCGGGTGAGGTAGAGTCTTGAGTGTCTTCTTTGGGTGTTTCCTATCTGGAGTGTTTCTGAGGGCGGATTCTATTTGGAGGCTCTAGGGCTCGAGGGGAAGTGTTAGATGCACACTGGACATGGAGTTTGTGTGTTGACAAAGGTTTCTCAGCGGGACTGCTCACACGTGGCAGGGGTGGGGAGTGCTTAGGTAACTGTTGGCTACCGGCAGACAAGCAGGAAGAAGGTGGGAAGTAGCCATCCTCAGGTGCTGCTCAGTGGGGCTAAGGAGTAGCTCACTGCTGCAGCAGAGTTCAGAGCTCTGTCGTGGAACAGGGCTGGGCACTGAGACGGCTCAGATCCAGGCTGCCTCAAGTACTAACCCTCTGTACTCATGTGTTGACAGACCAGTGTGGGGGGTAGCCGGCTAGGGCTGGGAGGGAGGGGGGAGGTCAGAGAAGCAGCTACCTCCCTTTCCTTCTGCTTGTCCTCTACAGCTGGAACAGAGCGAGGCCAAGTGTGAGGACGCCCTGAAGACCCAGAAGGTGCTGACTGCGGACCTGGAGAACATGCACAGTGAACTGGAGAGTGTGACCCGGAGCAAGAGCCTGGTACCGACCCTCCCTCAGCCCCAGAAGCACAGGCTCAGGGTCTTGCATTGGCCTGTTGGGGAAACAGCCTTGTATGAAACTAAGATGCTTAGGGTGGGTCTAGGGGGCCCCCCTTGAGACCCTACTGAGTCACCTGGCGTGGACAGGCTTCTCTTGTAGCCACTATGGTTACTCAAAGATGAATAAGAGAACTTATTGTGGACCTACTGAATGCTCAACTTCCTAAGAAGCAAAGGGAATTTACTGTGGGCCTACTGGGTGGTGCTTGACACTAAACTTAACAGAAATCATGCACGTGCACATGCACACACACACATGCACACACATCAACAGTGAGATCCCATTTATAAAGGTAAACAGAGGCCTGTTGAGGACCTACTGTGTGCCCAGTAGCATGAAGTTGAACCTGCAGTGATGAACACAGACAGGCCTACTGTGTTCCTACTGTCATGGAGGCTCTCATTATTCATCCTCAAACTGCTGCATGCTGCCTGTCCAAGAGGAAAAGCCTGTCTCTCAGAGGCTCACTTCAACTCCCTACAATCAAAATCATCGACGATTCATTATAATGCTATTATTGGGTGGTCACCATTGGAAGGAGACAGATGAGCCATGCTATAGATCTATCACATTGGTGACAGTGTCTACGGTCTGGAGGATCCGACCTGGCTTAAGTGTGCCCTTGAAGTACAGAATTCTGTAGTTCACACAGAGACGGGGAGGAACCAACTCAGGCTTGTGCAGGATCCCAGTGAGCCCCTTTGTCCTACATTTTGTTCTAAATGAAGGGGAACATACCCAGAAACACACACACACACACACACACACACACACACACAAGCAACTTGGGAGAGGATGGTTTATATCTTGCACACTTACATCACAGTGCACCGTCAGGGAAAATCAGGACGAGCACACCAAGCTGGGACAAAAGCAGAAGCCGTGGAAGAGCGCTGCTTGCTGGCTTGCTGCCTGCCGCTTGCTCAGTCTGCTTTCTGGGCTCCTTAATTAATCAAAAAGATGCCCCTTAGTCCAATCTAGGGTGCATTTTCTCAACGAAGGTTTCCTCTTCTCAAATGACTCTAGGCTGAGTCCAGTTGATGAAAAGCCAACCAGGAAGCAGCTACACGTTTAAGCACACACAATCACGAGACACGCCTACATACTTATAAAGTCATCAAATACACACATAAAAGTAACTCCCTTGGAGGGAAAACCCCTCAGTTAAATCCACCTCCCCACCTAATAGACATTATGGGACACCTGTTGGATGCCCAGACTGGTGCTTCCTACTGAGGCTATGCCTGTGTGCCTCTGCCCCTCTGCCCCCTGCCCCCTGCCCCTCTACCCCCTACCCCTCTACCTTTCTGTCCCTCTGCCCCTCCTACCCTCTGCCCCACTACCTCTCCATCCCTCTGCCCCCTGCCCCTCTACCTCTCTGTTCGTCTGCCCCCTGCCCCTCTGCCCCTCTGCCCCTCTACCCTCTGCCCCTCTACCTCTCTACCTCTCTGCCCCTCTGCCCTTCTACCTCTCTGCCCCTCTACCTCTCTGCCCCTCTTCCCCTCTTCCCCTCTGCCCCTCTGCCCCTCTGCCCCTCTACCTCTCTGCCCCTCTACCTCTCTGCCCCCTGCCCCTCTACCCTCTGCCCCTCTACCTCTCTGCCCCTCTACCTCTCTGCCCCTCAACCTCTCTGCCCCCTGCCCCTCTGCCCCTCTACCTCTCTGCCCCTCTACCTCTCTGCCCCTCTTCCCCTCTGCCCCTCTGCCCCTCTGCCCCTCTACCTCTCTGCCCCTCTACCCCCTACCCCTCTACCTTTCTGTCCCTCTGCCCCTCCTACCCTCTGCCCCTCTACCTCTCCATCCCTCTGCCCCCTGCCCCTCTACCTCTCTGTCCGTCTGCCCCCTGCCCCTCTGCCCCTCTGCCCCTCTACCCTCTGCCCCTCTACCTCTCTACCTCTCTGCCCCTCTGCCCTTCTACCTCTCTGCCCCTCTTCCCCTCTGCCTCTCTGCCCCTCTACCTCTCTGCCCCTCAACCTCTCTGCCCCTCTACCTCTCTGCCCCTCTACCTCTCTGCCCCTCTGCCCCTCTGCCTCTCTGCCCCTCTGCCCTTCTGCCCCTGCCCCTCTGCAGGTGGACGAGCAGCTGTACAGGCTGCAGTTTGAGAGAGCAGACCTCCTGAAACGCATTGACGAGGACCAGGATGACCTGAACGGCCTCATGCAGAAGCACAAGGACCTCATTGCTCAGGTCAGGACCCGCTCCCGGCGTGTGATGTTGGTAGGCATAACGGCTCAAAGGTAGATAGGTAGGAGCTGTCGGTTCCATATGGGAGATGATGGTGTGTCCTCTGGGGAACGACTTCATCAGGAAAATGTTGACTTCATGCAGCCACCTCCCCATCACCATAAACCTGCTGTGTCTTAGTCAGTGTTCCATCACTGTGAACAGTCGCCATGGCCAAGGCAACTAATAAAGGAAAATAGTTAACTGGGGGCTGGTTTGCAGTTTCAAAGGATTAGTCCATTATTATCATGGCAGAAAGAATGGCGGCAAACATGGAGCTAGAGAAGTAGCTGAGAGTTGCATCGTAATCTGCAAATGGGGGGGAGGGGGAGAGATCCTAATCCTTCTCAAATTTTGCCACTCCCTGATGACTAAGCATTCTTATGTGTGAGCCTGTGGGGGCATTCTTATTCAAACCACCACAGGCAGCCTTCCCATGCATGTGCCCATCCACCCATCTATCCATCCATCCATCCCCCATCCCCCATCCATCCACCCATCCATCCATCCATTATTCATCCATCCACCCATCCATCCATTCATCATCCATCCATTACTCATCCATCCACCCACCCATCCATCCATCCATCCATCCATCCTCCATCCCCCATCTATCCATCCATCCATCCATCCATTTATTCATCATCCATCCATCCACCTATCCATCCATCCTCCATCCCCCATCCATCCACCCATCCATCCACCAATCCATCCATCCATCCCCCATCCCCCATCCCCCATCCATCCACCCATCCACCCATCCATCTATCCGCCCATCCACCCATTTATTCATCCACCCACAATCCATCCATCCATCTGTCTATCCACCCATGTACCCATCCATCCATCCCCCATCCCCCATCCATCCATCCATCCACCCATCCATCTATCCACCCATCTACCCATTCATCCATCCATCCACAATCCATCCATCTGTCTATCTACCCATTCACCCATCCATCCATCTGTCCATCCATTCATCCATCCCCCATCCACCCATCCATCTGTCAGTCCACCCATCTATAATGCTCTCTACTCACTATGTCCACCAGTCTAACCACCACCCACATACTCAGCCATCCAGTCTGTCTGTCTGTCTGTTATTCACCAAAGACTTTCTCTGTATCAGGCCCAGTGAACAATGCCAAGGACACTTTGGTAAGCAAAGGGGCATCTTGATAGCTTTATGAGCTGAGCAGATGTTGCCATAGAGCTACCCAGAGCAGCATGTGGTGAGAGTTGGGGTGGTAAACGGAACTGAGGTGAGACTCCAGGAAAGGACTAAAATTAGGGAGTACTTGCTCAAGGAGAAGGAACCAAGTAGAAATCTGAATAGGTGTCAGGAGTTAATGAGTTTGCAGTGGAACCATGGGATCTACAGAGAAGGTCACAGGTGTGTGTGTGTGGGAGGCACATACCGAATTCATGGAGCCTTGGAGAGGATGAAAGGAGGCTGACGAGGAGAGAAAGGGGAGACCAGGAGAGAGAGACACACCAGGCTCATAGAGGGCTTTCTTTGATGGGTGGTGGGAAGCACTGTCAAGCTTGTGGGAGCTGAGCAGCAGAGGTGCACCTGTTAAGCCACCCCACCCTGTTCACTCCACTGTCACAGAGATGTCCTCTACCTTGATCTATGGGAGACTGAAGCTCAGACATGGTGTTGGGCACTTAAAGCCACATGTCAGGAAAAGTCAGAGAAAAGTGAGGTCGGTAAATGTGGATTTTGGCAGCTGGGAAGAAGAGAAGCTTGGGCTGGAGTAGGGGATGGGCCAAGAGTCCCATTGGGTTTCTGGCCACATTCCTGAGGAGAAGAGCTCAGTCCAGGAGCATCAAACACTTTCCTCACTCTCATCCCCAGAGGTGGCCCAAGTGGCATATTTTCTTGCCTCCAAAGGACAATACCAGGGCGTGTCTGCTAGACAAGGAGACACAACTCACATAAGGAATGGGATCATCAGGGTCACAGCCACCATCATAGGGAGTCTGTGCCTGAGTTGTTAATTTTGTCCTGTGTAAAACTCATTCAGTTCAGCTACAAGTAAAGAACATGTTCTAAGGCAAGTAAGCAAAACCAGACACATGTTGGGGTGGGGCAGGGTGGCAGCCAAGAGGCCTCCACATCCTCAGGAACCTCATTCCTCTGAGATCATCAATATTAGTTATTACCTTCACCTCCTGAAAAGGTCTTGACTCCCCTCTCTGACCTTGAGACTTACTAATGAAGGGGGCCAAGAAGGCACTCAGCCTGTTGTTAGATGAGGATATGGAGGGGCAGTGAGTCCCTGTCTTGCTGTGGCTGGTATCCATGTGCAGGTTCCCAGTTTCCTGACATGGTTCTTAGCCCAACATAGTTTTATCATTCCCCTGAGCTGACAGAAGCAGCCACAGGGAGGGATTAAAGGGCTTATGGTTTCAGGATGCTTGGCCCTGAGTGCACGGGAGTATTTGTGCCTGGAGTATTTGGCTCATGATTGACAGGAAGCCTTGGAGCTTCAGCAGGAAGGAGCCAAGTGACTTGTGACCCTGGGTGACCTAGATCCTATATCTAAGCTGTACCTTCCACCGGTCCACCAACTGTGTGCTCAAATGTGAGATCCATGGATGGATTAAAACATCTTTGGAGGCAGAATATTGACTACTACTTTCCCAATGCCCAATGGTGGCAAGCAACACTTCCCACCCTGGCCTATGGGAGACACTTTACATTCAAACCATGATGCCACCCTTGGGGTTTTGCCCTGGAAGCGTGGGCAGCACAGTTCGTTCTGGGCTCTCTGACATGTGTCATAAAGAGCTCACCAACCATTGTGTCCTCGGGGTAATGCCATGGAGTGACTCAGCAAACAGGGATGGAGTGTTGGTAGGAAGTTGTGGCTCAGCAAATGGAGCCGATGGGGTATTGGGAAGGGGCGAGGGGCATCTTTTAAGCACCAGTGTTTGTCACAGAAGTTCTGACAGAGGTCAGGGATTCTCAAAAGGGTCCTTTCGCCTTGTTTTCTACCTCAACAGTCAGCTGCTGACATTGGGCAGATTCAGGAACTGCAGCTGCAGCTGGAAGAAGCCAAGAAGGAGAAGCAGAAGCTGCGGGAGCAGGTATGTGCTCAGAGCAGCCACGCTGTGAGAGAGGGTAGGAGCCCTGTGTTCCCCCGGGGTCACCCAGTCATTGCTCAAGTTTATTGGTGTGCCAGCTGGATCCAGAAAGTCCTGGTGGACCGAAATACAAATCCACACACTCTGGTCACAGTTGCCTGTGTTCCCGCCCGGACACAGATGACCCAGGCATCATTCAATGCAGGCTTTGCTCCTCTCTTCCTCTGAGAGATCATTCCCAAGAAGAAAAGATGTCTGTGAGTCAGGGCCACACCGTGTTGGGAGCTCTTCCAACTGAAGCCCAATCCCTCTAAATCTCAGTACCTAGTGGGCCATTTTTATCCACAGACAAAGCCCTGCTAGAGTGCCCAGGTCTCATCACACACAAGGGCACTGACTCCCGATGAGCCAAGGACAGAACAGTGGGCACTGGGTAGCTGCAGGTCTCATGATGAAAATGGAGGAATGGATGCTCAAGCAGGAAGTGACATGTCTAGGCTCAGGCAAACAGGAAATAGGCTGTGAGGTTGGGCTTCTAGCTTCCCTCGTTGTGGCTTCCGATGCACAAGTTTCTCCATAGCCAGCTTGGCCCTTTATCATAGTGGCGAAAATTAAGTGGGTGGGACCATGAATGAGCCACAGGGTCCAAGATGCGTCACCTCTCAGCATCTGCTGCCCTGGGGCAGGCCAGCATGAGGGTTGGCAGTGATGGCTTATGAGGACAGTCAGTGTGTATCAGTCCAACAGAGGCCAGGGTGGGGGACAAGGCTGGTCGGTCCAGCGGTTGCCCCAATGTGCCCCCCAGCTGCAGGTGGCTCAGCTTCGTATCCAGTACCTGGAGCAGTCCACTGTGGACCGAGCCATCGTCAGCCGGCAGGAAGCCATCATCTGTGACCTGGAAAACAAGGCGGAGTTCCAGAAGGTGCAGATAAAAAGATTTGAGGTACCCAGAACTCTCGAGTCTAGGGGGCTGGAGCAGGGAGAGGTGTGTGAGTCCCACCTCTGCAAGTCATCATTTGGTTTTCATGCCTCCTTGGGATGAGCCTGACAGCTGCCTCTGTCCTTGACCCTCCTCTGTTGTCCTGTGTTCTTGTCTGTACTTCCCTAAAGCACCCTGCGCTCTTCTACCTTGTCCTCCTCTGTCTGTTCCTACCAGCAGTCCACCCTCACACACACCCATACTCTATTTTCACACTGACTCTCACACCCTCCTCTCCTGTCTCCCTTTTTCCTCTCCTTCCCTTCCCCCTGCCCCACCTAGACTCCATGGGCATCATTCTTCCATCTCTGCCTGTCTATTCATCCCCTCACATCCTTCAAACTATTTGTGGGCAGCTTCTTTCCCACCTATCTGTGGCACCTGTTGGTACTGGACAGACATACGAGCGCACACACCCACAGCACAAGCAGGGCCTTGACTTCACAGGACGGAGCCTTCCAGGGCAGAGAGCCCAGATGGCTGCAGGGATGAGGCCTGGTGGCTATAGCAGCACCCCAGCAGGCTTGGATGGGGTTTGCTGAGGACATTGATGTCCATCTTAAGCTGATCATCTCAGCATGGGTTCACTTTAGCTCTGTGGACCAAGGGCACGAGATATTTACAGAGCTCACCTCCAGTCTGCACCTGACATTTGGTGGTGCTGCTATGTGGGTAGGGGGGTAAGGACAGGCCTCACCTTTAGGTTGATTGACACCTGCCTTGTCCCTCCCCTCAGAGTCTGTGTCCTCATTTCTCAGCAGCCCCCGCCCTTTCGTTATAGTGTATTTGGGTGTGAAAAGCTGCAACCCTCACTCTGAAACACTCACAGTCCCAGGGATGTGTGGTCTCTGATACAGCTGCTGTGGATAAACAGCAGACATTCTTGTTGATTTTTCACAATTGGGTTTTCCAAACAGCTCAAAAGCCCACACAGGCAGGAGCCCTCCAGAATACTGGAAATGCTGGCCACTGTGTTGAAAGGCTACCTACCTCATGCTGGTTCTGTGGAGTTGTTACTCAGTTATAGCACAGCTAATAGCAGGAAAGGAAAAACCTGATAGTTGAGTCCAGAAGCACCCAGCCTGGTGTTCACCAGTATCTAAATGCATCTAAATGTATCTAAATGTATCCAAATGTATCTAAATGTATCTAAATGTATCTAAATGTATCTAAATGTATCTAAATGTATCCAAATGTATCCAAATGTAGCAGAATCTGTGTCCCTGCTGCTGAGGGATGGGTCATTGGAGATGCTGCATGATCCTCTTTCTCCCTGTTTGCTCTGACAATTTCTGAAATAGAGCCTCTCGGGACGACTTCCAATGGATGACAGTGTCTGACCTGAGTCTACCTCCTCTATTTATGGTTCCCAGAACCCTCAGCAAGGCTTGAGATAGTCACAGGGCGCTTGCTTCTGTCAACATGCTGCTGTTTGCCCACCGGGATCCCACAGATCGATGGGATCCAGGCTTGTTGGCTGCCTAATGAATCCACATAGCCTGGGGTTTTTCCAGTGTTCAAGGTGCCTAGCAGTCTTTTGTCTTCATCTCCTCATTATGTCTGATGGGTTTCTGTCCCCAGGAAGGCAGAGCATGGAGGGTTGAGAGGAGTGTTCTTATCTAAGGCTCCCTTTCAAAAACCCAGAAGCCAAAGGTTTGGTTGGACTAGAGTGTTCTTTCTGGGGCGACCATCCAACTCTCAGACCTTGGAAGGCAGAGGCCAAGTATCATTAGGCCTCCTTCTGCAGCCCTGTTTGTGCCAGACTCTGTCTGTGCCAGATGCCCAGCTTAGCACATTAGGACCTGGTAGTGCCCTGGGACACAGACACAGGAGCCCCTACCCCAATCACCTACCCTGGGCCATTTCATTATTTTTTTGTTTTTTATTGTTGTTGGTTTGGTTTATGAGCTTTATTTTTATTTTTTTTTTATTTTGAGATTCTAAAATAATTACATGATTTCCCCTTCCCTTTCCTCTCTCTATACCCTGCCAAGTATCCCTCCTTACTCTCATTCAAATTCATGACTTTTTAATATCCATATGTGTATGTACTACATATGAATTTCCAAACATAACCTGATTGGTCTGTAAATCCTTCTATATATGCTTTCAGGGCTGACCATTTGACACTTGATAACCAGTCAGTGCGGTCTTCTCTGAAGAAGACTAAGAAACCACAATTCTTTACTGGATCACTTGGCACAGACATGCAGGGGCCCAGCAAAGGGTCTCATTTTGTTGAGACGTTCCTTTGGGCGCCTGATTTCCCCCTGTGAGACGCACCGTGCTCTCCGCCCCTCCTAGGTGCTGGTCATCCGACTTCGGGACAGTATGATCAAGATGGGGGAAGAGCTGTCTAGAGCCGTCAAGGTGGAGGCCAAGCAGCGTGAAAACAGCCAATATTATCAGCAGCGTCTGGAGGAGCTGAAGGTGGAGATGCAGGAGCTGGTCCAGCGGGAGGAGGAAGCCAGTCGGCGCTGCATGGAGCTGGTGAGACCAGGCTCTGGTGGGCTCTTGTGCATTTGAGCATTTGGGCTGGGGTAGAAACCTCATTTTAGGGGTTAGAAACACCTTCTTGGTGGGAGACTCCAGGCTGCCTTCACAGGCCTTTTGAGGTGGGTTATCAAGGAGAGAGAAACAGACGGCCATAGTCTGAGAGACGGCACTACCGTTGCCTGTAGACTCTTGAGGTATATTCAAAGCTGACCAAAGGCCTTCTCTGCTGCTGGAAGCAACCACACCAGACCAGCATTTCTTACCTCCTACGATGAATGCCAAAAGAAGGGTAGCCACTGGCTAATCCGAGTAACGTCGAGGTTCCCGAAAGACGTAAGAAATGCTGAGGGAAAAGTGTTTTATTTACTCCTACAAACATGATGGTGAAACAAGCGTTCGCTCATGTATCATGTAGAGTACAACCTGAAAAACAATGGGAATTGGTGAACACATCCAGATATAGTGACGAACACGTCTCCTATAGACAGTGCCTAGGAAGTAGGGCTACTACATAGTGTGTGTCATGAGGTACAGTATCAAGTGAGGGGTTTGATAAGACAATTCCTGTTGGGCCAACCTGCTATCAACAGAGAAATAAAACCTAGGGCTCATAGTCTGACTGGAGATCATTTGCTATTCCCACCGTGGGATGTTGCAAACCATCCCAAGACTTTGACGCCTGTGGGAACAGCGATAATTAGAGTAGCAGATGTAAAGGAAGCTCGTGTATCTATGTCTAGACCTACTGTAAATATATGGTGTGCTCACACAATAAATCCTAGGAAGCCAATGGATATTATAGCTCATGCTATTCCCATATATCCAAATGGCTGTTCCCCCTCCCCCTCTGGAGTAATAACTGACTAGATGCAAAATGATTCTGAATCCTGGCAGAATAAGAACAGAGACTTCTGGGTAACCGCAGGATCAGGGTAAGTGTTGATAAAGGGCAGGCAACACAGAGAGGGTACCACACCATATCTAACGTCCATTTTTCCCCAAGGCTCTGTGCCCATGTCAGCCTACGATGCTCGCAGCAACCACAGTGTGTAGATGGGGAAACTGAGGTTTCAGTTGCTACTTGTGGTGAACGTGGGTTTATTTAAGGGCTTGGAGCAGAGATGGCAAATGTGGAGGATGAAAGAGGCACCTAGAGAAGCTGGTCCTAAGCATGCACAGTGTGCGAGTTCTGAGGGAAGTTCTCCCTGTGGGAATCCCATGTCCGCTGGAAGGATGGGGAAACTGAGGCCCTGAGCTTTCTAGCATGGCAAACTCAGGCTCAGAGAAGGGCAGGTACTTTCTTGCAGTCACAGTCTGTAGCTCTATCCGCCATATTAGTCACTTTATATCCGTGGTGTGGACCGAGAACAATTTTTAATCTGTTTTCTGCCTGTGGGGATTTCCTTCATCTTTTGATGTATTGTTCTAAGAATAGTTTCCTACAGGGATCACAGGGCACATGAAAGCATTGGTATTCTGCAACTGGGGAGGGGTGCCCAGCAATCCTTTTATACAGCAACATCCAACTCACGCGAGTGAACTGTCACCCTGCCTAGCTCAGGCCCCAAGGTCTCTAAAGTGAGGTCATTTCCCCTGCCAGCCTGTGCCTTCTGTCTGTGATAGATCTTACCCACCATACTCCTCTGCAAATGATCTTCTCAGACAACATCCTCTGCAGACATGGTCAGGGCTGTCAGCTCTACCCGACAGGCCAGCTGCCTAGATGGTGACAGACAGGTACTGTAGGAAGACTGAGGTCCCCAGACAGGTCCAGGTCCCTGACTGGAGTTTCCTCTCCTGCCCTGAGGGAGAGAAAGGCTTCCCTCCAGTTGATAAGCAGGGTTCATTAGCAGCCCACTTCCTATGCCACGCCACGTCTATGTCAGCTCTGGCCAGGAGGGAAACCATCCTGGCCTCCATCTCCCCTGACGTCTTTGTTAGCTGGCTGCACACACAGGCAGACTAACCTGTCAAATGGCAGCTTTTCTTCCCCTCTGGGCTGCCTCCCCTTCCGGTACACTGCCACCCCCTCTTCTCCATTCCCCCCCTCTGTGTCTTAGGTCCTAGGGTAATGTGCAGATCCTTAGAGACCCTCAAATATTAGAACAATTGGACAGATATCACTGTCACAAATGCCCCAGGCATCTTGGGACATCTCTGAGCAACCTCAAGATATATCTGCTGTGTTTATGCCAAATGACTGTAAGCTGGGTGTGGTTAAAGCCTCGGATATATGGTCTCAAGCATCATGGGGATCAGAGTCTGAAATGCAGTGTGCCAGGCCATACTCACTCAGACTAACTCCCTCCCCACCAGGCTTCCCTGCCTCCCGGCAGCCACAGGTCCTGGCCAATGACAGCTGGTAGCAATGCTCTAGTCTGTGCCTCTGTCTCCAGACATTTTTTTTTTTTGCCTGAGGGTTCAGGCTGCAACTGTCTCTCTGCTCTTGTCAGGACATCTACCTCTGGATTTAGAGTGCACCCTAAGTGGAGGTTATGTAGACCCTGCAGATAAACCCACATTCACAGTCCTGGGTGGACATGTGTCAGGGAAGGGCCACCGGGAGCTCATCCTGGGAGAGCAGTCTACACCCCAGTCAGCTGCCATAGCAATGGCATCTGGCAAATCCCATGGTCTCTTTAGGGCTTCTGAGCTGAGGAAGACTTTCAGGGACGGGTTAAGCCATCTGTATTGGTGACTTCCCCCTCTGTGGCTGTGACTGAGACCCCCTGACAGAGACAGCCTTAGTTGGGGCGCAGAGCTTATCAGCTCAAGCGTCCAGAGCTCTCGGCTGTCCCTCGTGGCTGGGAAGAGCACAGGGTGGGAGCCATGCAGTGGCAGCAGAGTCTGGTGACATTATTCAGTCACACGGTATGCACCAGGGACAGCAAATATAAACCTGAATCAAGGAGGCATTTAACCTTTAAATGCTGCCTCCGGTGACCTTCGGCCCACTAGGCCCAGCAACCTAAAGGCGCAAAGTAGGACCACAAGCTGTGTGGGCCCAGGAGTTCAAAACGTGAGCCTGCAAAGGACATTCCCAATTCAAATCACCACGCACAGCTTCTTGCTAAGAGAGGCTGTCCGCACCTTACAGTATATTCTTGGCCTTCGGGATCCCAGCACTCTGTGGGAAGAGGAAAGAGGTTTGGGCTCACGCATGCTCACAGGCACAATTAGGAAGGATGGATCTCAAGGTCTCACTGTGCTGAGACACATGAGGACTCTGGGACAGTAAATGATCATTGTTATTTGAAGACAGTTTGTTGCTGAGGCTGGTCACCCTGCTGTGGCATCTTGTCACCTACTTAGGATCCTCAGATACCTCACTGCACCTGTTCTGGTCCAAGGCCAGGGCCAGCATATCTTCTCCTGCCACTCTGTGCAGAAGTCAGAGTTCTTGGTCCATTCATTCATCTTAGGTGTGTCCCTGGAGTGCCTACTGTGAGTCAGGTTAGACGTGGGTGTGCTAGGTGTTCTCAACAAGCCTACACATCTACACGTGGGGCTGTTACAGCTTGGGTCCCAGCATTTCCAAGTCAAAGCAGGAAGTTAGATTATCGGGGGCATGCACTTGGAGGGGACATTTAGGGTACTGGTCTCTCCCTGCTTTTCTCTTTGCTGCATAGTGTCTGTAAGTTGAGTAGACCACCTCCACCAACATCTCTCTACCATACTCCGAAGCAGCAGGGTGAGAGGCCATGGAATGATACCTCTGAAACAGTGAACCAAGTCAAACTTCCCTTCTCATTATGTGTGTACCTTGCGTATTTTCCTGCAGCATCAGAAAGCTGGTTATCACTAGTGGACTTTACACAGATACACTTTCCTCTGCAGTGACAGATTACAACACTTGTGGGCACAGCCCTCTTAGTACCGAGTCCTCCTCCCATGCAAACCCGTCATCACCCAGATCCGTGTTCTAGGGCAGAGTCGCCCTCTGCACCCTCCATCTTTAGAATTAAAGTTTCCCTGGAAGGAAGAAAGGTGATTTCCCAACTTCACAATTCAAGAATTCATTCATCAGCCCACCCAC
This sequence comes from Micromys minutus, assembly GCF_963924665.1. Taxonomy (NCBI): domain Eukaryota; kingdom Metazoa; phylum Chordata; class Mammalia; order Rodentia; family Muridae; genus Micromys; species Micromys minutus. The sequence goes on from NC_137964.1 coordinate 34,256,405, forward strand.
CCATCCATCCATCCATCCTTCCATCCATCCATCCATTCATCCATCCATCCATCCATCCATCCATCCATCCTTCCATCCATCCATCCATCCATCCATCCATCCATCCATTCATCCATCCATCCACTCATTTATTCATCCACTCACCTACCCACCCATCATCCATCCTTCCTTTCCTTCCTTCCATCTTTCCTTCCTTCCTCCATCACTAATTCTTTCAGTGTGTGCTGTGTTTTCTGAGGTATTGACCACCCTCCACCAGGCAGAGGTGACCCAGAGCAGTAGCATCTGGGATGCTAGTGCTAGAACTGATGACCTTGTGTGTCTAGCACTAAAGTCTTCCCTACTGTATCCCTGTTCTTTCAGTCTGGGCTGCTGAAAAATGACTCTATCGTATCAGACCAAGAAGGACTCTAGGGCCCCCGAGACCCTTGAGCCTCTGCAAGGATGTTGATGGATCTTCTGTCGGTATTCCTTTCCGCCTGTCCCCAGCCAGCTCCATTTGTCACAGCTGGTGTTGGTTTAAAGGGCTGTGAGCTGTTGCGTGTGGGTGATTGATCCCCCAGCTGGCTCACCAGCACATCCAGATCAGTATCCATTACCCCAGCAATGGAACTTCTCTGCCTGCAAAATAAGACAAATGAGCTCTGACCATTAATTTTAGGGATGTACTATTCCTGGCAACTCCAGGTGCCATTGTGGAGAAAAGAATTCGCTGGCCCTAAATCATTCAAGTTCCTTTGTCATCAGGGCACAAGATGGCTCATCTCTGGATTTATAGTCTGTTGGTTTTTAGTTGTCACAGGGCCCAGGAGGACCACTTTGGTCCCTGGACTGGGTGTCTATGGAAGTTGGGGTGCGGATGGTGTTGGAGAGCCACACACCACCTGCTTCTGTCCTGACATCCCTGTGGTGGAAGCTATACCTCTTAGGGCTGTACACAGGTCTCCCAGGTCTGAAAAAACTTGCAGCGTGCTTGGCTACCTGGTGTTCCCACACCTGTGTTTCTATGGGGCGCAGGACTTACCTGTTCTTGACCAGCGTCTGCAATCTCGTCCTGCCGTACAGAAAGATTGGGTTTGGCTTGCTTCCCGGGAGAACCCCTGGGTTAATTAGCATAGGCACTTACAGAAGTGGGTCTGGCAGTGGCCCTATGCCTCAGTGAGTAGAGGTACTTGGCCCAATGCTGATGGCCCGAGTTTGAGTCCCACGTGGTGGATGGGAAGGGATGGGTGACTCCCGAAAATTGTCCTCTGCTCTCCACAAGCTCCACTTCACACGGCATTTTTGGTTAAAAACTAGAGAATGACTGTTGTGTGCCTGGGCCATACTAGGTTCCCTGAGGGAGAGACTGTCTCTGAGGCTGCAAATCTAACTGCACTGCCTTCTCCCTCCCATCTGGCTCATCCTGGACCCTTCCCATCACACCCATGGATGACAAATTGCCTCCCTTTCCCACTCCCTCCCTCTGTCGCTCATGAAACTGCTCTGACTTGTGTGAACATAGACCCAGTTGGGCTTTAATCCAGTTACCAAAACACTGGATGTCCTAAAGCAAGTTAAGTCCACAGTGTCCAGCTAAGGAGGCCGAAATCTGAAATCAAAGGCTCCAGGAGGGACAGTACAGTCTTGTTCACAGTCCAGTGGTTCCAGGTGACCCTTGGAGTTGGCTACACCAGCTGGTCCCCACCTCTGTCCGAACATGGCTTCCTTTTCTGTACCGACCCTGTGTGTCTTGTTCCGAGGCTAAACTCACTGGATTTATCGCCACACCATTAGTGATCATTCACGTCACTGTGACCATGTGGCTCATGGCTTCAGGATGGGGGTAGCCCAGCATGGTGCCGAAGGTGGTAAAGAACTCAGTTCATGTCATGTTGGGCTGAGAAACAGAGGGCAAAATTGGGGCACTTGGGGATGATTTAGATCCAGAGGGCCGGCTTCCTCTAGCTTGACCTTGTCCCTGAGTTTTCAGAACCTCCTGGAATAAGGCTGCCGGGAGCTTCCAAATTGTGAGCCTGCGAGGAGACATTTTATACCCAGCTATGATGGGATTCTAATTCGGTATCGTCTTTTCTAATTACTTCTGCAAAGATCCCCTGCTTCCCAAAACAGGCTCCAGACGGATGTGAATGGGAAGGCAGGGCAAGCACTAACAGGAGGAACCCCGGAGATGCCTTAGCTCATACAGCATAACCTGCTCTCTCCTGTGAAGCACAGGGTCGAGCCGTCTGCCTGTTAAATAAGTATACAGAAGTGCCAAATAATAGCACATGACAGATGCTCGCCGGTTGCCATTTGGGTTTCTTTCTCCTTGAGACTCTGACTCTCATTTCCTCTGACACAATCTGCCCCCTGCATGCGTCATTTCCTATCCCACAAAGGATGTGTCAGTTCATGGTTATGGTGGCAGCTAGGGTTGGTGCCGTCCGTTTTCCTCATGCTGGGCTCTGGACCAAGGACTTTGTATGCAGTTCCTCCTTTTATTTTCACCAGTAGAGGAACCAAGAGCCATTGAGGTAAAGCATTTTCTCCCAACTGACAGAGTGAGAATTTGAACCCAGGCCCAAGCCTCTCATAGATGATTTTCTGACTCAAACAGCCACCACATTTACTCACAGAAGTACATATTCAAAATAATTGAAGAGTTATGACTCCTCACGGTGTAACTCAAGGTTTCCCAGCTGTGATGTTATTAATTCTGAGGGTTGGGGTGCAGAACATTCTAATATAGTTAGCAGCACCCCTGCCCTCTATCCAACAGGAACAGACAACATCCCTGCTCCAAATGATTACCATAAAATTGTCTCCAGACATTACTGATCATCCCAAAGAGGCAAAGCTCCTCACCATCTGACCAAACCCTCACAGTCGATGTTGGGGTGACGCCTGTGGAATGTCCCATCTTACAGATGACTCAATTGAGTTTCAGGGAGATGGTGTGTTATACCCCAGGTCATAAGGCAGCTGGAAACAGAGCCCATGAGAAGATAGAGTCGAGATGGAGAAAAGGGAGTAACAAGTCCCCGCTCAGAGGGAAAGGACATAGCATTCTGCAGGCTAAGCTTTCTGAGACCCAAGGCAACCTCAGGGTGGATTCTGATTCCGGGTGGGATTGAAAGCCTCTCTGTAGACTGTGTACTTTTAATAATGTTTAAATAAAACATGGGAGAACTGGTGTGATCTCCTCCCCACGTCTGGCTTGTCAGCACCCAGGCTGGCTCATAAATAGTTAATGGACAGCCACTTACAGCTCTCCTCTGTTAAACCCAGCATCAATTTTATATGCCCATGAATTATGGATCTGCCATTGCTTAGGGGTGCGTTTTCCACCTTCAAAAAGGAAAAATGAAAAGAGATCCAGGTCTTAAGGAAACGAGGAGCCTGGCCCCACCACTGCGTCCATACATTTCCTTTAAGCAAAGACATCCCAGCGTACGGTGCATGGCTGGGTTGGGTCTCACAGTGTTCACCAGACAGAAGCTGGAGAGTGCCCGTGAGTGCTCAGCTGGCTCTTCACAAGGCATTTCCTGGATTCTAGCAGCTTCCAATTCCCAAGGTGTAAATTTCCCACCTGACACCGAGTACACAGGGGGCAGGGGCTCTGCACACCGGCACGTAGGCCACCACCATCTGCATTCCCCCAACACAGGAAACAAACAAACTTCAGAAGTACACATCACAGAACATCACCAGTGAAATCATGTAGAAACGTGAGATTCATCTTTGATTTTAATATGATTATTTCATGGTCAATTCACGTCATTTAATTTCTGCTAATAGCTGTGTTCAACACTTGGCTTTTGCAAAACTGCTGACAGTTTGACAACAAAGCCCCTGCCAGCTGTGCGCAGCCTGAGAGCCTCCCTGGGGTGGGGTCACTGGGGTGGGGCAACAGTGCTCTGGATGGGGGGGTTACCAGGGCATAGAAGGAGAGGGATTTAGTGTCAGGTGGCCGTGAAATCAAACCTCATGGCCATTCCAGAAGCTTCTAAACACAGAATAACCAGAGCTGGGGAGGCGGCTCAGTAGGCAGAGTTCTCACCATGCAGGCATGAGGACCAGACTTAGCTCCCAACACCAACAGAACAAAAATCTGGGCATGGTGGCACATGCTTGCAGTCTCAGCGTTGTGGAGAAATGAGGACCTCAGAAGATGGCTGGCCAGCTGGCCTAGCCTGATTGTCAAGCTCCAAGTCCCAGTGACAGATCTGACTCAAAAAATACATGAAGGGGACAGCCCCTAGAGAGCCATACCCAAAACTGACTGTAGGCACACGCACAATCATACACGTGCACACAGACATATATGCACACAGACATACACATGCACACAGACATACTCATACACACAATCATACCTATGCATGCAAGCACACACAGACATGCACACATATAGATACAGTGATACACACATATACATATACGTACATACATACACCTATACATATAGAATTGCAAGCATAAACACAAAGAACATATACATACACACAGCAACAAACATACACACATGTATAAACAATCATCTAGATAACCACACAGATCCAAACACATACACACAGAGACATATACAAACATGACACATACAGACATACACACACACACCAACATACACATACATTCACAGACACATACACCACAGACATAGACACACATACACACACATGCACAGACACATACACCACAGACCTACACACACATGCACATAGAATCATATACATAAACACAGACATACCCATATGCACATGCATACACACACATGAACACAGAATCATACACATCTATAGAGACATACACACATACACACGTGCACACACATACACTTTTATATGCACAGCATCTCACACTACGCATACACACACACAAAATCATACTAACAAAACCAAACACTGAAGCAGGTGGTCCAGGCGACTCTCAGCCCTGCCCTGTGATTCCTACAGACCCCCTTTTCTCTACTTTGTCCTGTTCTCGGAGTCTGCTCACATCCAGGAAGAGCCCTGAGCAGCCCAGAACCAGACCCCTTGCAGTGTTGGGATTTGTTTTTGTTTCTTTATGTTGTTTTTGTGCTCAATGAGCCATGTGTCCAGTGTTCAGATTGGCACACGGCCCCTCCTCGGCTGCCCTGGGCATCACCAGCTCAGGGTTAAGGGCTCATTTTATAAAGCTCTGAGCATTCTCTGCTTGCAAATGTGAAGTTGAGCTCATAAAGATGAATTATTTGGAGTGAGGAGTGGAGTGTTTAAAAAGTCATTCCATATGGAGGGCATTTGGGGCCACAAGCCGGGTGTAAATAATGTACTTCACAGCCCCCAGCAGGGTGTAGTTTCCTAATTACTGCCCTTTAGCACTATCTCAGCGACACGCGTAAGGCTCAGCGTTCCCAGACTGCTCTGCGTTCTGTTCAGGGCTTGCTGCACGCTCAGAGCTGGCAGGGCAGCTGTGGCGGTTCCCACCCTATCTCTCAAGTCATCAGGATCTCTGGTTGTCCCCTCAGCCCCCACAAATACTCCAGCACCAAAGCAACTTGGTCTTAAAGGTGGGTAAGGCCCTGCGTCCCCCAGACTTCAGAATGCCTCCACATGGGGTTCCTCCACGTTGTCTTTAATCCCAGACCTTGAATTGCGTGCTCGTCACAATTCAGAAGGTGTTGGCATCTAATGAAATGAGTTCCTCTCCGTCTGCCTCTGAGATGAGGCATCCCGATAGTAAAAATCTATTACCGAAAGCCTACCTAGGAATAATTGGGTCCATTACTCCCTGGCTTGTGGCTTTGTTTCTGCAATTGGAAAGTGACTCTCCGGCAATTAATCAGAATTTACAGTTGCTAATACCAATTACAGACAGTGTGTGTAGTCTCAGGATGGTATACACAGAGAGCAGATCGCTATCGGGTCCCCCGAGACCTCATCAACCACACTTCGTCACTTTACTGGGAATTAAAGTCATTTAACTCCACAATGTTAATTACTTTAAAAAAAAAGGGAAGGGGGGCACTGACTGAATACCGCAGGTGTATATTAAATTATTCAAATCAACCCGAGGCAGACTGCTTGGATGAGATCAAGCTCTGTTCAGTCGTCACCACACTTCAGGGGAGGCCAGCAGGCTGGTGTCTGGGATGACAGTGTCCTTGCTGTTACAGCTGCATGTTCTTGGGAAAACAGCCGCCCAAGGGAAGTCAGGGTCTTGTGAATCCTACTGCTCTGACTTGCACCTTGTCAGGCACATACTTCAACAGGAGGGGTAGGGATACCCTGCTTGTGATTCTGACAGGGGGATGGGGGACACTTGTCTTAGTGAGAAGAGATTAGGGAACCTTAGAACTTGAGGCTGCACCAATAAATGGGTCAGCAGAATGGGCTGTACTAGGAGAATTGGGGTTTTAAATGGGGTGTGTCAAGAGTAGGCGGAAGCTAGTGAACTGTCAAGTCTATGGCTATTGCTGTTGTTGCTTTTGTGGTGGTTGTTGTTGCTGCTGTTGTTATTGCTATTGTGGTGGGTGCGGTTGCTGTTGCTATTGCTGTTGTTGCTACTGTTGTGGTTGTGATGGTTGTTAGGAATCTACCAGCTCTGATTGAGATATTCAGAAGGAAACTCTCTGGGTCGCCTGACAGAGAAGCCTAGGACTTCAAGACTCTATGATGACCACGGCTCAGTCCAGACCTCAGGGCTCAACTTGTACCAGCTCCCCAGAGCTGAGTGCTCACAGCTCTGCTTAGCTCTTTTCTATGGCACCCCTATAGCTTCCCAGTGTTAATCACCGTGGGAAATATCTGCACTCTGGGAACTGGCACACACTGTAGCCAGGGTTTCATTTTTACACACCTGCCAGCACACTCTGTCCAGACCCTTTACCCAGCCCTCTGCCGATGGCCATTTTGTAGCTTCTCATCTCAGTGACTGTGAGCCAAGCTGAGAATAGCTACACCTCCATTAACCACAGCAAAAGAAGACATTTCCTACAAAACCGACTAACCCAGAGCCCCCAAATGTGGACAGTCTCGTTGGTTTTGATCACTGGCTTCAGGTCATTCACTACTAAAACCCGCTGGCACCTGAAGAGTATAATTTCTGACTGACAGCTCTGGATGGAAGTGTGTCCCACACTGAACCCCAGAGCAGAGTCGGCTCCATGGTAATCCATGGCAGGTAGTCAGGGAAGAAGCCCAGAGCAGCAGAATGTTGGAGCCAGAAGTAGACAGGGTAGTTTCTAGGGAGGAGAGACCCTGAGATTCTGTCTTGGTCCGGGTTTCTAATCCTGCACAAACGTCATGACCAAGAAGCAAGTTGGGGAGGAAAGGGTTTATTCAGCTTACACTTCCCCATGGTGTTTATCACCAAAGGAAGTCAGGACAGGAACTCAAGCAGGTCAGGAAGCAGGAGCTGATGCAGAGGCCATGGAGGGATGTTACTTACTAGCTTGCTTCCCCAGCCTTGATCAGCTTTCTTTCTTAAAGAATACAAGACTGCCAGCCCAGGGATGGCACCACCCACAATGGGCTGGGCCCTCCCCCCTTGATCAATAGTTGAGAAAATCCTTTACAGCTGGATCTCATGGAGGCATTTCCTCAGCTGAGGCTCCTTTCTCTGTGATAACTCCAGCTTGTGTCAGGTTGACTGCAGGCCTTGGCTTCTGCTGGGACCACTCATGATTGGGTTAGGTCTCATCTCTACTTGATTTTCATCTCCTCCTTGGATCTCTCTTGCTCTGTCTTCTCTTTATGATGTTTCTGGGCTGGGACATGCTGGGGCACTGTGGGTGGGGCTGCCCAAAGAGAGGAAAGGAAGGGGAGGCTGTGGCTATCCCTCTTCTCCTTCAGAGGATCAGATAACTGCTGTGTGACTCTGCTAGACATGGCAGCGTGTGTGCCAAGCCAAGAGGGTGTTCCCAGCCAGGCCCATTAGTGAGTTTGTCAGTGCCACAGGAGTGCCCACAATTACCCAGAGAAGGACAAGTGACCAGATTTGTTTTTAGAAACAGTGCAACTCACATCTATGTATTCAGTCACTCGGTCCTTGGTTTTATTTTACGTGGAACTAATAAACAACAATCACAAGTGATGCCGTCTTTATTACCATGATCTGTCAACATTATAACGAAAGCTATCACCCTACCACCTTCAACACCATTATACTCACCATTTGCAGGATCAACACCATTAATACCCCCACCATCATAACCATCATCACCTTAATTACCACCATCACTATCACTACCACTTTCATTACCACCATCACCACCATCACCATCACTTCCACCACCATCACCTTCATCACCACCATTATCACCACCACCATCACCATCACCATCACTACCAACTTCATTACCACCTTCACCACCACCTCCACCACCATCACCTTCATCACCACCATTATCACCATCATCATCACCATCACCACCACCATCACCACCATCACCAACTGTGCCATGTTACCTCCTCTGTAAGGTGGGTTATAAAGCAGTGAGGAGACAATGCCTTGCAACTATGATGTGGTGAGTGAGCTCTCTAGTCTACCCCTCCCCCAGCCTTGGTCTCACCTCAGCTGAGCTGAGCTTGCTATAGCTCCCTTGAGTGTCCAGAAGTGCTGATCTTTCTCAAGGACAGCCTCTGGCCTCTCCTTCCTGTCAGCTCCCCTCTCAGCCAGGCGCTTCCCCAGGCCCAGCCAGTTCCTTCACACCTCTTCATAGAGAGGTGGCATCCTCTAGAAACACCCACACATATACATTAAATTATTGCTGGACAGACCTTTGGAACTGGGCCTGCTGTCAGGGACACTGCAAAGCAGTCAAATAGATAGGTCACATCTTGGAGGGCAGGATGTTCAGACAGGGCGGGGCTGGGGCCGCTCCAGACTTCCCTATCATGGGACCTGACACTGGGATTGATTTGACCAGAGCAGAGGGGAACAGGAAACACAAGCCTGTTGCTCCAGCTGACACATTTGCATATATCCAAACCAGAGTTGCTCTTGGAAAGAGTAGGTGCGATTTCCTTCCCTTGTTGATTCTGGATGGGCGTGTTTCCACAGCATCCTGTTTATTGGAACGAAGCATCTAGTAGGCCTCAAGCCTTGCTTGAGTTAATTCTCCCCAGGTTCCTTTGACCTTTGTCCTTGGTGTTTGGAATATGGCAGTGGGTGGGCGGCTCTGGCTACAGAAATGCTGACTCCCAGTCCCTAAGCCCTGCCTCTGTTTCACGTATGGATATATCTGGTTTTCCCTGCACTGTGCTATTTCCTGCTACCAGGCATCACTCTTCCAGGGTGTGCTTCGGAAATGAGCAGTGTGCCGGGCGGGCGGATGTACAGGTGTCTGCTGTGTGTTGAGTGACTCTGTGACAGTTTTGCATATGCAAAACAGGTCAAGCTCTCTCTTTGACAGGATGGAGGGGAGCTGTCTGCCTCAGTGTGTGGGGTTGCCAGAATACATACAGGGCAGAATCGCAAAGCCTTCCAAGGTGTCAGGCATAGAAAGAGTGGGTGTAGAAGCCTAGAAGCCAACGGCTCTTGGCATGACAAGTCTCCAGTGTTCCCCCAGAAGTGAGGGCTGATGGGAAAGAACAGATGAATACAGTGCGCTCTCTCTCTCTTTCTCTCTCTCTCTCTCACACACACACACACACACACATGTGATCATCAGGCAAGGACTCGGCCCATGAGGGTAGCTTGTGTTGGCTGGTGCTGAGTGACCCAATGACCCCACCACCACAGGGCTCTTTTAATCTGAGTAGTGTTGGTTGAGACAAAGTGTGGAATCTGACCCATTTGAGCAGCCACAGTACCCGGTCGCCATGCGTGGTCTCTGTATTAGACACCCAGCACCACCTCAAGGTGGTACCCAGCTCCTTCCCTTCCTCTGGGCTTCTCCCTCCAGCGGAGCTAGCTGAGCCTAGCCTGTTTAGTTTCCATATTGATCTCTTATCACAGATAGCTGAGTGATAAAAAGGGGACCTGTCTGTGGAGTCCACAGAGTGACTCAGTTCCCCTGAGCCTTTGAGTCACATCGCAGTTGTGCCTTAGGAAGGATGGCCAGGACAGACACTGCTAGGACAGACAGACTCTCAGTTCCCATCTGTCTACCATCTTTCTCCTACAAGGTAAAACCAGTCTGCCCTTTTAAAAAGATGAATGTAGGAGCTAAACTCTGCTGTTGGCTGATTGCTGTGCCTGCCTTCTGCTCCCTAATGACAGAGCTCGCCTTGTTCTCCATATGGCTGCTTGCTGTTCAGACCCACAAAATCCTAACACTTAAAATGACAGCGTCCTCGGTCGTTAATGCCTGAGGCCTTAGCATTTGAAGGCCAGGAAATGCACGGAGTGAGAGACTCTTGAGTGACAAACATTAGTAAACCCGTGAGTTAACCCTGACAACTAATGTCTATGTAGATCTCATGTCCCCAGGTACAGTGACTCTGGGTGACTCCATCTGAGGGAGCCCACGGAAACCCCATCTGTCCTTGGACTCACAGGTTCCCGGAGTTACAGAACAGTATTACAAGCAACTGTGGGACTCACAGCTGTTTGAAGGGTGACTGTAAATCTTGTCTGCATAGCTGGTTTCTGAGTGTTTCAGTTTTGGGGACAGTTTTGACCTCTGAACCTCCCACCATGGGAGAATAACCACATTCACAGAGGATGTACACTGAACCTTTGTGCCAACAGAACTCTACTGGCAAACACAGGTCGGGCCAGGTTTGACTGGCTGTCACTGCCTCCTCTGCTTTGGAGTATGAGGCTGAAAAGACTCCACCATGCTCTAAGGTTTGCTTAAGAAATCTCCCAGGCCTGCGATGCATCTCAGTTGTAGAGTATCTGTCTAGTGGCTGCAGGTAACTAGACAGACAAACGACTACTAACTCCGTGTGTACACACAGAATGCTCGGCTCAGGTGCAGAGTCGAATCGAAGGACAGTTTGGCTCAGACCACTGCCTCCCCCTGGGCAGCCTCAGAGCCTCGGAGAGGGGGTGTCTGGCCAGGAGAGTGGTTGGGGGTGGGGTGGATCTTACCGTAGACTGAAGGAAATTAAGGCCCTCAGCAGCAATGCCTCACAAACTCTCCCTCAGACTCAAGCATTCCCAAGTGCCAGGGAGGGCAGAACTTGCAGGCTGTGGGCCTCAGCAGTGAGGAGGAGGATTTGATGAATCTGTTCCTGTGAGAGGCACGCACAGCCCGGCCATCACCTTGAGATGTGGAAGGGAGAGAGCACAAGGCTCAGACGTTGTTTTTCTTCCCCGTGGAGTCAATAAATGGATAAATGGACCGTGAGTGGCCAAGTGGCTGTTATGATTTTAGACTCTATCGAAAGGAACATCACAGAAGTGTACGGGGGGGGGGTGTCAACAGCTTCTTGTTTCATACAGGGAGCTGCTGCCTCCCGATATTGTTAGGAGGCGTCAGAGAGGACAGTGGCGGACAGTCCGGGAGCAGCTGGGATTGTCTGGTGTGCGGCGACAAAGACTCTGTACAGAAACCCTTTCCAGAGCCCTTCTGCTTAAAGCTGAATTCTTGCCTTTGATTGAGGGACATCTTCAATCTCTGTTTACATGGTGTGAAGGAGTTACTCCAGTAGGTAGAGCTGCTTGCCTTGCCCAAGGCCAAAGAGGGAAGAGATTGACAACTACTGTGTCTTCAGTGCTCCTAAGCCTGTCCACTCCAGTGTCACCTGAAAGAAACATCTCACCCGGGGAGGGGGTGGCTACAGCAAACCCAACCCGACAAGAAGAGGGGGGCCTGAGAGCGACACTTCCTTTCTTAAAAAGGAAAAATGTGGAAGGAATGATCACATTATTGTGTGTGTGTATGTGTGTGTGTGTGTGTGTGTGTGTGGTCATGCCATCACACACATGTACAGGTCAGAGGACAATGTGGGCCATCTGCTGCCTCTTTCCTTCTACCATGGGGTTCCAGGAATCTAATTCAGGTCTTTGTTGGAATTGGGAACAAGCACCTTTACCTGCTGAGCCATCGCTCTGTCCATGCAGGGCCTTTTTGGCTATCATTTTGGTTTAGATAGCCCGCAAAATAATGGGTTCTGCATGGCTTTCTTATGTGTGTATGCCAATACACACACATGCACACATATACACACACCATATGTACATGCCATGTGTGTGACGACAGACATGATATTTGTCTTTCTGCATATGGCTTTATTTATCAGGCAATCCCTAGTTCCACCCAGACCTCAGAGAGGACACAATTTCACTCTGTGAGGCTGAACCAAGCTCGCTGAGGATAAGAGCCACACTGATGACGGTTCGGTTGGTTCTGTCATCGGCCACTCTGTGTGGCACAGCAGTGCATGTGAGCTGAAAGGCTGTTCCATGGCTCTGTAAATACTCTTCATCCCTTAGGGGATGCTCCAGGGGCGTAGCTGGGGCACATGGCGTTCTGCCTTTTCACTTTTTAAGAAGGCCTATTGGTTTCCACAATGCTTAGACATTTTGTCTTCTTTCGTTAGACTGAATCTCACTCACTGTAGCCTAGGCTGGCCCAGAATTTACAATCCCTCTGCCTCCGCCTACCCAGTGGGTCACAGGGAGACATCACCATACCCAGCAAAAGGTTCTGCAATTAAAACCAGGTGATAGAGACACTGCTTGTCCAGGGACCTGAGTTATGGAGTAGCTGGGAACAACCACAAGTTCCTCTACTCCAGAACCTCCTTGCCATGGGGGAGACTTTCCATCCTGAAGGTGAGGTCACAAAGTGAGGTCAGTGTTTAGCTTCACATCCGGGTTCAACTGTCCTATGGGTGTGATTCTGTTCCTTGGAAGTATTTTGACAATTTTGCTTGTCACAAATTAGAGGGATGCTAGTGTTCTCTAACAGGTGGATCCCAGAGAGGTGGTCAACACTGTGAACTGCTCAGCATGGCTCACCCAGCTGCCCACAGTGTGGTAGCATCTGTCCCCACACATCCATGGTTGATGTGCCCCAGGTCCTAGCTCAGCGCCCTCTGTTACAGAAAACAAAAATTTTCACAGGACCTTTCTGGAAAAATGCCTGGTGCCCTCAAATCAGGGGAGGGATAAGTGTGTGAACGCCACACTCTGAGGGAGGAATAGGAGGGTAAACTCCTCACACTGAGTGTGGCAGGAATAAATGTCCAGAAAGTCCACTGTCAATGCTGTGACTTTGAGGCTCCGACATCTGACACTGTGGAACATCCTCTGCCTCAGCAGATGGGAGCCCTTCACTCCAGACACTGTCTTACTCTCTGTCATTACCACACCGGCCACATGCTGTTCACTGATGGTCTTTGCTGTTTCATCACGCGCTGTTATGTCTCCAACAGTGGCCTCCTTCTCCACCCCACTTCTCAGCTAGACAGCATCGACTGTTCCGAGTCACGGGGAGCTGGGATCTGGCATTGATCACCAATGCCAGCAGCAGCACTGTGTCCTCCCTGATCGATCTCCTGGGAGAACAGGTGGAACGGTACAAGACTATTGATAAGGGTCGGTCTGCCTCGGAGGGATCGTCTCCTCCCTCCTCTCTTGAGCATTCGGGGGATTTTGGGGGGTTTTGGAGTAGGTAGGCTGTGGTTGTTGAGGAAAGAAGGCCTTGTCATTAATGCAGCCACCTGTCCCTGGTGTAGGGACTGTCTGAGAAGTATATCAGGCCATTTCTTCTAGGGGCAAACTGCATAAACTAGGAAGACTGCTCTTACCTAGGCCTAGGTGACATTGCGGGGACAGTCCTTCTACGTGGTCTTCCATCTGATCAAGGGAGCAGTGAGTAAGAGGAGGATGTGGCCATTGTCAGTGTAGCTCCGTAGTTTGTCTCAGTGTTAACCTTGTTAACCAGTTAACCATGGTTACTGTCAACCTGATACAACCTAGAGTCACCTGGGAAGAACCCCAATGAGGGACTGCCTTAGTTATGGTTCTGTTGCTGTGAGGAGACACTATGTCCAAGACAACTGGTATACATAAAATATTTAATCAGGGCTGGCTTACAGGTTCAGTGGTTCTAACCATTATCTTCATAGTGGGAAACAAGGCAGTGTCCAGGTAGACATGGTGCTGGAGGATCTGAGAGTTCTACATCTTGATCCCAAGGAAGCCAGGAGGAGACTGTCTTCCACATTGGAAGGCGCTTGGGCACAGTAGACCTCAAAACCTTCCTCTAACAAGGCCACACCTCCTAATAGTGCCATTTTTCCATGGGCCATGTCTATTTTAACCACCACAGGAATTGTACCCTGGGTTGGCATGTGGGAATGTCTATGGGGAATTATCTTGTTAAATGGTATGGAAAGATCCAGCCCACTGTGGGTGGCATCATTCCCTACTTAGGGGGACCTGAACTGCTTTGGAGAAGAGCAATGGAGCTGTGCACAAGCAAAAAGCTGTGCATGCATTGATCTCTCTCTCTCTCTCTCTCTCTCTCTCTCTCTCTCTCTCTCTCTCTCTCTTCACCCTGGATGTGATGTGCTTGAAGTTTCTGTCTTGACTTCTCCACACAGATAGGGAATATATAACCTGGAGTTGTAAGTGGGAATAAACACCTTTCCCCCATAAGCTGCTTCCCTCCCTTGGAATATTTCATTACAACTCACATAAAAGCAGAACACTGTCTTTTATGAATTGAAGTACACTTGAGTGCACTGAGAGCCTAGCCAGAGCACATGCAAAGTACATGCAAAGCCAGTGGCATGGTTGCTTGACCTTGCCCACCACCCTGCCCTGCACACAGCTGTGTTTACATGACCAGCAGCTCAGGTGTACTGATATCAGTGTTGCACAACTGCATGGGGAACACGCTGGGATTCTAGCCTACAGTGACTTGACATTGTGAGAATCCTAGCACTGTTCCAACTTCAGGTACCACTATCATGCGTGTGGTCATGTGTCACATGGAACGGGGCCTGTCATGACCTTCTTTGCATAAGGTACCTCTGAGGATTCCTGAGCATCATTCTGCATGTAGGGAAGGCCACAGTGGAGCTGAGAGACAGACACACTCAGCGGTGTACGGGAAGCAGACAGATCTCTGTGTGTTTCCGGGTCCCACCAGCCTGCCTGACATTCTGCTGACTCTGTGACTCCTGCATTTGGAGGCTGTGTCTGCAGCCCACAGCCAAGTCTCCTTGTGGTTGAGGATTATCTTGAATTTCTGACTCTCTTGCCTTCACCTCTGTGCGCTAAGGCTGCAGGTATACAACACCACACACAGTTTATGTGGCGCCGGGGAGAGAACCCAGGCTGTGTGCACTCTGGGCACACCCACCAAGCCCCAGCCTCAGCCCTGACAAAGCTCCCTGGGAGGCAGAGCATAGTGACTACTGGGGAAGTCTGAGAAGCTAATTTCTTTCTGTCTGCAACCGTGTGGGCCAGTGGAAGGAAAGGAGCTACGCCCTGATGACTGGATTTGAAAGCTAGAGGCGGCTGGAGAGTCCCCTAGCCGCATTAGTGGTCTCTGATGTGGGAGGCGTCTTGCCAGAGTATGCGCTAAAGATAATCTTTGATTCTGAGACTTAATTATATTGATATAATTATTCTCTTGTCAGGAAGATTGGGTGGTACGGATGTCATATTTGCGACTGAGCAGAAATTGAAAAATTGAAATAGCTTTTTTCCTCCGTCCGGGAAGTGGAGGCTTAGGTGGTTGGCTGACTGTGGGGAGTCTGGAGCCAGGAGGTCAGCATCCGGTACTGCTTTTGAAAAATTCCCTGCTGGCTGTGGGCACTGGGAAGGCTGGTCAGGGCTACTCTTGTTCACTCTTTCTGGGATCAGTGCAGCAGAGGACACGGTGTGTGGGTGGGGGAGGGGGCGAGGAAGGCTGGGAGGGACTTTAAGGAGGAGGTGTTGTTGTTTTTAATTTCCAAGTCTTCCTCAAAGGCCCAAGGCTGTGATCCACAGCAGGCATCTCACAGCAGATTCTATTCCCTCTTTAACTCCTCCCCAAAGGTCACGTCCCACCTCCCTGTGAGGCTGTCTGCTTGTTTCCTGAGACAAGCTCATGTCTAGCTCCAAATTTCCTGGGACTCACTACACAGACCAGGCTGTCCTTGAGCTCACAATGGTCCACCAGCCTCTGCTTCCAAAGTACTGGGATTAAAGGTGCGTGACTCTCTGCAACGTCTTAGGAATGTGTCTCCCATTGCGCCTCATTCATCAGAGACGTAGAGGCCCCAGCAATCAAACCGGTGACCCCCTCTTCACCATCAGAATCTTTGGCCATCTCCTTGTAACCAGAGTGTTTGAAAAAAGAGATGGTGCAGCGTGCACCCAAGAGTACAGGAGGCCAGGATTCTACCTCCGTCACTATGAAAACAGTGCAGTGGGAGGCAGGGGTGCTTTTGGAGAGAAAAATCAGAGACCTAGGTAGGAAGACTTGGGGTCCTAGGTCTGTTGTTTAGCCTCTATGTTGTGCACAGATGAGTATAGCACTTGGAGGGCGGGGGGGGGGAGAAGAGGTGAGTGTGAGAGAGAAGAGGGAGTCAAGAAGGAGGTGGGGGGCCAAAGATGTGGGGTTGGGGTGGGGGAGAGGGTCTGGAATGGGAGAGATGGAAGAGGGGATGGAGAAGGGGGAAGGGAGGAGGAGGGGATGGTAGAGGCCAGGAAGGGGGTGGGTGTAGGTAGGAAGGGAGATGGGGATGGAAGAGGGGAGGGGGTTGGGAGTGGCATTGTTTCCCTGAGCTCATGGAGATCCAAGTTTCCCTTTGGCTTTCAAAATGTTAGGTCTTCATCACTTGGCTTCCAAACAACTCTATTGCCTGCCTGTTAACTTTCCACAAAGCTATAAAGGCCTTCAGGCAACAGCTGGGAGCATTTTTTAAAGGACATGAAGAAAAGGGAAAGCTTGCTGGTAGCCACCTGGAGCTCCTAGCTCTATTTTGCTGGAGATAATGAGGCAGGGGAAAGAGAGGGAGGCTGTGTCTAAAGTTGTTAAATTGTCTATGTAGTGGACCCTGGGTTACCTTTAATAGAACAGGAGTGTGGATCAGGCAGAAAGCACGTCCGACGCGTGGGGCATGCACACGTGGAAATGAGATATTTTCGTTAAGAGTGAGCATTCCCATGTAACAGACTTAGGGATAATTTTAAGGTGATTTTTTTCTACTTTATTTATTTCTGTCTCTCTGCATCTCTCTGCGTGTGTTCTTACATGTGTACCTGTGCAGGTACACATTCATGTGTCTGGAGAACAGACATCGATGTACAGTGTCTTTCCTTGGTGTCACTGGATTTAGAGTGCTCCTCTTTGCTGGGCTGGCTAGTCAGGAGCCCCCGGGGTTCTTTCTGTCTCTTCCCTCTCAATGTTGGGATTTCAGGAGCTAACCCTGAGTTCTGGAGACACAGATTTAGATCCACAGGCTCCTGTGGTAATCACTTTGCTTTCTTAGCTGTTTACAGTCCCCAGTGAGTTCTGTCTGAAGCATCAGGAGAGAGAAAGAATGAGCATTGCTGAGTTTGCTGGGGGGGGGGGGGGGGGGGGCTGGTGTAAAACAGCACAAGGGTACCATCTAAGCCCCCAAAAGGCACAATCAAAACCTCAGGGTGTCATAAGCCCCTTTGGAAGCTACCCTTGCTTACATGGTTCACTGGGAATAATTTGGGTACTGTTGATTTGGGACAATGTTGCGTGTGAACTAGGGTGGTTTCAAACTATCAACTTGTCTTAGCTCCCCAGTGCTGGTGTGACAGATTTGTATGGCCAGGTGCTGGTGATTCGGTGTCCTCTGATGTGCAGACATTGTCCCTCCATAGTGCATTCTCTGTCCCCCTCTGTGTGTCTCCAGGCCTCTGTTCCCCATCCTATGATGACACCAGGCTTGTCATCTTGTTGGATTAATTATGAGCCCATGTTAGCTTGCTGGCCCCTGTTAAGAACTGTGTGGGCATCCATCTGCTCCCTGGGGAATTAGGGAACTGGGACTTGGCTCATTCATTAGACCGCTGTGTTCTTAGAAGTTTGGTTCATGGTCTTAATGGACTCAGGGGTTTTCCTTCATAAGCAGGCTTTCTGGTTGTGAAGGCCTTCTGATGTCCCTGTGCAGACTGGCCTCCAGCAGGCTCCCAGGAACCTGTGTGTGACTCCATGCCCCATCCCAGGAGGAGCTTTAAGAGGATTCTAGGCTCCTGCCTTGATCTCCCTTGGCTGTCTACTTCAGGGAGGGTTTCTGCTTCACATGAGGTTGTTCCAGCATCTTGGTGGGGGTTCCCATACCCCAAGGCAGAGCACTGAACTTGTCATCAGACAGCAACTGAGACTGCATTCCAATCCCACAATCAATCAGTGTCCTTGTAAAGAGGTCCCCTAGGTTCAGTCACACCTGATGTCAGACTGGCCTGGCCCTGGCTGACATCATGATTATAATATCAAAAGAGGCCCCTTGGGTTTTTTGCTGCTGCTACTGGAGATGCTCACATAGCTGCATTCAACAGTGGAGCCCAAGTCTTGTATAATTGTAGAGGACAGAAACCCAAACCCACAGCAAATGGATTAAGATTGGGGTCTTAGTGTGGGACCTGGAGGAGGATGCGGGGGTGATGATCATTTCCCTTTCTCCCTGGTTCCCAGATTCACTACTTTTCTTAGCTCTTTCTGTGTCCTTCTAACCTTAGCTTTTGTCACTGAAGCCACAGGCCCTCCTGATGACATTGAGAGCTCTTGTGGATAATTTCCTGAATCCTAGGTTGTCTTAGTCAGGGTCTGTATTCCTGCACAAAACATCATGACCAAGAAGCAAGTTGGGGAGGAAAAGGTTTATTCAGCTTACACTTCCATATTGCTGTTCATCACCAAAGGAAGTCAGGACTGGAACTCAAGCAGGTCAGGAAGCAGGAGCTGATGCAGAGGCCATGGAGGGATGTCACTTACTGGCTTGCTTCCCCTGGCTTGCTCAGCCTGCTTTCTTATAGAACCCAGGTCTATCTGCCCAGGGATGGCTCCACCCACAATGGGCTGGGCCAGGGATGGCTCCACCCACAATGGGCGGGGGCGGGGCCCTTCCCCCTTGATCACTAGTTGAGAAAACCTTACAGCTGGATCTCATGGAGGCATTTCCTCAGCGGAGGCTCCTTTCTCTGTGATAACTCCAGCTTGTGCCATGTTGACACAAAACCAGCCAGTACTTAGGTCCTTGTCACATCTGCTAGGTCCTTTTTTGGTAGCACTGGGGGAACCGTAATTGGACCTATAAAGACACTGAGCCAGAACATCTCAGCTAAGCCAAGCCCGAATCCTTCACACTATAAAAACCACAGGAGACAGCAAATATTTGCTGCTTCCAAACTTTGGGCGCCGATGTTGTTTGTCACACAGCGATAAATGACCGACACACAATGCGCATCTGTAACTCTTCATTCGGCTGTGTGGTGCCGGAACGCGGCGAGTTTGGAAATATGCATCCTTTTTCTCCAGGTTTACGGATGAGGCAGAGTACAGCTCCAGGCAGAGGGTGTGATAGATATTTATAACCTGGAAACATCCACTGCATCATAAATAATGCGGCCCTGGTGATCCTGAGTGCTAACCACTTTGCAACCCCACTGCCATCAGATCCAATCCAACCTTTCTCAGCTCAGCTGTCACCTACAGGGAACCGCTGGGGGCAGTGGAGGTGGGGTGGAGAGTTGAAGGACCAGAGAGGGAGGCTTTGCCCTGGGCATTCTTGGCGATGTCACATCTTTTAATTTGAGATCTCCTTAGGGGTCCTCGTACAGTCAGATTCCAACAGGGGGCACTGTTGGAGCCTTGCCTTCACTGGAAGGCCCCACATCTGAACTTTTCTCTCAGCCTTGGCTTTGCAGTGCCTTCCTGCTTGCTGCTCCTCTGGCTTCTACCAGCTGTTCTTAGCTTTGGTCTGTTTTACTCCAACCTTGGTGTCCCTCAATGTGGTGACCATTGTCCCCTATAGACCCTATCACAGGGGAACCTGATTCCCTGTTCATTTTACTTATTCAGTTCCCAGAATTAGGTCCCTGGGACTGGGTGATACAGGGTGGTTTCTACTTCTGTGATTCATTTGGCTTCCTCGGTGTGAGCATTGAAATCCTTTTCTTCAAGCAAGAGGTAATACATTTTCCAACTCCTTTCTGGAAAATGAGGTTGTCCTGCCTATTTGGTACTTGTGGCCCACACCCTTACTAGAAAGAACTGGACCACTCAGATATGTAAGAGGGTACTACTTAATATTCTTTCGTTTCTTTTCCTTGCAAGAAGCTTTTGTCAAAGAGCAAGAAGCAGCAATGTCACCAGGAAGGGAAGATGAGAAACAGATGACCCACTGACACAGTGACCCACTGACACAGTGACCCACTGACGTAGTCCCCATGGAGGGGCAGGGTTCCCACATAGGGTCAGGGCTCCCACACAGGGGCAGGGTTTGTGCAGTCTAGAGCAAAGACTGTTGTGTGCAGGCCGGGTCTCCCTACACCCGCCATAGATCCCCTTCCTGATACTGAGAGTAACTGTGCAGTGTAATGAGGAAGGCTGGCTCCAAAACCATTAGCTAAGGGAAAGATCCAATCTCAAAGCAAATTCATGTTGAAGTATGTGTTGGTTTTCATCATTGCCATGGAGCCAAAAGATCATATGTGATTCTTAGGGACTCTCCAGTCTCTGTGTGTGAGCTCATGTTGTGCACATGCCTTGCACATGTGTGGGAACCCCAAGACAACTTGGGGTGTTAGCTCTCACCTTCAAGCTTGCCGACTTTCTCCTTGCTTCATTCCTCCATCTAGGAGTATGGGAATAACCCAAGCGCATAATCCTGCCTGAGCTCCTTCACGGCCCCAGGCACTGAACTCACTTCATTGAATTTGTTCAGCGAATGCTTTTGCCACTGGAGCCACCCCCTAGCTGCTGTCACCGTCACCGGGACTCTTCATTACCGTGACAAACAGCTGGAAAGACAAAGAGAGATTATTTATTGTGATTCGTGGCTTCCATCTTAATTATTCTCTTTAAAGACTACTGAAAAGCTCATCAATTTTATGAAGGAAACTAAAACTTGTAATAAACGGATATAAATTGATCACAACCCCTAAAATCCTCAGTTCCCTTTCACTGCTTTAAAGCTATCTGAAAAGTAAAGGTAGATTTAATCATACACAGATTATAGATAGAAACACTTCATCCTGGTTTGTCCTGATTCATCCTGATCCACCCTAGTCTGCTTTCTGTTGCTATAATAAACACTGTGGTCAAAGAAGCTTGAGGAGGAAAGGGTTAATTTCTTACATATCCCAACCATTGAAGAGTATAAGGCCAGAAACTCGAGGCATGGTTTCATGCAGAGGCCATGGAGAAATGTGGTTTTCTGTCTTGCTCTCTGTGGCTTGCCCAACATGCTTTTAAAAAATAAAGCGTACAGCCACCTACACTGTTCACATTAGGCCGGGGCCTCCCACAGACTTGCCTCTGGGCCAGTCTGATTGAGGCAGCTCTTCAGTTGAGTCCCCCTCTTCCCAGGCACTGCTACGTTGTGTCAAGTTGTTAAAAAAACAAAACAAAACTAACCATTACAATTGACTCCTTGTCATCTTGACACACAAATGCACAGCTATTAAACCGGAACCTTTTCTTTCTTATTTGTCCACCAATGTCCCCTGATAATGTCACAATATAAGACACAGTGTAACTTTAAAAGTTGCACAGACGTTAAAATTCTCTATACTTTCTAAAATTCAAGATCTCTTTAAAACCCCAACATCCTCTTCATTGTACTTTCCTGTAAAATAAAAATAATAACCAGAGAACAATCATGAGTAGATCAAGTCCTCAGAGCAAATCTTCAACAGTATAAATAGCTGTGTCCATCATGATCTTTTGGGCTCCAAGGGACTTAGCCCCATCTCTCCATCTCTGCAGCCATGCCATTCACAGCGTGCATAGCTTATCTCTTGGGCTCAGATCTGCTCCACTCTTTCTCTCCACTCCTGCCTCTGTCCTGGGAGGTTGAACCACAGCCCTAGCATCTCCAACGTGCTGCAGTCTCTACTCCAAAAGAAGCCACTTTTCCCACCAATGGCCTCTTCTGGCCTGTTCAGGGACTCTGACCCTGCCACACCAAGTCAAACCTCAGCTTCCCACCATGACCCTTTCAACCTTGAAGCTCCCATGTTTCCAAAATTATTACCAGATGGGAGATTCCCACATATTAGAGTTTAGCTGCCAGCTTGCTCAACTGTTCTGTCCTCCCTGAGCCACAGCTGTGTATGATGGCACAGAGGAGACAGTTCCCAGGCAATTTCAGCTCAGGCCTAGCTAATCAGTGATGCTGGTCTCTTGTTAGTCACAGCTGACTTTTCAACCCTGGGGCTACCAGAAATCGGAGATTCTTACCTCCAAGCATCCCTTAAACAGTTGTGACAGTCTTTACTCCTCTCGTAGATGCTGTAGACTGATGCTCCATCTTCTCCTCCCTGAGCACTCTTACCCTCCACGCTTCCACAGAACAGTTCATCAAGCCTTGAGCACACAAGCTCTTCTGGTCCAAAGTTCCAAATGATCCTACACCCCCCCCCCACCAAGTGACACGGCCATGTCTGTCCTAGCAATACCTCACAATCTTGGTATCCACCATTGTCCCTGCTTGCTTTCTACTGCTGCAGGAAACACCATCAGAAGCAACTAGGGGAGGAAAGAGTTCATTTGGCTTACATATTCAAATTAGAGTCCATGACTGAGGAGAGGCAGGGCAGGAACTTAAGGCAGGAAACATGGAGGGGTGCTGCTTACTGGCTTGCTCCACACCCCCTAATGGCTTGCTCAGCCTGCCTTCTTTTATAATCAGGGTTCTTTCTTATACAAGTCAGACTACCTGCCCACGATTGTTACTGTCCTCAGTGGGTGGAGCCCTCCCAAATCAATCATTTGTCAGGACCCCCGCTCCCCACATGCCAGTCTGATGGAGGGGATTTGTCAATCAAGGTTCCCTTGTCCCAGATCACCTAGTTTGTGTCAATGAATTAGTTAGGGTTTCCTTTACTGGGAACAGACACCATGACCAAGGCAAGTTTTATAAGGACAACATTTAACTGGAGCTGGCTCAGTTTCAGAGGTTCAGTCCATCATCTTCATGTTGGGGAACACGGCAGCAGGCAGGCAGACATGATGCTGGAGAGCATCTACATCTAGATCCAAAGGCAACCAGGAGAAAGGCTGTCCCTTCCACACTGGGCAGAGCTTGAGCAATAGGAAACTTCAAAGCCCACCTTCACAATGGCACATTTACTCCAACAATGTCACTCCTGTTCTAACAAGGACACGTCTAATAATAGTGCCACCCCCTGTGGCCCAAGCAATCAAGCACAGGAGTGTATGGAGCCCAAACCTATTTAAAACACTACAGTCGTGTTGACAAAGACAAAACAAAAACAAAAACTAACCAGCATACACTACTTTGTTGCCCAAAGAAAAAGAAAATCTTGTGTATTTTCCCCCAAGTCCTGAACATTTGTTCTTCTGAGGACCCTGACCCTTGGGCTGTCTGAGGAAGCTCTCTGCTGTTTACAGCATGTGCGGCCTTGGATTTAAATGTGTTCTTGTTGGTGTTGGACTCCGTACAGTGTCCAGGATGTGCCCTGTGATAGGCAGAGGGTCCTGGTTGTGAGGGTTCATGACAAGCAAGGTTGCTTACCTCATGGCAGTCAGGGGTCAGAAAGAGAGACAGGAAATAGACAGGGCAAGAGACCGGGTCTGGAAACACATGCCCAGCAACTGACTGCCTCCAGCTAGCCTATCTCCTAAAGTTTCTAGTGATTCTCAGAACATCCACCCCTCAGCACGGGAATGACACTTCACATTGGAAACCTGCTGGGGACCATACATCTAGCTATATTCTTTGAGAACTTAGGGGATACTTCTGGGCAGATTGCCATCGTTTCAGGCACGATAAGGTCTGGCTTTCTGGTTGTCACTGGCAGGCAAAACAGCACAGGGCAGTCAGGGGCTGAGGTGCTCAGCGGGGTGGTGAGGAGAAGGCCCTTTGACCGCTGAGCTAAGGGTTAGATATTTACTGGCTCCGTTAACTTATCTCGGTGTGTATCTTTCTGCTGCTTTCTTTTTGTTGTTTTTGTTGAGAGACAAGATTTCTTTGTAGCCCTGGCTGTCTTGGAGATTTCCATGTAGACCAGGATGGCCTTGGATTCAAAGAGATCTTCCTGCTTCTGTCTTCTGAGTGCCAGGATTTAAAGGTGTGGCCACCACACCTGGCTCCATGTCTCTTTTGGTGTGTCTTTGGGACATGCTAGGATTTGAACCTGATCGTCCCTGGCAAAGGCCAGTGTTTGGTCTCCAAAGTATACAAATAAAGTGCTGAAAGGTAGTGAGACCTTTGAGTGGGGTTGAGGGAAGGGGGTTAAGGTTTCACATGTGCGAACACACGTACACAGACACATACACACATAGACACACACAGACACACATATACACACAGACACATATATACAC